>NC_141869.1:4616250-5233125 GCF_024713525.1 Acromyrmex echinatior
TACTATTGTTTGCATTTATATTTTACTTTTATCGATAAATTACATTTATTGATAAAAATGAGATGTGAATAAGAGAAGCTATGAAAATAACATGACAAATCAAAGAATGTCTTTAAGCCATGGATTTAATTGCACAAAATCAATTATATTATTAATTTAGTTCACATACTTAAACCTCTTAGAGAGACAATGCAAAAACTATTGTGTTGTCATGGTTTTGAAATAGATTTTAATCGAGCTTTAGAAAACGCTTGAAACGGATATTATGAGACATATCTATTTTTACCACTTTGCGTTTGCTGCACGTGATTTGGCGCAAGACACGACTCTTGACAAGACTTGTCTTTTGACAGTTCAGGATGTGTATATTTTTGTTATACATAACTCTCAAAACATTCTCTTAGAATACTACTCGAATTTCTTTACAATTTATATTTTATATATCTGTGATTAATACTTTTCTACATTGAGAAATTACAAAAGTTCCTCTTTGACTTGCTCTTGTGAATGCCTTGTTGCCTTCTGATTTATTCGAAATTAAAGAAGCATAAAGCTGATTTTAATCTCGAAATTGAGCATTATGTGCAGCTTTACGATATAACGCGACAATCTCGCATCCTGGCTTCGTACCGCGGATCCGGAATACAGGATATTGGAGATGCGTGAGTGTGTGTGTGTTTCATGCAAACGAAACGTATCATAGTGATGGTGGTGGTGCGATATACGCGCCTGTACCCTCCATAGGAGATCTTGACAGGTCGAGCCCTGGGTATAGCTGCACGCCGGCTCGCTCGTATATCTCAACCCACGCAGAAACATTCGTTAGTAAGCGATCTCTAAAATGGATACCTTAATGTGGCTTTCGCAAACATTATTATGGCTCCGCAACTCTGCTTTTCCCCAGCTCTTTCGTCCGCGCAAATAGAACTACTTTATTCGCGTCTCTTCGTAGCCGCGTCGTCGCTCGACCCCATTTTATCTCGGCTTCAAAGAAGATTCTGCGTCGCATTAACCGATATAAGCCACGATGAATACGCTTGGGAATTATCCACGTGGCGTTCTCGCAATTCAGATATATCTAAACTGTTCGCGCGGAGGAATTTATGCGTAAGGCACTGTGATGACAGTGCGGAGATTTGTGAAGGGAAAAACAGGAAAAACAATAGCGACTAACTACTAATCTTTTTACACGCTATTAAATGGCATATGCAATAAGATTATAATAGAATGCATAAAATGTACTTAAAACTTTAAAAAATTGACTAATCACAGTTGAATGTGAAGAGAAAAATTGACTATGATTGGATAACTTCTTTTGGCTTAAAGCTTAAGTTTTACGCCTTAAAATCTCATTGTAGATATCGCTTTAGATTTAAAAGGAGCAATGGTAATCCAATTCCTGGAGTTAAATAACATTCTGTTATTTTTAATTTCCATGTGTGTTAAAATGTAAATCAATCCATTTCTGTGGTTAGCCTCAATATCCATATTAACGTACGCCCTTAATAAATAATAAACTAAATTTGAGTCAAATTCAATACTTTTTTTTTTAATGAAATTATTTTATTCCAGTTTTTTTTTATTTATTATTAAATTAACGATATATTGAATAGGAGCAGTGGCAACCTATAAAAATTATTTAAAATAACTCAAATTATGTATTTATAATTTAACATTAATAAATTTAACAGTATTAAATAGCGAAGCCGATTCTGTAAAGTTAATACTCTTATAGAAATCTAATAGTGGCCAATTTATTACCGAAAAATGATTGATAATTTGTTTGGAATATTAGAAGCATTGAATAACAGTGCTTTTAATACTTCAAATAAGTACTTAATTACTGTTTTTAGTATTAAATAGGCCAATATTAAATTTATGTAAGAATATAATTACTGCCAGTTCGTATTTAAGATAGAAACTTTTAATCTATGTTCGTTTGTTTTCTAAGAGCTTTAAAAGTGTATCGATATCAGTTTGCTTTCAATTCCGCGGATCGATCAGTCATATTGCGACAGTTCAAAAAGTTTACAGCAAGCAACGATGATAGGTAACGTAGAGCGATGAGATGAAAAACAATGCGTCAGTTGACTAAGTTGTAACATAATACAAGATAAAAGATAAGCTAAGAAAAGCTCTAGAGATGTAGAGAGAGATCCAAACATCTGTACGTAGAAGTTCATATTGAAGTGACTTACGTATGTAGTATTTCGGCGTACTATCGTGAATTCCAAGATCAATTCAATATTCTACAAAATCCAAACAGGAAGAAGCGGCATGCGGCAGGACGAAGGGTGGAATCAGTTGACTGAGCTGTAAACAGAATGCAAACAGAGATAAGCTAACAATAGAAAAGAGAATCAAATGGATGAGGGAGAGACCCACAACAGAAATGTGTGTATATATATATATATATATATATATATATATATATATATATATATAAAAGTAATTGTGACTGCTCTTCTATACGCAGCCACCTAGAAACATTCTTGCATACTGACGCATTATCGAGCATTATCTTGGATTCTCTCAAGATTGATCTACCATAATACAGCGTTTAAAGAGGAAGAAGCGGCGATCATAATGTGAAGCGATGGGACGAGGAACGTTGTGTCAGTCGACTGAGTTGTAACATAATGCAAACAGAGATAAGCCAACAGAGAAACTCGGCGGAGAGAAAGAGAGAGAGAGAAAGAGAGCGAGTCGACAGTGGCGAGCGGTAGCTGGTCGACTGACAGCACCCAAAGAATTAGTATCTTGTATCTGGCGAAGAGCACCACAAATCATTTGGGGAGGCTGTCAGACGTACCTTGAGCTCAACGCAAGAATCCCCGCCCCCGCTTCTCTCTGTTTTCTTTTTGTCTCTCTCTCTCTCTCTCTCTCTCTCTCTCTCTCTCCCCCTCTTTTCTTATTTATGCTTCGCATGTTGCGAATGGTCCCGGAACAGAAGTGCTTCTTTTCCTCTGCTTCTCTCTCTTCCATTCTTTCCGTACCTTCCGTCTATTCGTGTCACTTTCTCACTCAATACGGAAAGAACGGGAAGATCAAAGGATGCCGGCGCCATCGCTGCTAATGATATGCGACCCGTTGCTGCCGGGTAACTTGAAAACTCGAGGACGCAAGATTCGGGACTTCCTCGGAACGAACTGCTGCGGAAAGTTTCTTCAACAGTTTCTTCTCGAGATACGAGTTGAAATATTAAATAAAGATAGAAAATGCCGACGGTTTAAGTGCAATGGGTGCCTTGCGATCCTTAATTTTTTATTGATGTATTAAAAACAAACTCATTGATAAACTTTATATTCTTTAGTAAAAGTAATTTATAAAAATTCGGCGGTTTTTTAATGAATTATTTACTTTAATTTAATATTTTTATACTCGTTTCTTTGACCATCTTAATTATTATTTCTTTCTTCATGATTGAAGCCCCCGCCTTTAATTTCAAATGGGAGATGACAGACGTAAGACCTTTGCGGTGGCGATACAAGTCCTCGCGGACCCTTCAGTTGATATAATTTAGCATTAGTTTCCTGCGTTGTGCACCCTCGTTGCCGAGGGGTACGGCAAAGTCCACCGTTTCAATCGCTTAGGTTCGTGCGAATTATCGCCTCCAGGCCTTTATGGCACATCAAAGGGAGAGGGGACTATGAAGGCGCGCCCTATTCGCTTGCGCGGCCGTCTTAACGTATTCGAATCCCAAGGTATCTCTTCTTTCCGTCTTCTCCATAACTCCCCCTCTTTCGCTCTTGTTCGCCTTTACTCTCCGCACCGTGGAAAAGCGGCTCGTTGCTCCTCAAGCAGGCATATGGAAGGTGTTTGACGTGCTAGCAATTCGAGGAGAGAATGCGGGGCGATTGATCCCTAAAAGCCCTGAGGATAAACTCGCGCGTTTTTTTTCGCTCGGGAAGAAATATCTCTGAAGAGGATCTGTGTGCGTATGTGCACGAATAAAGCGTTTACTCAACCAGGAGGTGCGTTATATTGACGTAAAATTTTTTTCAACCCTCCACATGCCAATTATTTACTCACCTTCCAATAACATCTTAATTTACTGGAGAATTAGTTTTAATATATGCCATCAGTGCAGGTAGATGCAATGTAAAAATATCAATGCAATAAATAAAACAAAATATATCTCTCAAAAAGTCTGTTTTCTAGTTGAACTAGTATATTTTCGGAACTTAAATGAGTTACACTCTAAAAAATAGCGACGTGAATTTAACACCGTGCAGTTTTTATATAATTCTCACTGTGTTGGTGTTAAATTAACATCAAACATGATGTGGATTTAACACTCACTGACGTTAAATCCATGATGATGTTGGTATAAATACCAGAAGTTTTAAATTCACAAAAATGTTGGTGTTACTTCAAACATCAACATGATGAGAATTATAGACACCACACACGAGGGATATTAAAATCACACCGACATTTTTTAGAATAGGTTTAATTTTTTGTGAAAGAGATTTATAATGCAGTCTAATATAGGAATATAAAAAATTGACCTAAAGTTTTATCTTAGATAAAAGAATTTTAATAATAATAAACTCTGATAGAAACAAGTGTGGAAAGTACTTTTGATATATTTTCCTATACAACAATAGCTTCGTTCGACTACGCATTCAATTAATTATGTGAATCCCTCCATTTCTTGTTTCAGGTGGCGATTAAGATAATAGACGTCGAGCAAGGCAAGAAGGATTACGTGATGAAGAACCTGACGAGGGAGGCGAAGGTCTTGTCAATGCTGCAGCATCCGAGCATCGTCAGGCTCTACGAAACTATTCGGGTGAGTGAGAGACGCTTTAGAGTTGCAATCAGTTTAGAAAATTTCGACGATTGATCGAGTTTCTTTACTTTAATTAAGCGCGTCGAAAGTTTAATCGAGTTCTTAATAACAAAGACGATTCACTACGGTCGATCAACAAGATTTAACCGTGTTCATTGTGCTCTTACATAACGATCTATTATCCGTCAAAAGGAAACTATGCCATTCTGTCTCGCGTTATCCCTCTCCTAGTGACAGATACTATCCCTCGTAGGTTCTACGCTATTCTACTTTGGGTCACGCCATTCTCACCCGGTACATGACGTTTGTCAGAACGCCATGACAAATCGCGAACGTCTTGAAATTTCGGCGATATCAGGGACCGAAATTTAACGTCATCCGAGAGGGAGAGAGAGAGAGAGAGAATGATCCATCTTTCTAGATTTAATTAAACACACCATTTAGCTGAATTTATAAAGCAGGCTGGATGCGTATCAAAGTAGAAAAGCTTTTCACCCTTTAATCATTTTGCTTTGTGAGAAACTTGGGGTTCGAAAAATGATTTTTTTTTATGACTTCGATTTTGAAGTCTGTCAGTTTTGCATAAAATCGACCGAGTAATGTTCAACACAAATAAGCGAAGAGGACAATTCGGCAGATCTTGGAGTCCAATAATATTTTTTGTATAAATTTTACAAATTGTAAAGTTTACATAAAAAGTATTATTGCGATTTTAATTTTGAAGTCAATTAGTTTAATACAAATAAGGGAAGAAGGCCACATTCAGTCAGAACAGTCTTGATGTCTAAAAACAGTTTTTATGAAAATTGTATAATTTGTAAACTTTAACCGAATATGGCTTTCTTCCCTTATTTATGTTAAATTGATTGATTTCAAAATTGAGATCGCAATAATACTTTTTATGTAAATTTTACAATTTATAAAATTTATACAAAAAATATTGGATTCCAAGATCTGTCGACTGGTCCTCTTCGCTTATTTGTGTTGAACATTACTCACTCGATTTTCACTGAATATTATCTATTCAGTTTTGTCAGTAATATAGACAAATGGAAATCAACTATAGATAGAGTCTGATAGATCTCAAATCTCATATTATAGACGCATTACAATCCATGTTTGTGCTTCACGAAATAAATGCTTATCTTCGTCTACATTTCTACAAACGTCAGAAATTGATTTCGCTAAAATTAAATCGGTTTCAATTCGCGAGTGTAAACTTGGAAATTATTATTTTGAGTTACGATCCTTTCTACGCCGATACAGAGGAAGCCCAGGACCGGTACCATTAATGCGTTGCATCGTACGTGACCTGGCTGCTACGGACGCGAACGTTGACCCAACACGCGGACTCGCGGGACGCACGTGCACGCGCATACGTATGCACGCATACGCACGCACGCCACCCGGAGGTATACGGGCGGGGACATGGGCGAGAGGAAAAAAAAAGCCCAGGGAGAGGACTCTCGTATGCTTGTACGATGTAATTGAATTCATGTGTGGGACGTCGATATCAGAGGCTCTCCCGGCGGCGCAGCATCGCGCACCTCGTTTACTCTGAAAATTTTGTTAGTCCGCGCGCTCGCTCGTCACGATCGAGTTACGAGGACGAGGGTGTGTACGCGCCAGGAAAGATAAAGTACGTAGGAAAATATGACGGGAACGCACACGCCGCCGCGATAGCTCTTCCCCGTCTCTCCTCCGCGTGCGAGATTCGAGAATTTCGAAGCTCTGCGAAATATTCCTGCGCGAGATGAACGGGTAGCTGGGGTGGGCCTGCCAATGTCCGACCGGAGAGACGTGTAAAATTTTTCAAGCTGGATACGTCGCTAGAATTATTCTTTGCATGTGGTAGCCGATGCATATCTCGTTTTCCTTTCAACACGCGACGCAACTAAAAAAATTGTAATTTACGAGTTACAGTTCATTTGTAAAATCTATGTCTTTTTAATTCTTACCTACAAAATTGTTCTAAATTGAGTTAAATCAATCTAAACAAATCATTCTACGAAGTTGAGACCAGCCAATTTATCTTAATTACACAGAGCGCCTTTATTCATGTCTATTTAAAACCATCCTCCGAGAATAGATAGTTTGTAGATGCATTTCGCAATACGAGGAAACATTTGAATACTTGAAGGAGCGTAGAGTGCAAATATATTCGTTAGAAAAACGATCGAGCGAGCTTTCATAAATGGACAAACGAGTTTTACGATTGCACCGTTCGATTCTTCTCTCTTGAAATGATTTTATAGTCTGCAGATGGTATTACTTTCAACGTGCGTTTGTAAAATAACGCTCGGATAGAGGAGTGCATCCTGTTTTATTTAAGCTATCCCAGAGACTATCGAAGAGGAAGAGCTATCTATCGACGATGAGAATGCTCACACCTGACGGCAAATATGATAATATCGAGACGAGATTCCGCCTCGTCTTTCCTGCCGTCGCCAAATTGGCTATATATGACGTCGCCTTATATCTCATTTCCACGTCGTAATCTTTATGATGGTAGAGACTCGCCTACGCGATTTCTACTGTCGATTTCGCTAGATTCTTTGGAGCATCTGCGCCTGCATGCAGGTCGTAAAGTATAGTCGTTTTCCAGGCCAGTCGCTTTTCTTAGGGTTGCCTGCCGATGACATGACTTCAACCATTTTCAAACGATGAATAATGATACTGCCAGGAGTCATTGACATATGCAAATAGCCACTTTTCCTTGTATTAATTACACTGTTCGACAAAAAGTCACTTTTTCTCTCTCCAAAATGTCTTAATCTACATACCTCAGATTTTTTTCACGCTGAATACGATGGGTATTAATAGAATGTGTAGCACGTCAAGATTTTTAATAAATTAGGGTATAGTGATAAATTGAGTAAATTTTGATTCATTTCATCCCAATTTTTAAAATTCTCTCTCTCTCTCTCTCTCTCTATATATATATATATATATATATATATATATATATATACATATGATGAAATGTAAGAAATATACATACTTTCAAATTTATGATATACGCGAAGTGGTGATAAAAAAAATGTCAATTTACCGTAAATTTACGATAGAACATAACGTAGCAGCGCAACAAAATTTCATACTCCGCGAGGACAATGTATCGGCGACCATTTTTTGTGTCGTAAAGTTGCGGTTATTGCAGTGCCAGTGTAAAAGCGTACTTTGCAGTACCCAACATTTTAGGCAAAACCATGGCGTTTACAGTTTATCGATATTTTCCTGCCTGGTCACTACTAGATAGTTTATTTTATTATCCGTCACATATATACACAGCAATTTGAGATTTCCGCCCAATTTGAGATAAAATATTTTTAGAGAAACAAAGCTTATTTATTTAATTTGCTATTAATTGCACGCCCTACCCTCCTCATCATAACATGATGATTTCAATTTTCTGCTTAAAAATTAAGACTCAAAAAATCTCATCTAAATATTTTATTTCTAAAAAAATCATTCTATCTAAAGTTAACCCAATTAAAATGGCACATGTCCCAATTATAATATTAATAATTATAACAATCAAGATAAAAAAAATGGTTTTTTTTTTAATTATTTATTCGTACATATTTGTAATTTAAAGTATAGGATATACCGTTCTGAATCATTTTGTAATAAGAAAGCGCACACGTGCCTGTCGATTTTTACGAAGATACATGTTCAGCGGTCAACGTGTTACTCATGCTCAGGATAAGAAAGCCACTTTAAGCGCCAATTAAGGTCATTATTGTCGGCCGACAGCGGCCGTAAACGTGCCGCTCGCGCGATTTTATGTCGGTACCAATGTTACGAGTCGACGAATCGACGTAGGACTTGCCCGTTACTGATGTTCGACGACGCCGACGTTACTCTTGTTCAGAAGATGAAATCACTATAAAAATATACGCGTCGCATTTTCAGTTGGTTATATGAGCTGGAATTACTTCGTTGTAAGTCTATGATGTCATTTTAGATAATACTGCAGAAACAATTCTAGTAAACTTATTTTCGTCTTATTATAAAGCAGTCTGTCCGAATGCAAGATCAGGAAATCAATTGTGCAAATATATTGCACTAAGAAAAAATATTTTAAATTTTAATGAACATTTATTTGAATTGTGCCAACTAAATATTTTCTTACAGTAAATAAATATTTACTCAATAAAAGGAATGATCAAATCAAATTAATAATTCCTCTATCAAATAAATATATTTTTATATTCATTTCAAATATTTAGTTGCACTATATTCAAATTATTTATTAAAATTTAGTATTTTTTTTTTAGTGTAAGAAAATAATCTACTACCTAGAAAAGTCGAAGTTGCAAAACTTGTAATGACGGTCCGCATTTACTTTGTAAGCAACTTTCGAGGAAAGACGACGATTCAAGTGATCGGTGAAAATGATTCAGAGATTCTGTCAGATCGTAGAATCGAGGGATACAAATGTTAAATTCGCGCTAAGGAAAAATCCGCTTTAAATTCCACTCGGGAATAGAATCTTATAAATGATGCACAGTTTTTTGGCACGAGTTGCGAAAGCGAAGCTCCATACGCTTCTTGTTTCGCAAATGAACTTCCACGTTCGGCTCCTTTCCCATCTCAGCTTTTCCATCGTGCCTATTCCTTATTTACATACACCGAATTTACGTTCCTGTTTTAACTCCTATCCGGTGATATATCGAAATCGGGTATCTCACGTTCCACCCTGACTCCAGTTGATTTGGTTGGCAAGCTCTGTATGTACAAGTCCTCGTCAAAACGAAACGGTGATCCTAGCCAAGTGGGATAGAGCGGTGTGCATCTCTGATGAATTGACTTTGCAAGTGGTCTCCAAACTCCCAGAATTTCGTTTAGTTTCTATCAGCCAAGTTTCCCTTCGGCTGTCTTCAGTACAAACAGAATAGTACAGAGTAAAACTTAAATTAAGCGAAGTGATATTTTTTTTTTTAAAGAACCCACACTAATTTTATGGAAAATGTCTTTCTGTAGATTTAGCTTATTTTTGGATGTTGTAGGTCTCTTTATTCTGAACAAATGTCTCAATAGGCATAATAATTTGATCCTATCGTCGTTCCCGCGCTACAAGTCTTAAAAGGAAGATCAGATTTTACATGATTACAATGTATGCTTCTGACATTTTTTTTGCTATTATAATCAGGACAAACGCTTTTGATATTTATTTTAATCGGTATCGTCTGATTAGACGTCTCTGAGATATTTCTACCAATACTGCCGAAATAGATGCTTCTGGCATTTATGGTAAACTACTATTACATATGATACCACGAACCAGTACCGTCAAATAACTGTTTAATATAACTAATGATGTCAAATAACTGATACTTAATATAACTGATGATAACTGCTTAAACGATTAATGAAGTTCTTGGAATAACTAGTGTAGTAATCAGTGAAAGAAAAAAAGCAAATTGAAAATCTCGTCCCGTCCGATCTCGTGCTTAACATTTGATCGTTAATACGCGCGTGTGAAATTTATTCGGTTCTCGTGATCCACACGATTCATAATTAAAGCAACAGACTATGCCGAATATACCGATACGACCAATCCTAAAGAATTAAATAATCATCGGCATTCGGGAAATATCGACTCGCCATTAGCCAGACACAACGAATCGCTCCGATCGTAACTCGTTGGCCACGTGTGAACGCGTCGCTCCCCTGACGTCGCCGCATGCATATTGTTGCATTAAGGTAATCGCTTAATCGACGAAGCCCACGCACGTGTTTCGCGATCGCGCGCGAAATTCGGGAAACGCTTTCTCGATAATTACGATGCGCCTCCGCCTCGTGATGCATTTTAAATGCACGTGATTAATTTCGCGTGACCAGTCCCAGTCGGGAGCAGATTCTCCCCAGCTCGATGTGCTTGTTGCTTCGTTTTCAGCAGCGACTAAAATGTATGGCCGTACTTTGGCATCGGGCCGTACGAAATAAAAAGATGCGAGGAGATTATACACGGTGTATTAACATTATTTAATAAATTTAAAGTGCATCATCATGAATTATCCTTCACAAACTGCTTTCTTTTTGTTGGTATGTGCAATTTACTTCTGAATTATAATATAATTAAGTCGGTCATTTCAGAAATATATCATGAATGTAATTTTTAGAGAATTGGAAAATGGTTTAGTTTAATAGAAGTTGGATTATATTTTATTTTTCTAGAAATTTAAATTTATCTATTAGAATTCACAATTAAAAAATCAACTGTGCTTTCCAACTAGTTGTTGATAGAGAGCTAATAGAAAATTCTGCAAATGTAATTACTTCTAAAGATGTTATAAAACAAGTTATAGCCCCAAAAAAGCTATAATATTTAATATTATTAATATGCTAAAGTGATTCATTATTGAATGTATTTTTACAAAATATAATGTTAGGAAAACATAAATCACTATATAAGTCAGGGTCTCATGTAAATGACAGTTTTGTAAATCTGATATCTGCGAAAGAAATGCTTGATTAATGTGGTTTTTTAAATAAACTATATATTTATTTCCCCTAATATCTTCTCATTTTTGACAAAAATTAACTTGAGGTTTCTAAAATAACCGATTCAATTGTGAATTTCAATTGCATCCTATCTAAAAATAATTAAGTACAAGTAAAATTCATAGCCCGCAAATTTTTCATATTGTTACTTCGAAATTTTGATATTTGTAATTTCAATGAATTCAGATTTCTACAGAATATGTCTGACATGAGACGTATCTTGTGTATCTGCAGTATTGAAATTCAAATACATAAGGATTGTATAGATTTTAGAATCTGGTATCAAAGACGGCACCGCGAGAATCTAAGAACTTAAAAGCCCAAACGTAGAATCCCCATGTTGTTGTATCTCCAAGACTATGATAATCGCGTTATCGACGTGAATCGATAACAGTTTAATTTAACGACTGCTTGCAGTGCGGATCTGTGTACTATCTCGTGACGGAACTCGCGACCGGCGGCGACCTGTGCACACACATTAAGGAGCAGCCGGCCGGTAAACTGGACGAGAACACGGCGAGGCTCTATGCCAGACAGCTGGTCGCCGCGCTCAAGCACATGCACTCGAAAGGAGTCGTTCACCGGTGAGTCACTCGTACTTTAGTCGCGTTGCGCGCGAATTTTCAGGGGCGGTCTTCCTCTGGCAACTCGTGAATGGTCCATACGAAACTTTTTAAACTTCTCTACAATAATATATGTATATATAGAAACAATTAATGAAGAATTTACATTTTTGTTACAAAACGGAAATTTTATCTAAAATCATGAGGGAGAAGTTTTAATTCGAAAATTACAAGATATTTAACGTTGAATATTAGCAAAAGATGGGAGAAGATACGATCAAATTTATGCCAAGAAGAACCCCATGCTGATCTGATCAGAAAAATTAAATGAAAGGAAATGAAGATACTTTATAAAAGAATTTCAACTCGCATTTAACTTATGATGTTCGTCCACGGCCGTGTTTCTACGAACGGTATAAATTGCATTTGAGATGCAACAATCTTACGAGGATCTGCCGAGCGCGATCATTTACCCGCGTCGTTTTCTTCTCCACGGTCTAATAATATTCAACCGCACGACGTGTCGTGTCTTTTTTTCCAGTTGGCCGCGGTGATGTACGGCGTTGGCCGGCCGTATCGTTTAAATAAAGAAATCGTCCGGCGTATTACACACGAGGGAACATTTGCGATCGCGACCCTGGAGAGCTCACTCTCTCTCGTCCGGCCCGTTTCGTGCGATCGCACCATGTCGATAACGACGCGTGTTCCTGTTTATTACGAGCGGAATTACACTCGCGAGGATCCTTGCTCGCGCGCTTCCTCGATTGGGAATGCTCCCTCGTCGGTCCGGTTAACGATTAAAAGCAGCTTCCTGAATTAATTGATCGGCAACGGGCAGGTTCCCCGTGCGTACACTAATTTTGTTTTAAGCGTTTAAATTTATAACAGCGCGAATGATACCTATTTATATCTTATATCCAAGGATTATCTTGAAAGCATTTAGAAATATTATTTCGAAGCTGCCGACACTTCATATTAATATAAATATTCATAAAAAATTAATGCTGTGAATGAAATTTGTGAATGAAACAAGATATAATTTATCGTTTCTATTTTTTACCGCTTATTATATTTTCATATTACAATCCCTATGTTAGCATCCCTATATTGAGCACGTACAAGCGAGACTGCTAAATTGAAATTGCGATCATTTTTTACGACGAATTCCTTCGACCTTCACATCAGCATATTGGGGTATCTCAATAACGATATTTCTCTTTAATCATGATATTGAACATAAACTCAATAAAGGTGGCTGTCACTTTAATCTTGCAATTAGTCATAGATCGGTACTTATATCGTCAATTTTTATATATATTTAAAACCATTTCTTAAGGATAGTCTATTTGTGTTTTGTGCATTTTCTTTATTAATCCTGATACTATAACATTTATATACAATTTTTTAATACAGAATCTTACAAATATTTTCTAAACATATTAAAATATATGTGAGATTCACCTGATAATTTTTGTATACTTGTAAAAGTAAACAATTAATCCTAAAGATAGAAATTTCATACATTTTTTTAACAGTTACTGGACAATATAACTCTGTTTAATTATCTGAGAAGTATAATAAAACTTCTTAGGACACTAAGGATCTCAGTCAAGATATAACGCCTATAGATATTTCGTCTGCAATTACTGTGCTCAAAAGATGCGTAAAATCTGGATCCATTTACTGAACAAAAACAGATGCAGTATTTTAACTAATAATAATCTATCAGTACTAAATAATAACTGAGCAGGTGTCTAAGTTGCACATATTTTTATCAGAAAAACTGCTTCAGCTACTGAATAGAATTTTTATTAAATTCTTATCCATTTTCTACACAATATTATTACAACTAAGAATCCAGTAATATTACGGATAATCATTTAATGGATGTTTAAGAAAACTGCATAAATTTTTATTAGAGAACAGTTAAGATATCAAACTAATCACAGAGTTATATTATTGCAACAGACAATCTAATGTTATTTATCGTCATTTTGATGTAAAAATGACATCTTAAAAATGACTAATTAACTAATGTCAGCTTGTTTAGACATTACGTCTATTATACGATGTTAAGATATTATTTAATGTGATCTTTAAAAAACCGACTATGAATACCAGTTTTGGAACAAATACTAAGCCATATATTCGCAAAATCTGTGAATGTCTGAAAAAAATATCTAGTGAATATTCCATATACCTTGTATATCTCGCGTGCATTAGCGTTCCTGGCGTAAAAAGATCACGTATTGCAATATTTTCGGCGAGCATTGCGATGTCGTATGCATCACCCGAGAAAGAGGAATCGATAACTTTCAACATGTTCGCGAGGAAGGCATCGCACCGTTTCTCTGTGAAAGAGGAGACGTAATGACGCACGCACGTGACGCGTTACGACGTGGAGCAATAGTTCGCTTTCGTTGCTCACGAAGGATCGGCGAATATAAAGCAGCCGGCAATATGGCGTACGACGCGGTAGTTTGTTTTCGTCGAAAGCACAAAATCTCAATCTCAGATGATAGTGATAGATCGTCGCTCTCACGGACTCGCACGTTGTAAGGGATGTAGAGAGGAAAGACAGAAAGGGTGTTGGACTGCGAGGGATCTCGCAAAGAGGGTTAGGAAAATCGCTATAAGCGATCGCTTAACCCTCGAGAGATTAGCCTGTATCTCGTTCGCGGGGAAAGGAGACAGGCAAGGCTTTCTTCTAATGGAAATGGAGAAGATTTGGTGCTAAGGATAGTTAACGATCACTGCTCGCGGATTCGTTCTTTCTTGCCACGCTATGTATTCTTAGATTGAGACAAACGAAGTCAGGAGTTGCTTCGACTTATACTTCTGATAAAGAATGTTTTAGCTCTTCTTTCAGCGCGCTCTACATTATTTGTGTATGATAGTTGTTTGGTTTTCTAAAATTATTCTTCTTAAGTAAGTTGATACATTTGTGACTAATAATAGTCGATTCTTGAAGTTCTCTTCAATTGTTTAATCGAAAAATTCTAAACAATTCATCACAAATCTCAATATATGTTGCGCTAAGATTAAAGATGTTTACATAGAAATATCTCTTATTTTTTCAAGAAAAATAACAAGAAAAAATAATAAATAATAACGAAGTAATGCGGCCTCTAGATATTCAATATTATTGTACAATTATTTTAAACGATTTAAAAGAAATCTCTCTATTAAACAATTTAAAACAAACAGTCTGGAAACTCAACATAGCCTCCAGATGATTGATAATATTGTGTTGCATCAAATATTGTGCAACAATATTGATCGTCTGAGGGTTGCTTTAATCTTTAACTGAAGATTTAAATTATTGGATCTCTATTTTCTCTTCATCTGATACTGTCATATATCGTCACATGTGTATACAACTCTAAGAGATTCTCTGCGGATTTTCTCGGCAAGGGATAGTTGTAAAGAGTGAAGGGGAGAAAAGAAAGAGGAATTCTTTGTACAGCAGCCCTCTTCACTCGGGACCACCGAACATCCACAGGCTCACGTTTTAATTCCGACGAACGCCTCCCGTTTGCTCTGCCATTATTCGCTGGACAAAGCCATGATCCTCGAACCGGGATGGCACGGACTTCTTGCGGAATCACGAGCAGGATTACGATTCCCGTACTATATACGTTATTCTACTGAAAAGAGAGAGAAAGAGAGACCGTCCCCTGGTGTAACCAATGAAAGCCGCCTTACGTGTTTATCGATGCTTTTACTTACGCGGGAAACTAACTCCGACAAGTAGTAAGAGTAAACGGTAAAGCTGTAAATCGAGTACCATCGTGTTGCATGCCGACAGTATCCAACGAAACCGGTAGCAATTATTCTACGAGTTTGTCTAAACACCTATCTCAATTAATTGTAAGTTATTATCTTCTACAGCCACTTGTACGATTATTTTACTTCTTTTTACAGGAAGAGATTACGGTTGCTGATGAACTTTCCTAGCCGACTTGTTCTTAATCTTTAAGCGACATGTGTTCAGATCAGTGCGACCATCTGTAAAAAGAAACTGTAATGAAATAAGTCAACCCAATAACATTTTCCAATATTTCCAAAATATTTACAAAAGAGTAGATATATCGCGAGAACGAAATTAAGACTGGATATTTGTCTGCCTATTTCTTCGAGTATGGATACGAAAAGATTCTAACGCGAACTTATTTATGAGAAGTTCATTCACCGTTCTTGAAACCGTTGTTGGAGAACGGAGCTACCATACGGTGTCAGGTCGAAGTTCGCCGATGCAAAAAAATTGGGCGTGTAGGCGGTGCATATTCAACAGAAGCGAATACCGTTACAATCTAGGATGAATTCGTAGCAAGCCTCTCTCTTTCTCTCTCCCTCTTTTTCTTCCTCTTTCTATCTATCTATTTCTCTACTCGCCTCGCGCGCGGATCACGTGCAAGGCAAGCGGGAGAGGAAAAGGCGGAAAAGTATCTCGGAAAGTATCAGCGACCGGCAGTAGAGACGTTAATGGACACAAGCACTCGGTTATCCGCTTAAGTATAGTACTTATGGTGCCTGTATATCCTTCGGTCCGTTATAAGCGTAGTTTTGCTAGTCCGGAGCTTCCGCCGGCTAGCTAATCGAGTCTATGGCTAGCTAATTGGCTCCGTTCGCTGCCGGTGACCTTGATCTCTCGCGGCTCGTTTTATTTCGCCATTTCTATTCCACCAACGTGCCATCTCATCGTCGCCCGGATATCGCGTCAATTCTCGTCTCACCCGCACGAAGACCACAATTACCTCGCCCCGAGAAAGTTTTTTTTTTTCATAGGGATCACGATGGGCGAGAGATGGATAACGGATAGTTACAGCGCGTTCTCGTGCATGATAATTGAGATGGGCAAGATCGTGCAATGTGGAAAAGATATGACAGTGACACAAGAAACACATCTAATATTGACAGCTAGTATGATTAATTTAATCATTTTTTCGCTAGTATTTCATTAACTATGAAACTAGATTTTTTAGAGGTTAATATTAGAATCGTATATGAATATCATAAAAGAAAAAATAAATTTTTTTTTATTTATAGAAATTCAACTCTTCTTTCTTATATCTATGTGAGTAATATATTTTTATGAATCACAAAAGAGAGAAAAGATGAATTTTATGGAAAGTCAATTCTTACATCTAATTACTTCTCCATCCGTGGCGAACAAAGCAGATAGGAAGTCCTCGGTGCACTGCGGCGCGACAAAAGTCGACGACACATGTAATGTCAGATCGATTACCGAGATCGATCTGCGTGACGAAACGGCCGATCGGTCGACCAATCGATTGATGGGCCGATCGCAAAAGTGCAACGATGCCCGCAGGTCTCACGACACGGCTACGCGATGGTGTGTGTTCCACGAACTTTAGCATTTGTGCTAACCGCAAACGGGGCTGCTCGATAATCCACATTAACATGGGAATAGGAGTACATTTCGAGGCCGAGTCTCAATAACGTATTGCCTATTACGTGGAAACGATACCACTCAATATCTCGTTTCTTCGCACGCACCTCGGACACGTCCGCTCGTTGCGACAGCTCTCCTCTAGTTCTTGTACCGAACAATTTCAACTTAAGGTCGCGGCAAAACTGAATCGACAGTTATGCCGGATTCACACGAACAGAACAGTTTTATCAAAATGGATTTATCGGTGAATTCAACAACAATAACTGAGTAGATTTGAGACATACAAATTCTATTTGTGACATACAAAAATACAAAATCACAATACCTTTTAAATGGTATAAAAAGAGTACAATACTCTACGAGTTTTTAAATTGTATTATACAATAGTTAGTTAATTGCATTATTTATTGATAATAATCATATATTTGATTTGCGTTAATTTTTTATTATTAAAATTTGGTAGCACATTTTTTACGTTATTTTTTTAAATTAACAGAATTCTGAATAAAAAGCATTTTGAAAATCATGGAATTACTATCTGTTAGAATTAAGGTTTAACAATCACTGATCTAGCTTTCGTAAAAAGGATTTTAGTACATCAGTTTATGGCCCGTGTGAAATCGACTTTACTCTCGCGGTTATACTTAGATATAACTTACTAGCATACCCCTCTGAAATAATATTTATTATGCCTGCTGGAGCTGCACGAGGACACTCGTTGCCATCGAAAGTACGAGTTCGATTATTCTCGCTGTGAAGAGAATTTAAAGTATAAGATTGCTTCCCGATTTACTACACCATCAGTAATGGACACGTTGCTTTCTAAGTTTTGTAATCGATATCGTGCCTCATCGCATAGAAGAACAGTCATTGTGAATAACGGAATACTCCAATTTTTTCATAATTTCTATTTGAATCTCGTTCAAGTGACACGATTCTCAAATGTACATATATGATACAGTATAGAAAAAAGTAAACTAATAATAATTAATATTTATTAATTTTTATTTATAAATATTAATATTTATTGAGTTTGTAATATATTAATTCTTTAAGATTTGATTTTAATGAAAGTATATTTAAAAGCATTTTTTCTTAATTCAATTCACGAGCACTTTAATACTTTGAAATAAATTTGGGTTGGCAAGGAAGTAATTGCGTTTTTTGAACTCAAAGTTGTATATACAATATCTTCGTCAATGAATGAAATTTAAATTAATGAATGAAATTTAAATTAAAAAAAAAGGGGTTTTAAAATTTGAAATCTCTACTTTTAAAAAACTTACCACATTTTTTTAAGTTTATATAAGTTTGGTAATTTTTACATATCAAAAATTACGAGCTGAAAAAGATGGAAAATTTTCTTCTTTGGGTAACGCGCCTAAAACAAATTTGAGAAAATTTTCGTCTACCTATCGTGAAAACTTGATACTTTCCCAACAAAATCGTTTTTTAAAAATATTCCTACGATTTTTGGTTACCGAATTATCGCAGATTAAATAAAAGGATTATTTTAACTTTAATTGCTCATAACTCCGTTAAAAATTGTTGTATCGCAATTTAAAAAAGAGATTCTTAAAGCTGAAACTTGACTCTATCTAGATATATTTATATTGGTTGATAAGAAAGTAATTCTTTTACTGATACATGCCTTTTAAAAAAACGCAATTACTTTCTTGCCAACCCAATAGATCAGCTAAAATTAAGATAAAAATTAATTAGAATTAGACACACACACAACAACACTTAAATAAATCCGATAGTACGTTTTTAATTATAATTTTTTTCAAATACCTTGCCATTAACGACTATAATTTTATAATTTTAATTTTTAACTTCAATTACCAATCTTTTTTCTATCGCCAATTATATATAATTGTAATTATTAATAATTTGTTTGAAAGTACTTGTCAAAATAACAGCTTGAGATCTCTCCCATTTCTACCTCATTTCATATTCTCAGAGTCTTCTCCAAGGCTTTCACACGGACGCATATTAAATTATTCGAGTAATCCGATCTCTAGTTATCGCCAGCAAAATCGCAACATCGGGATGCGCGGCAGGTGCGCCTCGTAACTCCGCGAGACATCGAACTTGATCAGCCCCCGGAGACGCAGGTGCCGCAGAAAAGTTTCTACGGGTATGAATCGGACCGCGAGAGCGATATTTCCTGGCTTCCCGCACCAGGCAGTTGACAGGAACGTGATATAGGGACGGAGGAACGGACTCGATTGTTTTTCCAGCGATAAGACGGAGGCAGCAACCGGGCCGCCTTCTAGAAGACCGAGGACCTCCTGCGGCTCCCATCGCGCGCGGCTCTCGCCATTACCGCACGGAAATTACCTCGAAATTAATTTAAACTTTCATAACAAGTAAACTGGTCGCCGGAGACGGAACGAGATAGTGCGGTCGCCGGATCATCCCGAAGCGAAGTAGCCGGATAGCCGGAATCGGGCCTACTTTAATAGCCATTTCTGAATCTCTTGTGAAGTATTAATTAATAGGAAACAGCGCTGCGATTGAACGATTCGCGGATTTAGTTGTCTATCTTTTTTCTTGAATTTCAATCCCCGTATTTACGATATAAAACTTAGTATTTAATTATCATACAAACATAATTAACGCGATATTTTCATGAGACAAGAAACATTCTAAGAGATGATATTACTTACAACATACACAGTTGAAAAATTTGTATTATAAATTTAACATATATTTCACATGTCCCAAACGGCCTACTTAAATTTTTGTATTAATCATAAGATAAATATGTTAGAAAGTAATACAAATATAATGTAAAAAAAAATTATCAATAGATGTAATACAATTTATGAACAAATTGTGGAAGCATATTTCTTTAGAAAAAATTAATATTTGTAATATGTTAAATTACATGTATTTTATTTATTTATCTCAGAATTTATATTTAAAAAAATATCCTTTTTGTTATTTGATCACTTTTTCATAAATTATGTGTTAACATTGAGAAATGTTGAATATCAATTTAACATAGTCAAATAGTATAATCACACTATTAAAAATTCAGAATACCAATTTTAACAAGGTTTTAGTAAAAATGTTTTCTACTTTGCAGAAATTTAATCTTCTTCTCTTTAATGATAAGGTAGATATTCATCCAGGAAAGTAGAATTGAATCTGATTTAACGTGGTTTTGTTCATTTTTCATCTAATCAATGTACAAAATGTCAAAGAAATTTATTTATGATAACATGAAACATACATGTTTCTCTATTAAACAACGTATGCACGATGTAAAATAGAAGTCATAAGTCACATCCATCCTAGCTTATTATTAAAGAATTAACAAATAATTTAACATAATAAAACAGATTAATTCATTAATGATCCCAATAAAAAATGTTGAACCCGACTTCATAGTTAATAACAGAATTAAAATTATGGAGAATGCGCGTCTGTTCGTTTTATTCTGCGGAATTCGCTATCTTATTACAATCGTAACACGAGAAGGTCAACTTAATCAATATGCAACCATAAAAAAAGATAAAAAGGGCGGCAGCTCTCTACTAATACTAATTTATTCTGTAAAACGTTTCACCGGCGTGCGATTTGTCTGGGGAAAAGAAAAACGGAAGTGAGAGCAAGAACAAATCGAACGCACGTACGGTTTGTCCGCTCACCCGACACTCAGCCGAGTGATTTATTTCTTAAATCAATTAAGGAGATCTGTATGTCGAGTTCGTAGGGTAGTCTTAGAGACGGGGGTAGCAATTCCGAGCGAAGCCCGCGGTTCTTGCCGCGTTCGCAAAGAGGGTGAGAAGATCAGAAACACGAACGGGATTGGCGGGGCGTAAAGACTTGCGAGCGAGAAAGACGAGATCGATAGGTGCGAAGGAAAAAGCGTATAAAAAAAGGGGGGGAGGACAGGAAGTTGGGGCGCAATCGTCCCGTTCGCTCACTGCGGTTTCTCCCCGTTGCGAGAAAGATCGAGACTCAGCGATTTCAAGATTGATTCCGCACGTCCACGCTCGAGAGAAGTCACTGATTAAAAAGCGGTCTTATCCTATTAAAAAGAATTGAAAATTAAAAAGATTTGTTCTAGAATCAAAAGAGCCAAAGATTACCAATCGTCGACTTATGTGCCACACGTACAAATATTTGCTAATTCCATTTTCTGAAGAAGAAGCATTGCTGCCGCAGCAGAATCAGCGTGGTTACTGCAGATTTTATGTGAAAGCCTAGCTACCCGGAATAAAAATCAATCTGTTCTTCTAGGGAAATAAATTGTAAATTCAGCAGAATTACATTTCAAGCAAATAAAATTAGCATTTTTTAATCAATCTTCTTCCTGTCGATATAACAACTGGCGAAATTTGCCACGACAGCATAAAATATGCTGTGCAAGCAAATCTTTTTTTTCGCTCCGTACATAAACTGTCATGTACACAATTTCTGGGAAACGCAAAGGTACAGAAATAAATGATCGCCGTACTCGTTCGGGCATTGATAACGATAAATTGCATAATGTGCTACAGTATTCTTGCAACACCGACAGTCTGTTTATCTTGACAGGCTTATGGTCGCTCAGAGACCAAGGACGAAGTTTATTGCCGCTTTTAACGCAATTCTCGAACGTGAACGGTGGCAGCTAATGGGTTAAACGTTTTCGCGTTTATCCTCTTCATGGAAATCGCTAAATCTCATACGCCATCATATATTTGAATCGACAGTCTCCTCCCCCTCCCCCCTCCCCCCTCTCTCTCTCTCTCTCTCTCTCTTCGTTGGCAATCCGGATCCTTGAATTACCTCCGAGAGAAAATCCGGTCGCGGACCATTGCTTTCAGCGTAGGGGTGTATTGGACACGTTCGATCGAGCAGATCCTGTCGCAACATCCCCTGAGCAAGGAATTCCGGGATTGCGAGCGACGTCACGTGCGTGTACGTATGTGCACGCGCACGCGCACGTGTGTATACAAAAGGCTCCGGTCCAAAAGCTTGAAGAGGAATGACTATAGAGGAAGGACCGAGGGACCGAGCTAGGCGGGAAACACAATTAGAGCTCAACTGGTCGGTGTTAGGAAGAGCTTTCGAACGAGAAGGTAGGAGGAGGCAGGGAAGATGGCGAACGAGCAGAATTTTCCTGGGGTTTCAGTGGGCGGAAACCGGGAGAGCTAAAGATCGTTCCTGGCTGACGGAGACGGAAGGTCCAGCTTCTAGAAATCAATGTGATATCTTCTGCGGTCGTCGAAAAAATTCAAGCAAGAGAGAACCAACAACCTGATCCTTTCCTTTTTATACTGCGACTTATTCGAGGACCAACAATCAATTCTTCCTAAAGTGACGTTGCTTTAATCGTAATCTGTTACTAGATATGTGAGAATATACAAAATGTTCCGTAAATAACAGTAGTACAATTGAGGAGATAACTCTGCATAAAAAAATAAATCGAAAATATGGAATAAAATTTTTTTATATAAAGTTTTCGGGCAACATTTTCAACAATTTATAAAATAATAAAATTTATCATACATAAATATCCTATTTTATTGTGTATTCTCCAATGCACATGGAAGATAGTCTATTATAGTAAGGTGCGTTATAAGTCGAAAAACATGTATACTCGATGAATGTTTAAAGTTGAGTTTTCCGAAAACAAAGCCTTGTATGAAAAATTTTATTGTATATTTTTAACGTATTTTTTCATGTAAAATCATCTCTTTCCCGATTGTACTACCATAGAACATCCTGTATTTCGCATAGCTTTCCGTTTTTAAACAATAATATGATTTTATTTAAAAAATGTGTTATTTTTTAGTATGAATATTTTTCCACTAACAATAAGCGAAGTACATCTTTCATCAACAGGAGAAACAATTTTATAATTAATTTTCTCTTTCTCCCAAATAAAAATTCTATTGTTGAACGGATACAAAATAATAAATATATATTCTATATTTTCTCACAAAAAATACAAGACTACATATATATATTCTATACATATCCACAAAGTATATGATATATTCACGTTTTAACAAAACTTCTCGAATATCCGATATTATGGCGTTTTCAAATAACTTTCTTGAGAGCGAAGCAAATCGTCCGTGACTGCAGTATTTTCTCCAGATCATCTGAACAGAATCGTCTCTGCATTTATTTGCGACTAACAAGTTTTATATATTCGATGGAGCGTAGCATATGACTACGAGTGTCTTGATAAGTTTAACTTTCAATGGCACAAATCCAGAAAAACATACATATAACATCAATTGTCTGGAATTGTCGTTTTCGAAAAAGATATTATCTAGTAACATCTATTATTAAATAATACAATCTAAGTATAGCTTTGTATATTTATAGCATTGAAATTTAAATCTCATCTGCAGCAGTTTTAATCTTCAATTTTGATAGATATATGCTCCTCGTTCCATTTCCTTACAGAATACGCTTTCAATTCGAATGGCTCACGTTTTATTCGCCAAAGAAAGACGCCGAGCGTCTCCAGTATATATCGGATGAATTCAAATCGCGGGATTTTCTTCCGTCTCGCTACGAGTGGATCTGAAAGCGTATCTGCAAGAAAACGTCTTGAAATAGTTCGAAACCGTTCAACGATTATTCGCTCGGTTTACAAAACAGAGAGAAAAGCGGCAGAAAGAATTTTCAGAAATGAATGAAGATGATCACGGAGACGATTCTACCAAAATACGTACATTTTCGCGTCTCGCCTCCTCGACGTCGTCGGAGCGACGCTATCACGTCGCCGGAAGTATACGCTTTGCCTTTCGTCCTGCATCTCGCGTCAATTCAATTTCCATGGGAAAAATAAAGCGGTCGGTGTTATATCTTTTTTCGTCACCGTCTCGTTGCATTTGCATTGGGAGATTCGCACGAGCGAGTGAGCGAGCCTTGGGGAATCTCGGATCGATCGCGCAAGGTCAACTGGCATTGTTAATGCATGGCACGCGCTGACGCCATCCGGTTGCATTTGCATACAACAGAGGAAACAACGCTGTTGGCCACCGCTGGTTCACCGTTACGCACCGCTAGGGAGCTTTTCCCTGAACGTCGATGAAGAACGCCGCGACGGCAACAGGACTTTTCCATTGAAAAGATGAAGGAGGGGACAATCTTTACTCGAAAATCTTCAGGAAAAGATTCTCTATGTACAATTTACTTTAATCTTTAAAGAACGGGGATTTAATTTTACAGTTTTTCTTGAAATAAAATTTGTTTTAATTCATTATTTTCATTGGATTCCTTATCTTAAAGTATGACATCATTTTAGCGCTACTACGTGACTTCTGTAAAGCTTAACTAGAATCTACAAGAATTTTTTTATTTAAAATCCAGTAAAATATTTAATGTAAAAAATAAAACTGCCCTTTGGATTGAAAATTATAAGAAGTTATACAAAAATTAAATTGAAAAAAAGTTATACTATATAAACTCTCTAAATTCGTTGGAGTGGAATCTTACCCTAAAGAATAAAAATTGAGTCAGTTTTGAAAAAGTGACTCAAAAAGTGACTTTTAATCTTTAAAGTGAGATTTCACTCTTCAGAGTGACAATTCACTTTAACAGTTTTAGAGAGGAGAGATAAGACATCGTAAAAAAATCGAAGCATACAAATAATCGAATAAATTACAGAATCATAGAATATGACAAGCATAAAAGTTGTCTCCTTTTGATGAAAACGAATGCAAAGAATAATACATATGAAAAAGCAAAGTAATCAAGCAACATGTCTCGTCACAATCCACCTACGAACGTGTCTTTCAATGAACTCCCACATGTGTAAGTCTAGTGAACAGTGGGCTTGTACCTCGTTAATTTGCAAAACAAATACGTTTTGCAATCTAGGAGCGCTGTCCGCGAGCGGATTATGCAATTTTTTCCTCTCCTTTTTGCCGACCGCTTTATATCGATAGTACAAGGCTGCTCACCGTTCCGAGAGCACCTTGACCATCGTTCTCTTAATCGCCTATCTTAAATCTTGCGCAACGACGTGTTGGTTCTGTCGTCCTTTCGATGAATTTTAATGACCGCCGCGACACTTATAAGTCGCGGTGCGTAAAGCTAGATGTACGCACTCAGGTTCCGGTTTGTTTTGCACACGAAAGCGACAATATTACTGATCGTTTTTTTTTCCTTTTCTTCTTTCTTTCCACATCGTCAGCGCGGCATGCTAATTCGGTATTAATACGCATCTGCTTCATTAGCCAGCATATCATTTCATTAACACCTACTTCAATGCAAAAAAATCTCGAGGCCTTTCACCTCGCTCAACTGCTAATTTTAAACATGCGATGATTCAATCCATTCGTAGCGAAATTGTTTTGACTTTTAGGATCCTATTAAATCGAATTATTCAAATATCCTACAAACATATTCATATCTACACTCATATTAATAATTCTTTCACGGATTCTTATTTTAAACTCCTATTCACTCATCACTATAATCTCAGATTGTGATGTCAGAAGTGAGAAAATACATAATAAAAATTCTTGTGAAATATATCAATATGGAAATATTAGATATGTTTTAATAAAACAACTTTCAATAAAACTTATACAATCAATAGAACTGACTGATAAAATATATCTATCGAAAATTTTCTTTTTATTTCGTTAATTAATAAATATATCTGGAAATGAATTATATTTCACAAATATATCTGGAAATGAATTTTATTTCTCTAATTTATAATAAAAAACGAGATAGGCTATATTCATAGTTATCACAAACTGTCAAATTAATAAGATATAAACATAGAAATAAGTATAATTTAATTTCTTTTCGAAACAAATTTTCAATTTTATTTTATAAATCTATCAATTCGTAGATGTTATTCTATTGACGAATATTTCTATTCAAATTTGCGAGAATTTTTATGTCTTCTCACATTATATTCTGAGAGATTAGTGATGAGTGAACAGAAACCTTAATATCAAAAATATAAAAGAGTAAAAAAGCAAGAAATATGAAGAAACACTGATTAAATTATCTTGAGGAAATGATTGCTCATCGAAGAATTTATAATGAACAAAAAACATGAACCTTGGGACACTCCGTATATATGAGTAAGTATTACTACAAACATAAGTACCTGCGTCATAACTGGTAAAGGGTTAGAGAGAAAGTCGTTACGGGAGTAATATTGTGTCTCGCCTCATGGTGGCTTTGCGTGCGAGTGTATTGTCTCGGTAATTCATGAGCGAATTTGTCCGTTCCCCGCTGCCTCTCTAGCCTCCCCGAGCGCTAAGGAAACGTGCGTAAATACGCATAACCGGTCTGGCACGCTTTATGCACCCGATAATAGCGCATTTGCTCCCCTCTGTTCCCTGTCAAGTGCATCGTTCATGATATAGAACTCGCTATAGTTCTTCTCGATTACATCTCTTTTCCTCTTCTCTCCTAATTCGTTTCCTCTTTTTTCCCCTCCCGCCTCAATTTTTGTTTCCTTTCTTTCGTACTCTATTATACAAATTCTTAGCTGTGCCGCCGCAATACCGCTATATTATCGTGTATATGTTCCTTATTGAACAATATTGATGTTATGGCGAATCCAATAACTCAATAAAGTACCTATATAAAATATAACCGCTCATACAATCCATTATAGTTGACTAATATTTTTTAATTATTATTTTTAGACTTTATCTTTATATATACGAAAAATTCGCATTTCTTTGTGCTTCTCTATTTTAATATTTTTTTTTATACCCTATCTTAAATTATAAAGTTAATATCAACGAATTAAGTAATTCGTGACTCGAACTTCCTCCGTATTTACCCTTGAGACATTTTTTGATAGATCATAGTAATTATCAAAGTAGATATAATCTATTAACTCTAATTCCCATTGCTATAACGAATTTTGGCATCATATCAGTCAACCTACATCTCTTTCCCGTAACGACGTAGCTCGGTGGTGTACCGTGTTATCAAAAAATCACCAGCGCTTTTTGCGCTCATATTCAAGCGTAAAACACGAACTTCCGTGATGGGCATCTTTCCTCTCACACGCAGCTTTCGCTATTATTGTCCGTTCGCTTTTATCGCCGCCACGGTGTAATAATAAACCCTCCCCTCCTTTACGGTGTGAAAGGGGGAGGAAACGATCTAAGCGTGGTGTACCTGAGGGATATGGGAGGAATATCGCTGGGACGATTTTACGGAAGGCTACCCGCGATAGAGTCGTATCCTGTTACGAGGAAACGTAAGGCGATGTGACGCGCGAACGATTATCTTGTAGACGAGACGAGCACCTTTGATGTCTTTTATGACACAAGGATGCACATGCTCATCGTTCTTGTGATTCTATTCAAGAGTTATTCTCGTCTTTCAAGAACCTTTGGAAAAACGCCGAGTGATACTTGGAAGAAAATTGAAATCTCGGTCGCGAATATAATTACCTATTTGTTGTGTGCATTTCCCAATGTAATTAATGAAATTCTAATTATCATTTACAGATCAATCTACTGATACATACTACAAGATATAAACTATAATAGCATAATAGCGAGAACGCCAACTTCGTATTAACTTATTCTTCTGTAGACTAATCAGTTTTCTCTTTCATCTCTTTTGTCATAATGTATAAACTTTTTCTGTTCAATCACATATAGATATATCATTTGCTGTTTAATCGTATATCGATACATTCATGTATTCATTTTTGTTTTGTATGCTTATTTTTATAGCCAGATACTATTGTTTTTTGTTTTTCTTAATCGCTAAATTATCGCTTATCTATACTAAAGTTTCCGGTTAGCTAGTTTTAATCATGTGTTATATATATCTAATCACTTATAAATTTATTTGTTATTAAACTGTATTAAACTATGTGAAGAATACAAAGGCAGAGGAGTTCATTTTATATTCTAATCGTTCGAAGCAAATAAAAATAATATCTTCTCAACATCATTTTCAGTTGCATTGTTTTGAATTATTTAAATTTTTAGTATTTTACCATAGCGTCTTTCAAAACTCTTATTCAGACTATGTTCAGATATTATCATTCAAAGTGGGATATTATTCAAAATATTTAGGTTTTATTTCAGTCGTACCGTTACAGTAAACGTCAGTGTAATCACTCCTTGCTCAGAACATAGTTACGATAGTTCTAAAATCATAAATATCATATAAATATTTAACTATCTGTAGTATTTCTCGGTAGCCTGAAACCCCCAGAATCATAATCTGTCGATGCATTTCCGCCCTGAGATAACGGTCGATAGCTCTAAGCGCGCACGAGAGACTTTTAAAATATACAGCGTGAACGCACGGCGCCCGACGAAAAGCCCGTCTCGGATGAGTTTATAGTCGAACGCTATAAAAGCGAAAGAGCAATATAAACCCATATCCGGACAAGCTTGCAGTGGAATGGCTAGGCCAATCTCGGATATCTTTCATCTTTTGCCGCTTCCCGACTAGTAAGAGACCTTCGGAGTACTTCTGGTAAAACCGCATCCTCCCTCTCCTCCTACCCTCACCCTTGTCTCTGCACCTTGTTTTCCATCTTTCGTCTTGCCGATATACCTCTTTTAGATCTCCATTTCTACTCGCCTCCCTCGGTGGATTCTCTGACAGCGGCGGCTGTTCGCTGTAATCCACGAATACCCGATGGATTGATCGTAAAACGACGTTCATTGACTGGCGTATCTAAGAAACTTTAAGACCCGAGACGCTTGCAAATTGGTTGCCATGATCTTCGAAGAATCTTGGGATATCTGAGATTGCTTAATTTCATAAACTTCGACTTTATACTTTTTTAATGACATACACATAGTACGACAGAATTTAAGTTTCCTTAAATTGAGATTTGAATTTGTTTCGTTAAAATGTTTAAATACAGGGTGAATACCAAATACTCTAAAATTTTAAAGAGTGATTCGAGTGATTTTTCGAATCTTTACACAAATTTAAGACGAGACTTTCATCCCCCTATCTGACTGTATATCCCCCCGAAATAGCTTAGTTTTAAAGATAAGATGTCAAAATTAAAGGAAAAATTTCATTTTTTCTAAAAATTTCGGAAACCTCTTGAATTATTTTGATAAAACTTGAAACATATATAAAGTTTTAGCAAAATAATTCTAATGATTTCTGAAAGTTTTGGAAAAAATGAAATTTTTCTTTCAACTTTGATATCTTATCTCTTTAAAATTAAGCCATTTTGGATTTATAATCATATTAAATTTTTACGCGTCTTGACTTTATATAAAAAATCATCTCTTAAAATCTTAAAGTACTTAGCATCGACCTTATATAATACTTCAAATAATTTTAATGTAGACTACCAAACTATGTCAATGTTTCAGTATCGAAGCATCATTCTTTTTAACTTATATCTGATATTTTCAATAACGCCTGCATATCGATCTTTACGACGAGTTAAATGATATCGTCGACAGAGTGTGACTAGTGACGAATGTTGAAGTGGGTGAGTTCGACGGAGAGTGATCTTGGTCGTTCGTAAAAGAAAGGGAGACCAAAATCAGCGAATCCGGTATTAGTCAAGGACCAAAGGGAACGGAGTCTCTGAGAAGGACTAATTTACGCGAAGATTGACGCTCTCTCGTACGGCCTGACATGTTCTAATGGAAAAGATGTGTCTCTAATATCACCAACTGATCGACCATCGGGAAACTATATCCGTTCGCGGCAAATCTCATCGGAAGAACTTTCGACTTGCTTGCTAATGTGCTCGCCAATACTGCCAATTAGTTTCTTTGACATTCATCATTCGCTCACAAAAATCGTGAAAGATTATCATTAATTTTAAGTCATTCTAACTTTTATCGTAATCTAATCGACGGTGGAATCAATTGCAGATTTTGTATCAAGATATTTTGTAAAATTTAATACAGCTTTAATATCAAATTTTGATGTCGCCACAATAGCATCTGCTATTGCATCTGCTTTTCGCGCGTTCTATCGGGCAATTTACTATCGATGTTCGCGGTGCAATCTCTTTTCCCCGAAATTGGATTTCCGGCTCGACTGGCCACGATCATACCGTCGCACCGCATACACGCTGTGAAATTTAACGCTCGCAATTACGGATTCCGCACCGCGTTGCATTTTCGTCGCACACAGTGGATATATTCGATTACAAATTGATCGTTCGAACGAGGGCTGAACGCTCGCGAAACAATGAGGATTAACGAGTAGCTCTGATTCACCCCGTTATGAAAAGATAAAAGTAACGAATAACGTGCCACATACAGAGGCGTTTTTATCGTTTATTATTTGATTCTCCGCCGCATTTAAATACGCATTAAAATACTGTCATGAGATTTCCGTCGCGCTTTTCAATGCACTCGGATACATTAAATATACGGTCTCTTTTGATGCCATAATAAAGCACAGTAAATTAATTGCTATGGATAACACAAAACAAATTTTAAAAACAATTTATGAAAGTTTTTTGAACAAATTTATAAATAAAATAACTTCATAAACTGGTAATATCGTATCAAATAATAAAATTAGATCATAATTGCAAAAAAAAAATCTTTCACCAGATAAAAAGTTATTGTATTAATTTTATTTATATATATATATATATATAATACTATATAATTATACCATATAATTTAAAATATCCGATCGAAATCGTTTCGTCATCTATAATAAAGAAAAGGTCATGAGACTCTTGCAACGATAAATGCTTAATGATTATCAATAGATACACTGCTAGATTTTCTACAGTCATGTATAAGCATACATTTTCTAAAAATCCCATTCACGATAAAGACCAAAAACACAATAATGGAGCCGAAAAAAGTTGACCACTAAAACATAATTTAAATGCATGTGGTCCTTGCAATAAAATATATTAATTGCAACAAAGAGTTTCGAATATGCGTACGATGCTTAGGTCAACTTGAGTGCCGTGCATCGACCCTGAGGAGTCGATAGCGTCGACGATGTTCGACGTCGCGATGCTCGCAGCAGCTCCCTCGACCTCTCTATCTGTACGTTGAACCTGAGGGGTTCGTACGTCGCTTTCAAGCGGGAATCGCACCCCTTCACGGCTCCACGACCTCCTGGTAACCTTCTTCGCCTTCTCTTAGTCGTCCTCCTTGTCTTCCTCTCTATTTCTCTTTCTCATTCTTGCTCTCGTCTCTATTGTGTCGACTTCGGTCTTTCGCACACATACACTCGCCTACGCATACCGCAAAAGTGCCAATGCTCCTGACGCCGACGTCGACCCATCGTTAATTCCCTGCTTCGACGCCCACGATCATGTTTTTGGTCTTAACCCTTTGTTACGCGATGAGCACGAACCAGGTAGATATGTCATCCAATTTATTTTTATAACGCTATGGAAGACATCTATAAGTTTTTGTAAATTTGTCCAGTTAAGTCCTCCCGACTATCATTATAAGATAGAGCATTTTGCAAAGTTTTGTGTTATCTATTTTTTCTACACAAATTTAGTATTTCTAAGGAAATTTCTTTAAACCAGTTTTGTATTACATTAGATACATATTTATATATTTTCTTTTTTCATACTCTTTGTTTCTGTATTTAAGAACGTTTTGTAAGAAAATTGCTTCTCTTTTGTAAGAAAATCTTGGAATGGAATTTTATTTTGGTATTAAATTACTTACTTAATATATACTTAATATACTTAATAAAATATCGTGAATATGATTTTCCAGTAAGACACATTTCCCTCTGTATTCAATAAGATATTTCGATATTTTCCTTCATAGACATGGTCGGCTTTAATATCGATTTCGCGGCCTGAAACCGCCCAACCGCCCCGACGAGGTACCGTTCGAGTGTATTTGACTGGAAATTGACCCTTAGGAACTTTTAATGGGCACCCTGCCACCCAAGCCTTTTCTGCCGCTCCTCTCCTCCTCTTTTACGTGACCCTTCGAAACGGATCTTGCAAAAAGATTTCCTCCGAATGCACGCGTTTGGTCCAAAAAACACTACCTTTCGTTAAAATTGTAAGTCCCTATCTTCTAATTTTCAAAATCTAATTAAAAAGATTAGTGCCATTCTCGATACAATTAGAATCGTATAACTCTAATTATAATTACATCGAATCTAAATTTAGTTAACAATGCTATAAAAAGCTATGGTGGAAAATAAAATGAAATAATTTGAACGCTGTAGTAGACATTAAATAAATATTATTTCAACCAATATTATCATATCACTTGTTTTATAGTATAAGTATCGATTTTCTACATTGTGTTATTTTTCTTATTGAATTCAGTGATGTATAAAGTATCGAATAAATTCGAAATACAAGAGTTTATTCTTCTCTCGAGCTATACATAAAATATTTCGATACTATTTTGGAATCGCTAGTAGTAAGAGAGAATAGATATATACAACAATAAGTTACGAATAAGTTACGAATTCACAAAGTAAGGAAACAAATTAATGTAATGTAAAGGGAATCGATCGCGAGGGGAAAAAATGGACTCGCATATGTATCGTTAAACCACCCGCAGAATTATCGATATTCTCCTATACCGAAGTTGAACCTCGCTGTTTCGCGGCCAAGGGAATCCCCTTGAAAAGTACCCCCTTTAACTAACCTAACGCTAGCCATGGAAGTCTGCTAATCTGGTTCTTAATGCGAATATTCCCTTCCTTCTCTCGCTCCTCTGGAGCCGAAGGACCATCTCTTGCAGCGAATAAGCTGCCATAATGATGCATTATGTCGCAACAATAGGCAACGCAGCTCCGGTTCGAACGGAAACCCGAGAGCTTCTCCCGGATTCTGTCCCCATCTCTCCCACCCTTTTATCTCTCTTTTTCTTTCTTTTTCTCTTTCTCCTCTCTTTTCACAATTATCATGGCCATGGAATGCGCGTCAACCTGGCTTATTGTGAATTCGAGCTTAAAATTAATTGCTGACTCGGTTGCGCGGATTTGAGCAGAAGAATGATGAATGGTTCGAATGTCGGGTGAATGCCGGCTGTTTAAGTACCGTGGTTTATTTATTGATTTCTTTGAAGTACTGTTATTTAAATTTGCTGTCATTTACAGCAAATCATATTTAGCTGATTATTACAACATAGCATTTTCGTGTTTCCGATTCACGGAATGATCTCAAATGTAACTTACCGCATGGAGCATTGAACATACGTATAAGCCGTATTTTCTGCATCCATATGTAAGTTAGACGGTAAACAAAAGAATCGCAAAGGGGACGGCTATCGCTTTTATTAAAATCCGGGATTCCACCACCGCCCAGGATTTCATCGCGTCAACGAACATTAGCATGTCTCGCTGGTGACGTTCAAAGACTTGGCAGATCCTCGGTGCGAAGATAAAAGGGACCTTCTCACAGTAAAAGACACGCACTACCGTTTTTACCCTACGATCCAGAGCGAAAAGAGACTGAGAGCGAGATGACTGCACGTAGGGATGTGCGAAAACAGTGACACAGGACGATGAGCTGAATAAAAAGGAGCAGATGAAAAGACGGGGAAGGGAAGAAGTCCGGATAGGCTGGAGATAAAGCGAAATAACGGAGGTATATTTTCGGGTTTTCCGCGAGCTTTCCGCAAGCGCGATTTCTCGTACCAAATAAAAATAGGAGCCGCACGGTCGCCATAAATATTCCACGGGTTCGACCCCTGGATTTCGATCGGCGCCCCCGCTCAAACCCTCGTACACCATGATGTATTCGTGCTCATCTTCAACGTGTACCACCCGACTTTCCTCTCCTGTATACGCTTCCTTCCCGCTTAGCCCGACGAAGCGACGTACGTCGATCCGCTCACCGGTCCCTTTGTGATTTATTTGGCTCCTCAGTTAAGGCTCAATGGATCGAAGCCGAAATCGCGGACTTTTTCTGTCCCCGTTCATTGCAATATTCGGAATGTTACACGATTTTTCTATTAATATGATGACCATAACATTTATTATGCTCTTCTTGTAATCGAAACTCCGAAATAAATATTATGATCATAGTTATTGTAGTCACTGCAAAAATGGAGTAAAAATATCGTCGCGTCAATAAAAAAAGGTCACTGAAAGAAAAGATTGGCTGCTGCAACAAATTAGATGGTAAAATATGAGCATTTTTAATTGGTTACATGTAACAGCCAATTTTTGGTTGCTGCAGCCAATTGTTGGTTGTGTTAACCTATTCACAATGTCAGTATAGGATTTCGATTGATTAACGCAATCAAAAATTACTGCACCCAATTAAAAATGCTATGCCATATTTAACAATCTAATTTGCTACAGCAACCAATCTTTTCTTTCAGAACATAAATAAAAAATTGATACTTGCAATATTCAAATTTTCAAAATGATACTTTTAAAGAAATACACATAAATGAATACATATAAAAAAAAGCATCATATGGAAAAAAAGTGAAGTTATGCACATTTACTATCTTAACCCTTAAACATTTATTATCTTAGTCACACTACAGGAACATCATTAGAAGAATATTAAGCATGATGTTAGAGAAAATGTGTCGCTTTCTCTACTCCACTTTACAAAACGGGCCATGAAAGTGCAATCTCTCAAAATTTCCAACTTGATATTTGCAAATGCGCGCGTGGATTAATCGTGTATAATTTAAATGATAAACCTCGAAGAGGATTCGGACACCCGGCAAGATTCAAAAGAAGAAAGAATCCAGGGCGCCATGTATATATCACCGGCGGAAAGAACTCGGTGGTCCCATCGCAAATCGAAAAATCCTTCTCGCCTGCCGTTTACATATTCCATGCGATATTTCAAAATCCCTCGCTCTTCCCTCTCGGCTCCGATGTCCATTCTCTTATACACTCTTGAACGAACCGCGAGGATAGTAGGATCCTCAAGACCCCCCAGGGTGGCGATCCGAGGTCATCGGCGCCTGCAACCCGCATCCAAATCAGAAAGCTCTCCCTCTCGCTCTGTCCCACGGATTTCATCATCCCTTTTCCTTCGACTCGCAAGAAAGAAACGAAGAGCGAGGAGTACAGCCAAAGAAAAGAGAAACGGGGTGATGTATGTGCCTCAATATACGATGTACGTTGGATCGGGGCGAGAGCATCGACGCTTGTTACAATATTAATGCGGTTATTATACGACGTCACATTTAATGGTGCTCCCAGGCCCCTTCCGAGCGGCTATAATTCACTGGACGGGCCATCCGACTTTTTTTCACTGCGGCCGTCAACAAACCGAGAAAAATCAAAACGATCGCGAAATACGTTTCCACACAAGCGCAAACGCGAATTTCACAGGGGGGGTGATCCATTTGACGAGGGCATCCTCACCATTTCACGGAACTGCTGATTCCAGAAAAGCATGAGGAGAACAACCGGATTTAAACACTGTGATTTATTACAATTGCGTTAGGCAATAATAGAAAGAAACAACTATACACAGAATATATGAAAAGTTCTTCGCGAAACTCGAACCAGAAGAGGCTTTCGAAAATGGACGATCGATGCGAGCACGTAGGCAGTTTGAAGTAAAGCCACGATTTGGAGGTCGGATATCGAGGCACGTTCGAAAGTTATCGTACGGATAAGCGTGAGATGAGCTTTAGAAAATGCGGATCTTCGTCAAAATCTTCTCGTTGATATTCCCCTCAAACTTGAAACTTTCGTGCCGAAAATATAGTTGAAGAATGCAGATTTGCAAATAGACACGTATATTTTGTTTATGAGTTAACTTTTACTCGCTTTCACGAAAGATTTATAAGTTATAAAGTTTGATCGTTGAGATAATTAGTATCGAAAATAAAAATTTGAAAACCTTGTATCAGATAAAAATCGCGAATTTTATAAAAATTTATGGGATATTCTGTACGTAATATTTTCACCAGCGTTCAATACAGCAAACGGATCGAACCATTCGACGTGTTAATCCAGGACGACATCACATCAATTCGCACGCTTGCGATAGGGTGCATTGGCATTTTTCTGCATCGCGCGTAATCCTTTCTCGCGTGTGTATATGTAGAAAGTTTAATTTCCCACGCCTAATCCAAATACAAATACAAGTCGCGGCAGATACGGTGATACACGACGACCCGAGCAATGAGTAAAGAGAGAGGTAGAGGTAGAGAGAGAGAGAGAGAGAGAGAGAGAGAGAGAGAGAGAGAGAGAGAGAGAGAGAGAGAGAGAGAAAGAGAGAGATTTATGCCTCCGCTTTTGTAGTTTATTCTAGTGGAGTTCATATATCCAGATGATTACGCACGACGACACGGCTATTTACGCAGCAGACGTATCGGAGCACAGCTTTAAATCCCTTTCAACCGTGTGCATCGCACGGATGCACCGTCACACACCAGGTGTGTGTATCGCCGTGGCCGTGTTCTCCACCTCGACGTTGTCGACGACGAGCAGTCGACGCCAGTAAGTAAAACGACCCGCGTTATATTTATTATCAATTACATGGCGAGCGCGTACGGGCCACTCCCGGCGAGTAGAAGGTGTCCTGGAACAGGTTTGATTAATAAATTAACACACGGAGGGGGCCCGCGCCACGTCGGCTGGACCCATCCCTCTATCCGTCCCCACCTCTAAAAGCCCACTGTCTGCAACCTCCTTTTCACAAGAGTAACTGGTTCACCGATAAATTATATCGTCTCGTTTAATTGCGAATTCGCCTCGAGATAATTGCCATCGCGCGAACGCAAGCCCTTCGTTACGTGCGATGATCGCAGCCGGTGCATGTGGACATGCGGACAAATACGTGTCCACGTGCACCCACGCGCGTGCCTCAGACACGTACGTATGTTGGATGAGACACAGTGTAACAGAAATATTACCTGTTATCACGACTTTCTTATTTATAAATCGGAAATGATTAAATCGAATCGAAACTGATATAATTTCAATCAGATTCTACTTGGAGATCTTTGATCGACGACGATTCGCAAAGGTGAAATTAAATGCTAAAGAAATGGTGCCAAAGATTAATATTCCGAGTCACATCAAGGAAATCTTCGACAATTCACTTCTCTCTAGAGTCTCATAATGCTTACAAGAAAAAGTAAGTCCAGTAATGTACACGAATTTCGCCTAACTTTAAATATGTTTTAAATTTACTTACTCCCCATTAATTTATGGGCAAGTGGTGCAACGTAATATACGCAACGTTCAAGTATCCGCGAGAAATTTGCATCGAAAGTTTTGCAATTTTTAATTAAATTACGAATCGATATTATTCATATGTGGTTGCTGCTTTAAAATATGCATTAAAATAATGTCATAAAATAATTTTTCTACTACAAGTGTTGCCTCATCATTCACTTATATATATTATAATATATTCTATAGTCGGTATTCATAATCGGATCTTATATTTAAGACCGTCTTAAGTACAGTTTTAAAATGCCATGAACCAATCAGAGAACTGTACTAGCATCTTAAGGCATTACTTAAGACGATCTTAAAATAAGAACGGAACTATATGAATACTATCCATAAGGAATATAATTTTAATTAATAAGGATATAATTCTTAATAACCGTAATGATATTGTTAAGAGTTACATAAGATTATTAAATGCATTCCATAAAAACTTACAGAAAATATAAAACAAGTGCATTTTCATCAAAAATTTCTTGCCAATATTGAATATTGTGTCGCGCCACTTGTGAATTAATAGAAGAGTAAGTACTCTAAACATTTTCAAAGTTAGGCGAAATCCATGTGTACACTATTCGTCCCTCCCTTGTCTATCAAAGTGTTTTAACGTAATTCTAATTTTATATAAAGATAATTTCATTAGAAAGAGTCTAAACTCAAGACAGACTGGATCTGCGGAATAAATTATTGTTGTGACTGATGGGCAAGCAAGCCAGTGACGGTGGTCGAATGCAGATGTCATTTTTCGACAGGAGTATGTTGGGTGTCGGCGACGAGTAGCGTGCAAGTAAATTTTCGCGCTGGTTCCGTTAGGCAATCACTATGAATCAAGCCGGCTGCGCCTGCGCTTACGTTTACGATTGTTGTAAATTACTCCGAGTTTTTTCCGCGCCGGTTTACCCCGACCGCCGTCGCCGCCTCTCGACCCTGTCCTCCTCCCGCTCTCACCGCCTCCCTTCTTCTCCACGTGTCTTTTTTCATTCTACCTTTCCGTCTCTCGACCATTTCTTCTTCTGCCGTCCCGCAGCGCCTGCATCCTTCTCTGAAGGATGCACGTCATCGTCGGGTTCATCGAACGTCTTGTTCATCCTGTTTATTGAATCGACTCGACGCTCGACTAAATTATACTCGACATCACGAGTTTTGACGCGCATGTTTCTTTTTATACATATTTTTTTGAAAGAGCTTTGTTGATGTTATGAGTTCAGCAAGTTGTACTAAACCAAGAGAAATGTATCATCAGTCACTATCGTGTACTAAGAATGTCTGAATACGATGAAAAAGAAGAACGATAATTAATAATTTTTTAATAGAATCAGCACAAACATCGTCAAGAACAACATTATCAAAAACTAGAGAAAGCGAGAGATTTTCTCTTAATAATATAAATAATATTATATTAAGCTAATATTTCAGTGATCTAGCAGATTAAATATACTTGTAAGAAATAACGTTGTTAATATTATCGCATATATATTTTTTAATAAACAACTAATTGGTATTGCACAAATGTCGTGTTTCAATCAATTCAAACTTCAATTAAACTCAACGCTGAGTTGTTATTTATGACGGAGAGAAATTTCTGCTATTAGGAATGGCTTCGTTAAAGGTAGAAAACGTTTGTCGTTTGGTTATTGGATTTATCACGGGACTTTATTTATGAATCTCGTTTAGTCATTTATTTTTCATATCATGGTAACTGTGTGATTGTCGTGATACAGCGGCAAACAGTCGCGATAAACCTTTCGCCTTTGGGCTTTCAGAAATTTCCGACTCTAGTCGCGACTGCCGACTGCGCGTAACAATAATCGTAAAGCATCGGGACACGCAGCATATTTTTATCGCTACCGTTATCGCCTCGGTATACCGCCGATTTCGCGTCACGCCACCCACGATGGCGTATGGCGGATGGCGCGGCACGGAAATTACAGCTCGCACTGAAACGACCGCAAACGCGTTTGAAAATTAAACCGCTTCACCGACAATAATTCTCGCGGTATTCGAGAAGCGACCCGCCTTTAACCTCTCGTCGGAACCCTTGTGGCCCGTAGATTACATGTCATCTCGTAGAAGCCACTCTTTATGTGAACGATGTAGGTTGAATCCTAGTGCTAGTTCAACTTAGATCCGTTTAAAACTGATACATAGAACGTTAACCGCTATTCCCCAAAGGGCAATGAAATAATGACGATAAATAGTCGTAAAGCCAGATGTTTTAACTTCTTTTTTTTTTAATAAACAATATCTAGAAAAATAGATCCACATTTTCTATGATGTAATGCTATTTAGAGACGAAGAGTTCTGTTCACAGAGTCAAAGTTATTTTTGTAGAAGAAACTTGATTTGACATTTTATATCTTATGATTATAACTATTTCCTGCTTTATGTAAGTATATATTATATAAAAAATAATATTTAAGAGAAGAGACATGAAAGAATTTTGAATCTTGTATCTATCTATGTATCCCAATGTATATTTCCTTCACATATTTTACAGCGTAATAATAAATTTCGGTTTGCTTTTTTAGTTTTGAAAAGTTTATTAGGATTAATTTGCACGCGATGTAGACTCGCGGCCACGAAGACGCGTATCCGCGCATGAGGAGGGCGAAACGCAAGGAATGGCCGATGACCCCGTCTGGCCGGATCCCTTCCGCCCACGCATCGTGGCCCCTGCTAAGGGCAAAAAAAAAAGAGAAGAGCCGCATGATGCACTGGTAATGCACGAATCACGATATCATGCCGATTACCTGCGAAAGATATTTAATCCTTTCGCTCTTAATATATTCCCAAATATACAATATTTAAGTACATACTCTTTCACGTACCTAAAAATGTGCAGACGCTTTCGGAATCATTGAATTTTGAAAAAAAAAAAAAAAATATATTAAACAATTTTTACTTTTGTCTTGATAAATAGCACGGTTAAAAGAACAGTTATTTAACGTTTTCAGCTATTTTAACGCGTTTAATGCATGATGTATGTCACATCTCAGATCATTATCATAAACATAAAACTTTCATAGATTGTTCTGTTATGTTTAAATATCTCTGTAAAATTTAAGTACATTCTATCGTTGGTTTAAAAATTATTTAATTATTTATCTACTTTGATTCTCTTGTATAAAATTACGTTTCCTAGTACTTATTTGAAAATTTTATCAGAAAATAATATTACGAATTAAATAAAATTTTTTTATACATACTAATGAAACTCTAATATTGCAAAAGTTTATTCAGGGATCCACTCATTAAAAGAAGTTATTTACCTAACAAAAACTATAGCAAAATATGATTGTTACACTGCATAAGTCATTATAAACCAAAATTTATTTATCGTTTTATTTTTTTAAAGTTGATTTTCAAGGCATGTTCACCAAAATTTTTTAGCTAACACTTTTAGCTAATATTGTACAATTAAAATATCCTTAACTGGAGATATTGCTAATTTTAACTCCTTCGTACGATTCATATATTGCCCATTACATTCCTAACTATTGTAAATAAAACATATCTCAGGGGGGCTTTAATGACTATCATATTGTTGTTTGTTTTTGCGTATTAGCCATATAATCTCTCGGCATTACAAGTAAAACCTTTAGTAACCCTACAGCACTAACGTGAGTTGACTACTAATTAACGTTAATATCGTTTTATCGTGTAATAACGGAAGATTATATGGCCAGGGCGCAAAGGCGAATAAAGTTCGATACTAATCATTAGTAGCTTATATAAAACTTGGAATAATTACAAAAAAAAACTCGTGTGTGAAAAAAGCGACAGGTTCTAACGATCGGATTACGTCGTTATCGTGAAAATTTTCAATCCCAGCTGAATGCGTTTTTAACTCCTTTCTCCAATTGGAGTTAGATTCGGCCAATAACCAATAGTCGGCTTAAGTAAGTACGGAATCGTGAAAATGCATCAGAAAATAAATAAATGTGAACACAAAGGACGATTAGTTTCATCAGAAACATTCAAAATATTTAGAACCTCACTCGGTTCCCACTTGAAGCTGCAACTCTGTATTTTTAGCGTTGAAAGAGTTAAGTTAATAGTCGCGAATGAGCGGCCAGGTGCTACTGATAACTTGACCGAAAAGATCGCATCATCGTTCACGCCGGTAAAACATGCCGCGCGCATATCGATTGGCTGATAAACGACGCGTATTAAGACAAGATAAGCCGCGAACCTGTTTTGTTCTCATTGTTTGCGGCACAGAATCGATGTGGGGTGCCAGCAAAATAAGATACGCACTGGTTACAGTCGACGAACCAACATCGATGCGCAACATTGTCACGTTGATCTTCAACGTTATGCCTAATAGCAAAGTAGATTCATTAATGTATATAGAACATTTAGTAAGTTTCCTCATCGATCTTCGGAAGCATATTCTTATGCGACTTATTGGAATCGAGTTTAAACTAATTGCAAAAGTAGGAATGTATTAAAATCTTGACATTACAAATACATGTGTACCTAATAAGCGGCTAAAAAGGTCGCCCGTGCTTTCCAAATCTCTAATAAAATTGTAACTATACATTGAGAAGAGAGAAAAATATTTGTGACTATAATTGGTAAAATAATTATTAAGTTAAGAACTCCATTTTCATAGTTATTGCTATATTGGTAACAAAAATTATATTTAGTTCTATATATCAAAAAATATATAGTTATTATCGAAAATAATTGTAATGTATACTCGTTTTTTCGGTGCCAACTAAATATTTTTCTATAGAACTATAAATATAATATTACTTTTTAACAATAACTATAAAATTTTAGTATTATTACTTTTAACAATAACTATAAAAATGGATCCTAATTATTTTACTATTAATTATTGCAATTAGAGTCACAAATATCAAACATTTTTCTCTCAGTACAAAATTATCATGTTAACCAATTTTTAATATTAAAGCAACGAGCGCTCGAAACTTCTTCTAAGAGTCCTAATTTTCTTCACCAAACTGCTCGAATTATTTTCCGTAAGCATCTCGTGCGCCGACCGATTTATCATATACGAGATCCGGATATACGATGTATATTGGACGGTTTATTAAAACCTCGCCTCGAGCATCCCAAATATCTCTCGTACCTATTCCATGCTTGTGTGCGTATCAATGCGGCACCTCATATCGAATATTTATTTGCGAAAGGATCGATAAATCGCTCTCTTCTACGCACAATTTCGGTCTTGCACATTTTCGCGCGGCTATTTCGCGACTCGTAACACGAACATGACCCCGCTCAACCGAACGACAGCTCGGTAGACCCGGGTTATTAAGACCGAAATAACTGCTGCAATGTAACGGTCATGGCCGGCAATTAAATTTAAGTACTTACGGATGCGCGCATTCGAGCGGGTGCATCGGACGCGCGCGCGAACATTTATGAACGCGAGGAGGTGAATGCGTCTGTGAAAACGTATACAATACGCGATGCTATCACTTTGTTTGGCGATACGTAAAAGATAACTGTCAATTAGCAATAAATCCGTAAAAGCAGGATTTTCGTATCAAGAAACAAGTTAAATTATGAGAGCAAATCTTCCGAAACATGCTTTTTAAAATTGTCCACCAAGTTTAACGCGTTGAAATACATAGACCTTATATATAGACTGGTAGTTGCTTAAAATAAAATTTAATAAAGAAAAATATACGCTTACAATAGAAACTAACTACTCTAAAAAGTATCAGTGTGGATTTAACACCACTGGTGTGAATTACACGTAATATAACGTCTATATAATTCTCTCTGTGTTGCTGTTATTGTCATGGATTTAACACCATGATATTAATCTATTTTTTACAGTACATAATTAATATTATCTATGTAAAATATTTGAAATATAATTTTTGCATAAAAAACAATTATCCGAAGAAGAATGAAAAGAGAAACATATACTCTTTAAAATTTTTAGAAATCTTACTCTCAAAGGTTGAAAATGGAGCTCTCTTTTTTAAGACTGGCTATTTAATTAACAAAACAAATTATACCAAAGACTAGAAAACGAAAATCTCGTTCTTTTATTTACAATAGAAAGGAGAAATTCTACTGCGCAGAATACAATCTCTCTCGGATAAAACCCGTGGCTCCATCTTACAATACACGAACTCATCTCCCGTTGCTCGTCCGTGGATCACCAGGAATATCTGGATCGCCGTGTTCATCGATCACTTTTGTCACGGGCCGCGCGAGTTTATTTTCAGAGCGAGAGGTGGCGAGAGAAGCGAACGATCGTTAACGGCGCCGGGGTGTGCGGGACGTATTTCGCGCTTTTTGTTATGCCTCTTATTATTTATTTTTTTTTTTTTCTATCAGACCCGCGAGACCACCTGTCGCTTTACGCCGGCAATTATGTTCGCGCGATTGCGAACAAACGCAAACTTTAATCGGATCTCGTGCGATCTGTCGCGAAAGTTCGTCGGGAACGCACGTTCCCAGGAACGCGCGCTGCCGCGGCGGCTTCTACGACGATGGAAAAGAAACGTAATCGCCCAGGCCAACGAACAACCGTGGCCTCGGCTTCAGGGTCGTTTCGACTATTATCCCGCAGCAGTCGAGGATGCAGCAGAAACGCATCGTTCGGAGGCCGCGCTTGGTACATCCGTTCGAAACCGGCGATACTCACGATTCAATATTAGAGTACCGTATATACAATGGTATATACACGTATACACCGTACTTTGATTATCAGAATATGGATATACCTTCCTTCGATATCTCGACTTAACATATCGTATTTTTAGGCTAATTTTACTATAAATTGAAATGCTGATTACAAGAAGATCCGATAATTAATACCTTCCTGATTTTAATCAATGCGTAGATATTAATTAATTGCATTAATTTTCTCATCAGTGAATTTATGTATAAGTGAATAAATCATTTAGAAGAAAAATAGAAAATTGATATTATGGAATTGAACGTGTTTCATGTTATAGATTACATCTATCATATTTTATATTTAAAATGTTATGCTTGTTGAACTTTCCAGTGATATAAATATAAATTATATATTCATATAAAATTTCTATTGAGTTTTGACTGAATAAAGTTCTTTCTTCTTGCTTATTTCCGTAAAAATTTTTGTATTTTTAGAAAAAAAAGTAAAATTGTATGTATGTCATTATTATAAATTTCTCGTATTTAATAAATTCCTATTTCCTGTTTACTAAAATATCGAAATAAATACATATTCGAGTATTAGAGAGAGAGAGAGAGAGAGAGAGAGAGAGAGAGAGAGAGAGAGAGAGAGAGAGAGAGAGAGAGAGAGAAAGCGAAGATTCTGAATGTAAGCAATACAAACAGCTGAACTTAATATTAATTTATTGATCTTGTACTGTTTGTTCATTATTCTAATTGTAAGTTGAAGCTTCTTACTTTCATATAATAATGATGGCAAAGGCAATTATCCTCTAATCAATAGCAATAAAAATATTGTTATTAGTATTGTTACTAATTAAAGATGATTGTCTTTACATAATTATTAGATATATGAAAGTAAGAAGTTCGAATTGAGAATAAATGTAGCTCAATAAATTAACATTAGATCTAATTGTGTTGCTCGCACTTTTTGTACTTGCAGCATCTTTGCTTCCTCTCTTTCTCCAACGCCTAAATATATATTTATTTTTAAGTGAAAAACGTTTAGGGATTTTAAGCAACACGAACAAATCTGACAAACTACTCGAAGAAACCACTCACTGTTTTATTTCATCATTTCGTTTTTTCTTTGGGTGGCCGTTTTAGAGAGTTTGTATTCGCGAGATTCAAACGATTCCAGATTCGATGGAAGGTGACCAGTCACGGGGAATAAAGAAAAATGCTGCGAACGTTCTAGATTCCGTTGACGTGTAACGACCCCATCGAGAGCGCCTTGCATCCCGTGACGGTATTAACCTCGCCGCGGGCACGTGTTCCGAGGAGCGAGTCCTCTTTTATTACTTATTAGCGACACCCAAAGCGCATACTGACTCCACTCTCGCATCGCGCACGCTGGCGATGCGATTTTAATGATGTGTTTCAAGGTCCCAAGGTCTCTGCCACGGATAAGCTACAGGGCCGTTGCCGCCTGATCCCGATGACAGCTAGCCTTAGCTGTAGAAGTTTTGATATCATTCTTTATATCGATATCTCTGCAATTCAAAATCAATTTTACAAAATGTGCCGATATTCTCCTATCCGTATATATTTCACACAGCTAACACTATTTTATTTATTTATAAATTCCTTGACAATTAATTTGAAGATATTCTTCAATTACCTCACTATCTTTCACTATATTGTCGCGAGTTTTAAAAACAGTATCAAAAAAATAAGAAATTACTATTGTTTGCATACAATCTATACTCGATAGATGTAGGGAATTATCTCTGCAATTTTATTTTGAGGAGAAATAATACAAATCTTACAACGTTGGTGAAAAAATGACATCTAGATAAGAACTACGTCCACATTGAGACGAATCGTTCGAAGACATTACATATTTCCATTTCGTTGACATTTCATCAAGGATACAAAAGATCAAGAAACGAAAGAACTCGACATCATCGAGAGGCCGGGAGGCCGTCATGCCGACGAAACGACAATTTGCAAGGTCCGCGAGCCGCGCTCGTAGACGGCGATACGAGCAAAGAGACCTTCGTGCGATGGTCAGGGCCACGGGGTTCTTGCGCCGAGAGCGTTAATCTCGCGCTACGTGATCGTGCAAACTGCACACGCATTGCATATGCATACGGCGCGGATTTTTTTTGCATTCACCCGCCTGCAATCTCCGCCTGCGTAATCCTTACTCTATCAGTTACCAAAAAATCGTAATCTCGAAATCGATAGAACGAGATAACATTGCAAAAGAAAAAATATCAACTCTAATCTTCATTCTTTTAATCAAATTGGAATTTGGTTTTTTAATTAAAATATCAAAACATCGTATAAGATAATGAAATGTAATCAAATAGCAAAGCCTATATAAATATCTAAATTTTTCGAAACAAATTTATGGAATAATTTAAATCCAGTTTAGTTAGATTTTGAATATTAAATATATTGAGTTGTAAAGTGTTATGATAAAGAATAAACTTTTTCAAAATTTTTTTTGGAAAGGAATCAATTTATATCCGTCTAATGTTTATTAAAATGAAATACATGCTAATATGTTATACATATAATATATACGTGTATATAATTAAGTGATTCTAAAAAATGTGTACATAATTATATATATTATATATTTTATTATAAATATAATATACAAGATTAGCATGTATTTAATTTTGGTGTTACAATAAATTGGTGTTAAATAACGTTATTGCTTTAAATATACAAAATTTTTTTTTTTAATATAACGTACTTATAACTTTTTGAAATATTTTATTTAATAGACATTGAGATCAACTTCTCTTCAATTTTTACGATTCTGTTACAGGGATCTTAAAATGGAGAACATCGTATTGCAGGACGAACGCAAGGAACAGATCAAGATAGTGGGTGAGAGGCAGACGTGTATACACGGACGTCAACATATCACGCGGGACTAGAGAACATTATGGTCGCGGTGATTGTGGCAATCGCCATCGATCGAATCGCGTAGATTAGCGTGCACCGCGAAAATCGCAACTATAATGTTTCCGCTCGCGTGACGCTTGATTTTCGAGCGTGAAATCAGATCCACCTGTGCTCCGCAGAGCTCCGCATAAAAAATTGCACTTGCGATGAAATTGGCCGCAATTTATATAATTACGCAGAAACATAATGCCCGTTATTCTTAATAACCTTCGATTGCTCTATATATATATATATATATATATATATATATATATATATATATATATATATATTGCTATGATATATCTGATCTCAAAGCAACAAAAATATTAAATAGAATATTAAATAGAATGCAAAATATATTTCTTATTTTTACGAATATTTTTTAGTTGTGAAAATAAAAGAAAAAAAGATCTTGTCTTCAAATATTTATTTTACTATATAATTAATACTTATATATTAGAATAGCGGATTAAGCGATAATTACGCAATTTAACTTTAATAGCAATCGAAGGTCAAAAATTTGTTTATAAAAAAAACTTACCAATTTGATGACAGATGTTTCTTATCTCTCGATTATAGACTTTGGTCTCAGCAATATTTACACTAACGGCGATCCTCTGCGAACGCACTGCGGATCTCCAGAGTACGCTGCTCCTGAACTCTTTATCGTAGGTAAACGATATGGGCCGGAAGTAGATTTGTGGAGCCTGTAAGTAATCCAGATTTTATTAAGATTTTGTTTTAAATAAAAAAACGAAACGAACGTCATAATAGTGTCAAGAAGTATTATAAATTTGGCAGTTTGGCTTAAAAGTTATTAATGCAATATAAAAGTATATATAAAAACATTCTTTGGCGAAAAGTTTAAACACTATGCTATGATGTGACAAACAGAGGAGTCGTTTTATATGGCATGACTATCGGTCGACTTCCATTCCTATGCCCCCGCGACGAATGGACGTCGTCTGAAGAACGTCGACGGAGGCTGATGATTCAAATCAATAGAGGCTTGACATCGATCCAGGAAAAAGCTATGTACCAAACGTCGATCGAATGCAAGAACTTAATAAACCGCTTGCTCATTCCATCGGCTCGCGAAAGAATCACCATTCGAGAGATTCTTGATCACCCTTGGATACTCATGACATCGAAGAACAACTTTCATTTTCGCTCTGAAGACGACATGAACATTTCCAATCACGTCTCGGTAATATATGCAAGATACTCCACAATCCTCGATAACAATCGAGAAATTTGAAGAGAAACATGCATAAAAAATAACGTGCATTACCTTCGTGATTTTTTAAATTGTGCATTTGATATTTTTGATTTTATTCTCGAAGAACAATTTTTTCAAACTTTTATATATTTCAATAATATATATTTTTTAACCGCATTTCAAATCATTTTAATTTATTTCCCTGAAAATACTCCTATTGTTCACGGTAGATTTTTAAGTTTTAACAAACCCATGCTTTTATTATTCGCGGTACAATTTTCAATTTTAATAAACTCTCTTATTTTCATGCTGGCTGCATATCCTGCGTTATTATGCACTGAATTTTCAATTTTACTGCCGCATTTATTCTGCAGTTTTTTGGTCGACTTTAAAATATACGCCAATTAGTAACGCCATACGAAATACTCGTGCAAGGGGATTACATCGCTGATTATTGTAGATAATGAACGAGATTGCGACGGCAATGCGAACAACCACGGCTGCCGTCGAGGCTGAAATAATGAGACGAAAGTATGGAGAAATTGGCGGCATGTATAATATTAAGTAAGTACGTCAATTAAGGGAGATAATATTTTACAAGAAAGTTCTTCCACGTTATAATTTATTCATATTCGAACGTGTAATTTTTATTTTTAACAGAAAGCACAAATTGTATCAAGCCTCTACTGTTTATCATCTACCACCGCGACTTCTTCGAAATTCTATGTGTCAAACTGAAGACATTTCATCGTCAACTACAACTATCAGGTGACAATTAAATATATACATAAAGTATAATTATGTACATCTTCAAAATGCAAATCTTGAAAATGTGAACTTTTAAAAAATATTTCATACGTAATTGATATTACTTTCAGAGAGAAAAATTCAATAGAATTTATAATTAAATTAAATTTAAAATTTACTGAAATTTACTTAATTGTAGATTTCTTTTATAATGAACAGACTTATTTATTCCACGTTATATATTATTATTCCTCATTACAATATTTTGTTATATTAAATAATAGGCAATTAAAAATATTAAAATATCTTGTATATATTATAAAAGTGTATACATATCAGCAGAAAAAAAATTTTTTTACATATAAAAAAAATGTTCTCTATATGTATATGCTAGTAATATATTTTTGCAGAACTATTCAATAGCATGAAGATATTTCTTTACTATATTGATACAGAATGGCGAAAAGTAATTTACGAAATGGTACATCCGGAAACTCTGACAATACCAATCGCATAATCGTCATGCGACGCAGCCAGGTGCAAGATCGATCAGTCAAGAAATCCTTATTACACGGTTCCACGACGTGGAACTGGCAATGCCGCTCCGGAAACGAAAACCGTTCTTCCGAGGAACGGAGAAATTACGTAAAATTCGACTTCCTTTTGCCCCACATCTCTGATCCCAATGATTACGATCACGTCGATCACCCGGGGTCCTTTAGTCATGTTAATTTCTCTTTTCAGAGGATTCGTTACGATACCACGAATACCACGTCCTTATCATCTCAGCAGTGTCGTGTGCCGCAAATTACAAAACAGGCTGATAAGCTTTCGAATCGACGATCTTACAGGTGCCATTCGATAGAACGCTAAGAGTAGAATTTTTTACACACATAATAGACATATATTAATTGTAAATAAAATCATTCGTTTACATAAAAAGTACGTATTTTAATTTGAGGCCAATAAAAAATATATATTTAATATAAAACCAATAAAAAATATATATTTAATGAGGCTACAAATTTAAGATGTGAATGCACATACAATAAAATTTCAATCTTTTTTTTCTTTCTTTTTTCTTTCATTTCCTTTAAAAGTTAAATTGTACATAGATAAGAGAAGAGAAAAATAGTTGAAGAATATTTGAAATTCTTGTATTTATAATATATAATTGTACATACATCTGCAGCTTAGACTCGTATTAGCCACATATTAAATGAATCCTATAATTATATGAAAAATTGGATGAAATGAATTAATTTTCATTTATAATGTAGCTTATAATGTGAACAAAAGATATCACAAAAGCAACGCTTAACAATGCATAATAGTTTTTGTATCAAAAATGTTGTGAGCACAAATTTTACCTTTGGTATACACCATAGTTCACAAAAACTATCCATTATTATTAAACCTTGTATCTATTACATTTTTTGTTCAACATATTATAAGCTATATCATATTAAAACTAATTCATTTCATCAAAATCTCTCAAATTTTCTAAATAACTGATCCATATGATATAAAGATTCTCTCTTTGTAATTATTATATTAATTGTCTTAATTGTCAACAGAGACGAGACGAAATCAAGAAGTGCTACATCTAATAGCATTTCCAAAAAAATGGAAAAAAAAGGTTGTGTCTCTAGGACTTGTAAAGTGGACTGCGAAATAATTCCTAGCCCTTCGATTTTGCAAACTTATTCGCGTGTTAGTAGCGAGAGCGTGCGAATTAAAGTAAGATCCCAAATTTTTTAATACAAATCGACAACCCAAAAAATAATATAAAATTAGATTTGTAAACAATTCTTAGTTATATCGTTCATAGAAAATTAATAGCATTTATAATTAAATAAGCCTTAATAAGTTTAGTTTTAATATTTATAGACTGCATTATTATATTTTCAGGAGAGTTTTCATAAAAAGATACTTGCCCCACCGTGGCGATGTCGAATCGGTAGTGCGAGAATTAGAAAAGATACATAAAACTGTAAAAAGTGCCTTTGAACGAAGCGTGCAGAATAGTGAAGTTTTCGCCTTTCTGCGAATAGAAATTTGGTGAAATATGTATGTATCTATCAAGATTAGCTATTAATCTCGTTAAATTATTTGCAATTGTATGAAAAAATCTCAAAAGCTCCAAATTGAATTCGTTTAACAAATGACTACTGTTATAAAGCTTTTTGTATTATTTTTTATATTATTTTTGTATTATTTTTGTATTATATTTTGTATTATTTTTCGTGCAGTGATTAATAAAATTAGTGCATAACATCTTGCAACATCTCTCGTTCATGAATAAAAAATGTTCTCTAACTCATACAAAAATTACTATCATATAATATAATATACTTTCATTTTTTTACTATATCCTGGATGAAAATTCATTGTTCCAATTTATATATCTTAATAGAAGCTTTATTCATGCTTCTGTTGATCTTCTTTTAAATTTGACTTGAGTTTGCATCACACGGTTATTTTTTTTAATTTGCTATTATACTGACAACCTCTGGTTGTTATGCTGGAATTCACAACTTGCTAGCTACTGAGTGGTTTGTTAGATTTTTTATAGCTCAGATACTATTTTTTTTCTATAGGTTTATTAGCGTCTTATGCTCCTGTAACTTCTATTTACTCCAATGAGCGCGTTACAGTAAGCAGAAGCTATGATAAGAGCATGATGGAGCATATTGGAGCATGCAACGCAAATAAATCTTGATTTTGTATCTTGGTTTTATACTTGAACTTCATTATATGAAAACCATTCAGGCAGTCTTAAGTCATACGATCAAAATACCAAAATACTTTGCAATAAATAATTAAAATGTAATTATACTGTTCTCAGTAAACACTAACAGTAACATAAAGTCGACATTATAATTTCACATTTGACAATGTAAATGTTAAGCCTACAGCCTAACACCCGCAATTGAAAAATACAGAGAAAAATGTTCTGGTTAAATCAACAAAAGACCAGAATGACATTTTGGTGAAATCGAACAGAATTTCTAATATCATATCATTTTCTGATTATCAGAAATTCTGTTTGGCCAAAATGCCATTCTCTTGTATTGATCTTTTTGTTCAATAGGAAATAGGACCAGAGAATAACAGATACATTTTTTTCTGATAGAATAAATGTCTGTCATTCCGTTTTCCTATGCCTGTGCTTTTCAATTGTCTCAAAGTGCCTTTTATTTAATGACACAAGTTGACATAAGTATTGTTCTATCTTTGTTACTCATGAAATGTAAAGAAAGAACATTTGTATTGATTTGTGTCACTAAATGGAAGGTACTCTTTATATACAACATGTATTATATTACATTTGTATTGTTGAATGTGAAATTATAATATCAACGTTATGTTATTTCTTGTCGATTTATTGGATAATGTACTGCAATAGCAACGATTTTCTTCATATTTATTCAAATACTCTCATATAACACAGTATTTCAAGAGATATAAAGATGTCATTAAAATGTAGAACATCCTCTAGATGTCTTAAGACATCCCTTGGAGATCTGTGCTATACAAATCCTCACACATTCAATTTTTTATTTTCGTCAGGGATGATATCAATAACGAATAATTATAAAAATAATTATAAAAATAAAGCAATAAACAGTTAATAAATACCTATAATCTGCCCAGCACATTCCGTTGCTGACCGACGCCGCACTTTTCGGGAACAAAATAGCCATTTTGAGTGGCTACGCCAAATTCTCTGTCCTGTATGCAAAATACGACTGCAAAACGCGTCAATATGTCGCAGTTTACGTTCGAGCTGCAAAAGACAAGTCAGACTTTAGCGCATTTCCATCATACAATTTTATTTTCGCTAGAGGTAACACAACTATGAATTGTATAGCAGGGTAATACGGACAGTTCCTAAAATCTGTCCATCACTTTCCGTCGACGCTGACCGACGCCGTACTTTTCGGGAACAAAATAGCCATTTTGAATGGCCAGGCCATTCTCTGTCCCGTACGAAATACGACTGCAAATCGCGTCAATATGTCGCGATTTACATTCGAGCTGCAAAGAGACAAGTGTCATACCTTAGCACATTTCAATTATACAATCATAAAATTTATTTTCGCCAGAAATAATGAATAATTATATAATACAGACATTTCCTAAAACCTGTCTAGCACCTTCCGTTGACGACTGACGCTGACCGACGCCGCGCTTTTCGGGAACGAAATAGCAGCCATCTTGAATGGCCGCGCGCCAAATTCTCTCGTTTGCGAAATACGATATAAAACGCTACATCCGTACACCGCTCTACGCTCGAGCTGCATAGACTTTAGCGCATTTCAGTCGTACAATCACATGCAAACACTGTATTTTGGATTCGACGACATATTATTATATTATACTTACATTCCGAACGGAGAAGCTCGACAAGCGCGGGATATAATAAAAACTGACTTATGGCTCTCTAACAAGAGACGCGACGACGCGCCACTTGCCGCGCTGCGGAAATTGGCGCTATAGCTAATTAATGAAATCAGCTATGGCTAATCATTTTTTCGCTTTTATGGAAAAGCGATAAATTGATCAGCTACCACGCCAATTTCCGCGGTAAATGTTGCCACGTTCCGTGTTACACGAGTCACATAACGGCTCAATTTCAAACTGGCGATTAGGATATTTTGGGGGAGGGGAGAGGAGTAGGGGAAGGAAAACCACCGAACTTTGAAATAAGTTGCACGTCGGTCGATAAATACGATCGACGGTCAAGCGAAAATTACCGACGTAACTGTCAGTAGAAAAATGTCGTGTTGTGAATCTCGAACGTGCGAATATTACAATAAACTTTTCAAAAGCATCGCGGTTTTTTAAGATATTAGACGATATGAGAGAACAATAAACTCGCGGAATGGCGGAACGCGGAACGCGAGAGCCAATGGCGGACGCCGGCCAATCAGGTCGAACCACATGGACGCATCACTTCGGCTGGTGTCGTCTGGTGTCGTCGACGAGAGAGACCGAGACGAGAACGACGCGTTGCGTCACATGTACGTGTGACTCGATTGACAAGCATGCCACGCTTTGCCGTCCGAAGCAAGACTGTGAAAAACTGCCGCGAGGAGGGATGCTGCCGGCATGCTTTTACGATTATTACGTACATAATGGGAAGACCTCTCACGTGAACGTGAAACGCGGGGATGCCTCGGATCCCACGGGCGGTATGATACCGAAACTCTTCATTCCTATCGTTTTCATTCTTGGGATTGTCATCGCTGTCATCAGTACATTACTATCGAAATATCTAGGCGGCCTGTCCACCGATTCCATAGGTGAGTTGCAACTGATATATCTATTCTTTCAACGAGAGATTGTACACTTTTATGTTGCCTATCATTTCTAGCAACTTGCAGCAAGAGCTGTTTTATTTTTGAATGTCAGAAGAACAAAATGACATTTATGTTGACTGTCTACTAAAAAGAGAGCAACCAGATGATACAGGATAACATACTGAATCATTGGATGCTTTTCATTTGGTATCACAAGTTGATACAAGAGACACTGAATGTTAAAAAAGATACATAATGTTAGACTTGTGTCAATGAATGAAAAGCACTCGTTACATCTTTGTTTTTTGTCAATGTTGAACAAAAATGAAATGATTATTGTGTTATACTATATCTCTTGCTGGAAAGTACCATATCTCTTGTCTTGCAATTAATCATGCTATCATTTGTAAGCTGTGATTTAAATATAGTTAATGTCATAAATAATTTATTCTGTTGTCTTTTTCTAGAACAGGAATTTCATCATGGTCGTTCTGTGTTTGTGCCACTTTCTTCAGAAAATATTTTGAATGTCTATGATGATCATACACTCACCATTTCACAATCCAACACTGAACTTGGTAAGGTTCAGTGTACCGCGGCATCGATAACGGAGGCCCTGGCATCTTTGCACTTAGCTCTAGATATGAGATTATCTGGGAAGCAGGAGAAAGCTATAAAATTATTTCAACATGCAGTGGCATTAGCACCTTGTCATCCAGACGTTTTGAACCATTATGGAGAGTTTTTGGAGCATACCCAGAACAATGTGATAAAAGCTAATGAATTTTACGTGCGTGCTTTAACTTATAAACCGAATCATGAAGGTGCTTTAATAAATAGTCAGAGGACAGCTCGTGTGGTTGAAGAACATGACAGAATAATGCTTAGGCGAATTGATGACAAGAGGAATACATTATCCAATATACCTGATAACAATGCTGCGTTGATTCGTGCTAAAAAGGAGGCTTACTTCCAACATATCTATCATACGGTCGGGATCGAGGGAAATACCATGAATCTTGCACAAACGAGAGCTATAGTCGAAACACGTATCGCGGTCTCTGGAAAGAGTATTGATGAACATAATGAAATTCTTGGATTAGATGCTGCCATGAAATATATCAATGCGACCTTGGTTAACAGGTTCATAGAGTATAATTTGCATAAGTGACAAAAATGTTTTCACTATTAGTTTATTATTTATTATCCATGTAAATATATTTCAGAGTAGGGTCCATTTCTATAAAAGATGTACTGGAAATACATAGGCGTGTGCTTGGACATGTAGATCCTGTCGAAGGTGGTCAATTTCGAAGAACTCAAGTATATGTTGGCGGTCATATACCTCCAGGTCCTGGTGATATACATTATTTGATGGAAGAGTTTGTATTATGGTTGAACAGCGAACAAGCCATAAGAATGCATCCAGTGAGGTGTGCGAATTTCATATACTTTTTATTGTATTTTTATCTGAGATTTTGTGATAGAATTCAACAAATGGATATTAATCGGGAAAATTTACAGGTATGCAGCTCTAGCGCATTATAAACTGGTGCATATACATCCGTTCACTGATGGAAATGGCAGAACGTCCCGTTTGCTCATGAATATGATTCTCATGCAAGCTGGTTATCCTCCCGTTATTATCCACAAACAGCATCGCCATAAATATTATGAGTACTTGCAACTAGCCAACGCCGGAGATGTTCGACCGTTTGTGAGATTCATAGCGGAATGCACAGAGCAGACATTGGATTTATTTTTATGGGCGACTAGCGAATTTTCTCGACAAGTTCCTGCATTGAGTCAAGAGACATTATTTACAGAAAGGCACAATACAATTATTCTAGAAGATAATGAAATAGAAAATGATGTACTAGAAAATAATTGAAAACTAATTTCAAGTCGCATCTGAAGTATTTCTGAGACCAAAGAGCGTTAATATTATTTATACGATATTATTTATTGATAATTCCAATTTTAAAGAAAAGTTAAATTAAGTTTAAATAACACATGATTTTAATAATTAATAAACGAGAATATCAATAGATAAAATGAAATTTACCCATGGTATTAGAGCTGAAGCATATCTGCTCTGTGCCTGCTGACATGTGATCTAAATGTATTGTTATTTATGAGCTGCCACAATTTTATCGCGTATCCATGTAAATACGACGAATCTCTCTTCCACTTTCTGTTCAATACAGAAATTATATTTATAGTGTACATAATAAATATGATGATAAATTGCGAAATGTTTATTCTCATTATATTAAATTGGTGAATTAAATTAGCGTGGACAATTCTATTAGTTAATGAACACATATATATATAAAAGGTTTATTCTTTGTAGTTGAATTAGTGTATATTTGTTATATTTAAAATAGATACATATTTGAAGTTTGAAGACAAAAACGAACAAAAAATTTTAGTGCAGCAACAAAAAATGACTTGAAGACTAGTATTTTTTTGGACAAAAGTTTTGAAATGCGCTAATATTGGCTGCGTTCATCAGAACACAACAGTTTTGCAACCGTTTTATAATCGTCTGCTGATAGGATCATTCTTCTAGATCTAAAAATATAATTCAATCAGCGCGAAGAAAACTTCCAACAATTGTAAAATAAACGTTCTTCTGAACACAGCCATTGGATGTATTTAGCGGACTTGACAGTTGAGTAAATGCTCACTGTTATTGGTGTATTCTGCTAAATTATCCAATCAAATTTAGATACAAAAACAGCGCTCACGAACGAAATCTTTCATTCGCATTCTTTTACAACTAAAGCAAAACTTGAACATCATTGCAATATAAGAATAATTCAATAATTGAGATATGTGTGAAATCTTTGAAAGGTCTTTACAAGTATTAAGAAAACCTTATCTTTTTTCATCTATTTATTTTCTTGATAATCAAAGATTTTCCACAGATTTCACATATATTCCAATTATTGAATTATTCTTATATCGTAACGGCATTCAAGTTTTGCTCCAAAGTTACGAAAAAAATATAATAAATCAAGATGGTCCTCACGAATAAAAAAAAATTAACTTTTCTAATAGAATTTCGGATATTTTAAATGATATAAATTTAAATATTTATAAAATTATAAATCCGCAGATATAAGCTAAATAACAAATTGAAAAAGATATCATTTAGAAAAAAGTTATTATATAGTAAATATTAACTGTTGCAGCAGTAATTTTATTAGAGCAGTATTAAATGATTTTTCACTATTTATGAGGCATAAACATTTAAAATTATCAGTATTACTTTAAATGGTAAGCAATATCAAATTTCAGAGAAAAAAATTCATTTTTACCTACAGTGTAACATATATTTTTTTTTTATATATACACGTGCAAAATCATACGGTTTGTCAAAGTACAGAAATATAAAAAAAGTTGAAACTTAAAAGAAAGATGATATGCTAAAAGTATGAAAAGGGAAGGATTAGAAAGAGAAAAGGGTAGTGCTTATTAATATAAAGGGAGATATTATTTCTGTTTGTATTATTTAGATATTATAGACACAGATGTGTAGTTTATAATTAGACAATTTATCCCAGAGGGGTAAAAATAAAACAATCACTTACATTTTGTACTTTATAATATAACATTTGTGAATATAAGATTATTTAAACGAATACATAACAAATTTAGTATTTGTGCAAACATAAAAAGAAACTTCACAAAGTAAAATAATTTTAAATAGTTCTTTACAAACTTTAGACACTAACAAAAATACTTCAAAACTTTTAACTTTGATAATCAAAAGTAAAAATACAAAAGTAAATTACAAAAGACAACAAAGAGTTGACGCGATAATTAGTACGTATTGAACATATAATGATCGTACTTTAAAGATCGCTATTATGATGACATTTTATTGTCGACTCTTTATTTATCTTTTGTTATTTATTTTGTATTTGATATCTTGTAAACAAACATAATAAGAATCCTTAAGTGACATATATTTTTTAATTGCTTTGATAACATTGACAATCTATAATAAACTAATATCACTATTTTCTTTATAGTTTATAAATCAAATTAAAAATATAAAGTGTCGTGATAAACTTAACTTTTAATATGAAATAATGTAGTACAATAATGAATACTTTATTCTTTAGGACATCCTTTGTATATACCGTGTTCAAAATTGATGTCTTAATATAAGAACTTAACTGATTAAATAATCCAAGAGTTCTACTGCTATTTTTATATCAATGAATCGAGTGAATTCCCGAAATAAGCAAGGAACACTTCCTAATTGATTCTTTATATAAAGTTCGATTTTTGCTGCTTCTCTCAAATTGTATATTTCTAACTGTTCCTTGAATATTTTACTGTATATTACACTTTTGTCAAATAACCTTATTGCTTCCTCTATATTTCCTCTGAATGAAAAAAGAGATTCAAAACATTTTCAAAATATCTTCAGATTCTTTGTATAAAGCCTAGTTTATTATTTCCTAATTAACTTGTGGTTAACAAGTTTTACCCAACGGGCTTCACTCATGGTATAATTATAAAACACTGGCTAACTACAAGTTAACCAGATAATGAAAAAACAGGCCTAAATCACGTATTGGATTAAGTTGGCGCATTTAAAACATTTCAACTTAAAACAGTTATTTAGGAACAATTATACTGAAAATATACCTTTTTACTTCAAAGGTTCCTAATGTTCCATATGCCCGTCCAAACTTTTCATCAATCTCGATCGCTTTGTTTATATATTCTACAGCTTTATCAATATTATCAATCCGTAAGTATAATAAGCTCCTGTTTGCATAAACAGATGCACACTTAGGATTTTTCTCCATTGCTTTAATCAAATAACTATCAGCCTTTTGATATTGTTTAATTTCGGTCATCATCTATAAATGATTGAGAATTTCACCAATTAATCAAAATGTGCAACATAATAGTACTAACTTATTATACGTATTTCTTTTCAATTACTTTTCTTACAAAATTATAAGTAGTTGTACGTACCTCAGCATACATTATGCAACACATTGTATGTTCAGGAAGATTTGGATATTTTACAAAAGTTTTCTCGAAAGTTTTAATAGCCGCTCTAATTAATCTCGTATTATCATTTGATATCGCAATAGAATAATCCAAGTAATATTTCTGTATATACGCGTTGCTGAAGTTTGGATTGTATTTAATGGCCTTTTCAAACTCAAGCTTAGCTTCGTTTTCTTTGTCCATAAACACAAGTGCCTGAGAAAAGAAAATAGTGTTATTATATTATATTATAATATGTGCGTGTGACAAGATATGCTCAATGGCTGCAGAGAAAACTAATTAATTAATTACTAAGTTAGCACTTAGTAATTCTTTAACATAATTGTTCTTGTCCATAATTCTTCGCTGGATCTCAGTGCAGGAACCAATCACATTAATGAATCACAGCGCTAATTGATTAGTTTTCTCTGAACACAGCCATCGTTAATGTTCGTAATACCCGTCCTCTATGATAGTAGATGTCACTGCATGTTGAATTTATACTAATGGCCAATTCGAAGTCCTTAAAAGACATTTCTGAATCTTTGAGTCGCATGTATAATTCCGCTCTCTTTATCAGGGCATTTATCCTCAAATCATCGGACACATCTTCATTATTCAGTAAGTTTTCAAAATCTTGAATTGCAGCACTATAGTCTCCCAAAAGTACATAAAAAGTAGCTCGTAATAATAGGACCTCTAATTTAGTTGAAGATAATGTATCAAATTCCGGACTTTTAATGATTTCCGTACATAACGGTATTATATCATCATATTCCTTATCTTTTAATGCTTTTAACGGTTTCTTGAAAAATTTGGTAAACACATTAAAAAAGTGAACATTAAAATTACACAAACAATTTTCTGCCTATACTTACTCTGGAATATTTTCTGGGCGTTGAAGTCTACAAAATACTGGATCCTTAGGGAAAGATAAAATATATATATATATCAATGTCATGATTAATTGGTAAAATTAACTTTTTATACACCCAACTTTCCTCAGCGTGTTGTATTACTAAAAATAATTTTCGCGTTAAGTTATTAAATTTTTGTTTTTATTTCTTAATTTTTATTCTAATTTATCGAGACAGTATTTTATTTAATATCATGTGTTTTGGTATGTAACTTACTAAGCTTATCCAAGACCTTATCTGCCTTCACAAGAGAAGTATGATTAGAAAATCCTTCGTGAACACATACAATAGTCAAATCCTTCATAGCGGCATCCAAATCTTCAATTTGCTCTAAAACACGTGCCCGACGTAGCAAAGCCTTCATATATTTTGGATTTAGTTCCAACGCTTTTGTACAATCTGCTTTCACAGAACTATATTTTTTCTATAAATTATAATTGTATATATAGTAACACTTACACCAATATAAACATCCAACTAAAACTAAATTTTCATGTTGTGCCTATTATCAGTATCATCAATTTTATTACCAATTGCTCATACGCAGCAGCTCTGTTTTGATAAAAAATCGCAAGATTTTCGACATTTTCCTTTGGACAGATGTCGATAGCTTTACTATACTGAGCTATAGCTTCATCCTGTTTTCCTATTCTGAAATATACATTTCCTACATTGTTATACTTCTGCGTCCCATTTGTAAAGGAATCTAAAAAGGAACAGTTTACTTGAATCAGTCAAAAACTATCTTCTACAGTACACAATTTATATATATATATATATATATATATATATATATATATATATATATATATATATATATATACGTATATACACATATATACATACATACACATATATAATGCCTCTATGAGAGGTACTATTTCACGTAAATTCTGAAGAGACAAATAAATACTGTAAGTCTTGATCGAACAAGAAAATCCATTATCGTGTAAACATCATATTTTATTATCTTACTATCATGAAATTCAGTAGTGCTTACAGACAACATTATTTAGAAGCTAAGAAGCATCGACAAATACATTAATAAATGCGCAAGATATTTTTTTTTTAACTGTGGATAAATAGATTTTCGCTAAACCAATTAAGTGTTTTGAAATAAAGTCGGTAATCTTGACCTTCAGTTCGACAGCGGGAGAAATCATTTTAGGCCAATCGGATTGTTCCATCAAATTTTCTTCCATGGCAATCAAATGAAGAAGCAACTGAAAGATTGGAGGAACGCTTCTTAATTCATTCTTTATATCAAATTGTACTTTCGTAAAGTTTCTGAAGATGTATATTTGCAATAGTTCCACATATGAACGACAAATTATTGATGCCTTATCAAATAATCTTACTGCTTTCTCTACGTTTCCTCTGAAAAAAATTCAGAATATTTTCGTTATATCTTGAGAGCTTCTTTATATAAGTTACATATGCGATTGTATCTAATTTATTTTAAAAATTCCAACGTACAAAAATTATTAAAAACAATTACGCTGGAAACATACCTTTGCATTTCAAGTTTTCCCAATTGTTTATATGCTATTTCGCATTTGTAATCCAATTCTATCGCTTTGTTAAAGCATTCTATTGCTTTATTGACATTATCGTGCTTGAATTGCAGTGCACCTCTCGTTTCATAGACATACGCGTGCTCCGGATATTTCTGTATTGCTTTAACAAGACAAGCATCAGCTTTATGGAAGTTGTAGTGATCTGTTTTGGACATTATCTAAAAATAATTGAAAATTTCATCAATAAATCCAAATGTGCACATAATGATAACAATTTCTCATTCTTATTTCTTTTTAGTTCGATTTATTCTTAAAAAAAAAAAAACTAAATAGTCGTACGTACGTCAGCATACAAATTACAACAAAATATACTTTCAGGAGGATTTGGGAATTTTTTGAAAGCTCTTTCCAATTTTTTCACTGCCACTTTAACTAATCTTATATCCATATTATTGTATGCAAAACTAAAATCCATATAACATGTTTGCAAGTATGCCATTCCGAAGTTTGAATTGCATTCAACGGCCTTATTAAAATCATGCTTAGCTTCACATAGTCTTTTCATGAGTAAATATGTCTGACAAAAGAGAAATGATAAAAATGTATTGTTATGTTATGTTACAATACGTAATACAAAGAAAATGTGCTTAATACTATGTCTAATACCTGTCCTCTTTGATAGTAGATATCGCCATAACGTGGATTTATACTAATGGCTAATTCGAAGTCCTTGAAAGCGATTTCTGACATCTCAAGTTGCATGTATAAATTTGCTCTTCTTACGAAAACGCATATTTTTATATCATCGGATACGTCTTCGCTATTTAGTATACTTTCAAAATCTTGGATTGCAGAAATGTAGTCATCCGAAAGTACGTAAAATGTAGCTCGTAATAATAGCACTTCTAGTTTAGATGGAGGTAATTTATCAAATTCGGCACTTTTAATGATTTCTGTGCACAACGGTATTATATCGTCATATTCTGCGTTTTTTAACGCTTCTAATGGTTTTTTAAAAAATCTGATAACAAATGTTGTATTTATTAAAAAGTAAACACAATTATTAGAATAACATTTTTCTTTCCATACTTACTGTGGAAAATTATTTGGATGTTGAAGTCTCAAAAATACTGGATCCTTAGGGAAAGATGCAATGCAGGTTTCGATGGAAAATTTATTTGGCAATACAAACTCTTTGTTTGCTAAATTTTCACGAGCTTGTTGTTCCACTGAAAACGATTTTACTTCAAGTTATTAAACTTCTCTATTCTTATATTTCTCAATTCTTATTCAAGTTTGTTATAAATATTATTTTATTTAATACTAAGTTTAATATGTAATTTACCAAGCTTATGGCAGAGCTCAGAGTAGTAATATCCTTCAAAGCTGCTTCAAAATCCCCTAATTGCTCCAAAATACGTACCCGACGTAACAGAGCTTTCATGTATTTTGGATCCAATTCTAACGCTTTTGTACAATCTGCCTTCACACTATTATATCTTTTCTGCAAATTATAATTATAGTTGCATAGACACTTATATCACATTAATTTTATCAGTAAATTTACGTAAATTTTCATGTTATGTTTCTATTAGCAGTATTATCAATTTTATTACCAATTGCTCATATGCAGCCGCTCTGTTCTGATAAAAAATCGCGAGATCATCCACGTTCTCTTTTGGACAAATGTCGATTGCTTTATTATATTGAGTAATAGCTTCATTATATTTTCCCATTTTGAAATATACATTTCCTGCATTTTTATATTTCTGCGCTATCTGCAAAGGAGTCTACAACAAAAATTTATTTGTGTCTCAAGAATGCTATCTCCTCTCTCTTTTGCAGTTTATGATAATTTTATAATATGTTTATGATAATTTAAGAATATCTCTATAGGATAGCTACTAAGTACTTTAAGATTTTAACATTTGATTTCTTACATAAATTTAAAACGTAAATTCTAAATGATCATATATATCCAAAAGGGCTTATAGTTTCAAAGATATATGATATTAGAAATGAAGGAAAAATTTCAATTTTTTCCACATATTCATGCGAAAACAATTTAAGTTACTTTAATGAAACTTTAAACATATGCAAAGTTCACAAGTTATCAAAATAACGCAAGAAATTTTTTAAACTTTGAAAAAAAAATTTTTTTTTTAACTTTGACTTCGTATCTCTAAACTAATAGTTTTAGACGTATGGTCATATAAAGTTTTTGTCTTGAATTTGTGTAAAGAATTTTTTTTTTAATCTTAGTAAACACCCAGTAATGTCATTATGAAAAATATTATGGATTACTTCACTAAAGTTTTAAGATTCGAGAGACAAATATAAAAAAACTGTATGTATCACAGGTTGTCTCCGTGTCCAAATCCATTACAAAGTTCGACAAAAAATAACTTTTTTCGAAACCTGGAATGAGACAAATCATTTCCTGTAGTTTACTCTGAATCCGGTTTCCAAATTGCTCCATCATGTTTTGAGAAATTTGCAGTTAAAGTTATAAAGAGGGACTTTTTTCAGATACTTTATGTGCATATTATAACTACAATATGTACGTAACATGCTAGAAAAGTTTTATTGCAATCAAAATGAAATACATTCTTAGGATTTTTAGCCCTCAACAGGAATTTGTGTCGGTTATGGTTAATGATATTCACGATTAAATATAAAATTTGTTGTCAAAAAGTTATCAATTTCATCATTAACAATTTACCAAAAAATTTTCTATTATGTTTATTCAAATTTAAGGATTTCTTAAACCGTTAAATACAAATCCGATATCATAATTCAAAATTGTGTATTCAATATAGCGAATGACAAAACATTTAAACTATAGTCGTATTGTAAAAATTTATATGTATAGAAGTCTTTCATAATTTTAAATTTGTCAATTTTGATATTGAACTCATATTTAACTTATAAAAAAAATTCCTTAAGTTCAAATAAAAATAATTAAAAGCTAATAAATCGTCAATGATTTTCACGATTTTTCTACAACAAATTCCGTATTTTATCATCAATACCTCATTAACCATAACCGACATAAATTTTAATGGCTAAAAATTCTTCTTGAGGAGGAAAAATCCTAAGAATTTTTGATCGTAATAAAACTTCAACATCTCACATATATTGTTATAATATATGAAATACTTCAAAATAATTCTTTCAATTTTAACTAGCAATTTCTCAAAACTATAACGTGGTAGAACAATTTAACCAAATTCGTATTCAGCGTCCAAAAAAACTGATGGAAATACCTGGTGCCATTTGGATTTTTTTTTGTGTAACAGTGTTATTATGTCAGTGTTAATGTCAACATTTTTTGAACATTGTATTTCACTTTATCAGAACAAGGAGTCTGATACTGAAGTGAACTGCAATGTTCATAAAACGTTGCACTTTAACAATGGATCTGGCACAGAACAACCTATGAAACACACAGCTTCCATGAATACCCATGGAAGCTTAAAAGCATAAGACAAATATAATATATACTGTAAAAGTCTCGACTATTAAAAAGTTTATCGATTAAGAAAATCCATTATCATATGTAAACTGTGCATTTTATAATTTCGTTATTACAAAGTATTCAGCAATACTTGCAGGCATTATCTATTGAAACTTATCTCTCATGATAACGGTATCTAAAATTTCAATAACACAATATGTTTATCGACAATACAGAGGAAACAAATAAATACATGACTCTGATGTTTTTTAAGATTTAAAAGGCAGCATTAAATGCAGCATTGAGAAAAATAATGTTTTTTTTCATTTCGAATAAATGGATCTTCATCTAGTCGGTACTTCCAGATAAGGCAAATAATCTCAACCTCCGTCAGCTACAGGAGAAGCCACTTTGGATGGCCGATCACTATGCTTCCTTCCGGTAAATCTTCTACGTGTCATCTAAAAATACATTGAAACAAACTTTCTGTTCACTTAGCGTTTGGTTTCCTTTTGCAATACACAGAATGAAAAGTGATCACGAACACTTGAACATTAATAAATAAATTTATTTATTGCTGTATAATTATACATAAATTTTAATGTTTTATTAATAATTTTTCGATTTTTCTTAATATAATCTCTTTTATCTTATAGATTTTTAATAATTACTTTGATTAATACTGCAGAAACTTATTGATTAAATAAATATTAACTGAATTCCAGGCTTTTAAATATGCTAAAGAATAACCATATATTCTTTTTTCTTTCTGTATCTTGTATTTTAAGTAAACTCAGACAAAATAATCTATTACGACTTTTCAAGATTTTGAACATGTTTTCTTTCCATCACAATTTCAAATCAAAATACATATCAGTAACAGACTCCATACAATGATTTAAAAATCTGTATTATCAAATGCATCACATACGACTTTGCAATTCATAAAATAATTAAAATTCAGTTTTAAAGATGAATGGATTTAAAAACTTAAAACAGAGTAATCTTTTAATCTGTATGAGGAAGAAGTCTGTATGTATCAAAAGAAGGAACTTTTAATGGATAATGCAAGTAACGCTTTCCGCACATTATGCACTTATTTTTTTACTTAATGGCACCTGCCTTCTGAGAAAAAAAAGACTTTGGAAGTCAATACGACCAGATTTCGTTTCAAGTCTGTCACAATTTCAAAAATTTTAGATGCTACAACACTTGGATTATAGAGAACACGTTCGGGATCGGGATCAAGTCGTCTTTCGAAATTTGCACGCGATTATGCACAAATATACATTACCTTAATATTGCTTGATATTGTTGAATCTGTCACGCACAATTTCCCCTTTTCCGTGAAAATTGTTCACGCGTAAAGATTCACGACTCTCACAATGCGATTATAAAATACTCACGGCAATCAATCGAACGAAATTTGCATCGTTTTTACACATCCTTCGATCTTCTGCGTCGTAATCGTACTAACTGATCGGTACAATGACAAAGGCAAGCTCATATAAAATATAACGATGTTCCCGGAAACCCCTTCTTTCTCTTCTTCACCAGGCAGAAAAATTCTTTTGATTAATATCAAGTAGGGAATTCCCGGCAGCTATTGTAATACAATGCAGCACAATGAAAACAATGGCTGCGTTTAAATTGACTAGCCTCTCAGCAAACGAAAATGGATTGCAATGAATTCAGATTTTCAGAAATATTGATTCACGAATGTTAAAATGAATGCTTTTCAATGAATGCATTTTTATTCATTTATAGGAATTGCATGAAGCACCTCTCTATGCTTTTCTAAAAATAATATTAGCTTTTTCTGTGCAAAACAATTGTGAATACTGTTCAATTCAAAATTTTGAATAGAAAATGCAGTTTTTTAATCCATTTGCATCCAATCGAATCTAATTGAATCCAATTGAATCCAATTAAATCCAAAAAAAGGATTCGCTATTTAAAATTTAAAATATGCATTCGAATAGAAAAAATTTCAATCCATTTTAATCCATTCTCGTTCCTGGGTAGCCTGCTCGCCGAGCAAATGAACATAATTGGTTGTTACTTATAGATCCAACCAATCATATCACTCGGTAAGCATAGCCGCTTTGCCGTTTTCGAACTCGCCCAATATTTATATTACCAGATATTATTAACGACCGCCAATTTTGGACAAATTTTCGTCCATGCAAAACGAGTCCGGAGGTGATTGAAGAACACTGACATTATCGACAAATAATTGTATAAATTTTATTAATATTGTATAAATTCAATATTGTATAAATTTTATTAATTGTCGGTAACGTCACCATTCTTCAATTATTCCTGAATCCATTGATAGTCACGAAAATTTGTTCAAGGCCTATTGTAGATCCGGACTTAGTCAAATGCGAGGAGAATAATTGACTATGATTCCATTTCTTATGGCTTGAAGCCGCCGTTCCATAAGCGGAAATTTATAGCGGAACGGAACAGCGTGACCAATTAACTTTGCAATCATTACTCTGCTTTCTTTTCTGCGATTGTGATTGGTCTCGCTGTTCCGTTCCTTTCATAGGACGCCGACCTGAGACTGAAAAATCTATTAGCTGCTCTTATATTATAGCATATGTCACGTACACTGTAGAAAAAGAGCACTTCAGATTTGCATTGCCGAACGCAACTATTGTAGATCCGGACTAATGCAAAGGCGCCTTTAGACTTTAGAACGCGATTGGCCCGACTGAACAAACATGGCGATTCGACGCGACGTTGTGAACGGCAATGAACGAAAGCTTCGCTTTGGCCGTTGCTGTTGGCGTGATCCGTCGAGTAAACATTGATTCGTGCATTATCGCCGCGTGCGAGGTGAACGTGTGTTCGTATCGCTGTTGTGAAACTGACGAAAGTCGAATAATCGATCGGATTGTTTCAAGACTATTAACACATTTCGTGAAACAAGACGAAGTGTTCGTTACGCCTCTATGAGTCGACCGTTGGAAATTCGAAAGGTCTAATCCGCGTTTCGTCGTTCGATCGTCGTCGTCGTGAGTAGTTTGCGCTCGAACGTTGCCAGAATGGCAATGGTGAAGGATCGTAGGCGTAGCAGCGCGGGATGGCCATGCGTCACGGTGTGACATTGATTCGAGATCGATCTCCCAACATCGTTGCCGTTTCACGTAATTGTCCATCGGTTGACTCGTGCCTGTGGCCAGCCAGTCTCGGCAGTCGAACAGCGCAATCGATAATCCCTGCGAGCACTTTTTGCGCTGGGCGCGAGATCGTAATGGCGAGAGCGTGGCGTCGATGGACGATAGGCGGCAAGAGTGGGAGACAGTGGTAAAAAAAACAATGCTGAATCGCTAGGCAGCGCGTAAGTGAACGTTGCGGGCGGAGGCGCGTATCGTCGGAGCACCGAAACTTTTCGTAAAGTATAAGAGAATCAATCGAACAATCCTTCGTTTCATGAAAGGGCAAGACTCTTATTAATTGGCTGCGTTCAGGAAAAGAAGCATCTTTACAACTGTTGTAAGAATCTTTCATATGATTGGTTTTATATTTAAATCTGGCAAAGAACTGAGGACAATAGCCAATCCTTTTAAAAGGTCTGTTCGTTCTGCTTGAAGTCTCTCAAATTTAAAATGAGATAAACATATTCTAGCGTTGAAGGGTAAGAAAGTGATAATGAGTGCAAAAAGTGCAAACAATGCGAACAGACCTGAAGTATCTTACAACTTTACAACAATTGTAGAACTGCTGTTTCTACTGAACTCAGTTATAAGTTATCTTATAGTTTGTGCATTGTACGTTATGCAAAGGTCTGTGCTCCGGTCTTATCGGCGAGCGCGATGCTCCCGCATGCCGATTCGGGGAAGGGTGTAGTCCCGGCGCGCGTTTCCGGCGCGTCAGGTTCTTCTCTCCTTTTTTTTCCCCTCTTCTCGCCGCGATGATGTGTTCGACGTTCGCACTCGTTTGAAAACGCGTCATCCGCACCCGCAAAACGTGAATTCACTGACGCATGACGTTTTATTAAATAAGTGTAACGAAAACAGGAAACGGAACATATCCGGAACTCCGAATGTATGTTTCCTCAAAATTGATGAATTATTGAATTTGTGAATTATTGTATTCAACTGAATTAACGACATTTCTGTAATTGCAGTTCATAATTTATGTCAAATAAACGACTGATGTATTCGAATACAAAGTACTTCATTTCAGAACTCACTATTTCTATTTGAAAAAGAGTACAATATTTATGAAATTTCTTTCTTTGTGAGACTGAATTGATATAGCAGTGGGAGGAGACATGCCAAAACTCACATTCCTGTAAAAATAGCATCGCAAAAATTCGGATTGGAGACCGATGAATTCGCACTTTGTCCAGTATTTTTTTTTCAGAAGACAAATTTAATTGATAGTTAAGATGGAATTTAGAATCACAATATAAACAGGATAGTAGACGAATTAATTTCATTACATTTATGAATATTTTTTTTTTATTGAATGTAATATTTTTTTGACAACTTATTTATTTATTTTGTAATTTAAAAAATTTGTTGACATTTTGGAAAATTTATATATTCAAGTTCTTTTTTTTTTAATTTAAAAGAAAAAATAAATTAACTTATAGCTAAAATCAACTATAATTCAAGATAGAATTATTTTATTTTTCAGATTTTTATCTCAGATTTTATTTCAGATATCATAAATCGAAAGAAATTGGAAGAAGTATTGTCTCTGTGATTGTTTCAGATTGCTGACGAAGATTTTTTATAGATGTAGACAAGGATATTATGCATACCCGCTACATCTAATTGATACATTACCTTTTAAATATGGATGACGAAGAAGGAACTTCGAGTTCTGGACCTATGTCTTCATTAAACAGCTTGTTTTCATTCACCAGTCCCGCCGTGAAAAAATTGCTCGGTTGGAAGCAAGGTGATGAGGAGGAGAAATGGGCTGAGAAAGCAGTGGATTCGTTGGTGAAGAAACTGAAGAAGCGCAAAGGCGCGATCGAAGAACTGGAACGAGCACTAAGCTGCCCTGGAACGCCAAGTAAATGCGTGACGATTCCTAGAAGCTTAGATGGCAGATTGCAGGTTTCGCATCGCAAAGGCTTGCCGCATGTGATATATTGTAGAGTTTGGCGCTGGCCAGATCTCCAGTCACATCATGAATTGAAACCGCTAGACTTGTGTCAGTTTCCGTTTTCTGCCAAGCAGAAGGAAGTCTGCATCAATCCTTATCATTACAAAAGGGTGGAGAGCCCGGTTTTGCCACCGGTGTTGGTTCCTAGACACTCGGAATATGCTCCCGGCCATTCTCTGTTGCCATTTCAGCAATTGGCCGACCCAAGCATGCCACACAACGTGTCCTATACATCTAGCGGTTTCAACGCCGGTTCTACGAGTGGCGTCAATCCAACGTCACCCATGTCCTCTGTCGGTTCCGTACCCAGTCCAGGGAGCACGACTTTGCCGAATCCTCAAAGTCCATACGGTACCAATGGATTACCAGAGACACCACCGCCAGCATATTCTCCTCCAGAGGATGGCTCTCAAACTGGGCAAACCACATCCTCGGATTCAGTTCCGATGGATACAAGCACGTCAATTGAATCAGCTACACCTGTGTGTTACCAAGAACCACCTTACTGGGCCTCAATCGCTTATTACGAGCTAAATTGTCGAGTGGGTGAAGTATTTCACTGTCATTCGCACTCCGTGATTATTGACGGCTTTACAAATCCGAGCAACAACTCCGATCGCTTCTGCCTTGGACAACTGTCTAATGTAAATCGAAATTCTACGATAGAGAATACGAGGCGACATATAGGCAAAGGAGTGCATCTGTATTACGTCGGCGGAGAAGTTTATGCCGAGTGCCTCTCGGATTCTGCGATATTTGTACAGTCTAGGAATTGTAATCATCATCATGGCTTTCATCCCAGCACAGTTTGTAAAATTCCACCGGGATGCTCATTGAAGATATTTAACAATCAAGAATTTGCCCAACTTCTATCGCAAAGCGTAAATCATGGTTTTGAAGCTGTCTATGAATTAACAAAGATGTGTACGATTAGGTAATTTAATTTACGATATTTTTATTATTATAAAAAATTTTAGTAATGTGTAACTACATTTACTATTTTTGTTGCTAGAATGTCTTTCGTGAAGGGATGGGGTGCGGAATATCATAGGCAGGATGTTACCTCAACTCCCTGTTGGATCGAAGCACATTTGCACGGACCTTTGCAATGGTTGGACAAAGTGTTAACGCAGATGGGTCCACCTCACAACGCCATAAGTTCTGTATCATAAGTAACATGCACGCATCATAGAGATTTGTTTTAAGATAAAAAGACAATTAGTCTCGATGCACTTTTAAAAGTTCAAATATAGGCTGTATTTGCCACATATGTGAGAATTACGGAAATTGTGCACGGACGAAATACAGTTACAGTAAGTTGCCCTATGTTATACTTACATTAAAATAATATCTAATGAAGAAAAATGATAATGAAATGAACGAGAGATGTAATGTTTGAAAGAGATATAAAAACTCACGAGAAATGTTATGCAAAAGAAAAATATTTAAAAATGGTGATCTCTGGGAGTTATCGTGTATACATTTAGACGCTATAAAAATTCTTTGACTGTTACATAAGGACAGAATTATATATTATACATACATATATATATATATATATACACACACAGAGTATATATATATATATATATATATATATATAGAGCGAGAGAGAGACAGAGAGAAATAATGGTATACTTTATATATATATATATATATATATATATAAAGAAATATTTTTCAAATCTATGCATCAGTTTAATACTTTATTTTATATGAAAATTTCTTATGGAGATATTTGTCGGTGTTACAAACAAAATCTTTTAATTAAACAATTTTAAGATTTATTATGATGATATATGGAAAAAAAAAATGATTATAATTGCTGTAAAGAAAAAAGTTCTTTGAATTATAGAAAGCAAAAAGATATTGTTTTTTTTTTTTAATTTGATCATAATCTAATGATTATGCTTGTTAAGTTACATGTATGCTTTAAAGTACATTTACGTCTATATAGATATATTCAAAATTTGTTGTTAGATTTAAAATAGTGCGGGCTTTTATTGAGTAACGATGCGATCTATTTCAAAGACATTGGACGTTGATCTCACGTTGACTATAGGAAAAGTTAACTGCGTCCAATGATATATTGAAACCAACTCACTAATCTATAGAAAGATCTACAATTCATGGCATGTTTCATCTCTACGTACATTACATTGCATTGTACTCTTCTTCATTATCGTATTGTGCAACAAGCGATTCGATGCTTTCCGTATTAAAATTCCTAAGAACAGTACACGATTAGGTAAGTTTTATGTGTTACAAATAGGGAATGGAAGAATTACTACGTTATTTTTACTGTTCTTATAATAATTATTTGATAATGTTGCAATTTTTTATGACTATGATAACTAATTAAACGCTGAGGTTACACTTTGAAAAGTAATTTATTACCGTAATTCGTTATTTATTGGAAAAAAAAATAAGTAACTTGTAATGCATTGATGAGTTATTTTTTCCGTCAAAAGTAACTAGTTATAAATAAAAAATTACTTTTTTCAATAAAGAATTTTCCAACCCATTGCAAGTAACATTTTCACATTTTAAAGTGACATTTTCCAACTCTGATGTTATCTTTATAAATATTCGCAACGTTATTACCAAATTATTACTATAACAAAGTAATGATAAAAAGTAACGGCGTTATTAACACGTACTTCCATTTCCCTAGTTACAAATTATATATGAAATTTTATATGCTGTACATATTTCTGTATGGAAATTATCGTACACACATATATACAAGTATGTAAGTGATGTATGTGTGTGTAATGAAAAAAGAAGTCATCTGTCAGTAAGTTTATATTGCTTGAGTAAAAGTTATGTTTATCAATTGATTGGAGTTAAGCTTGATATTACGTTTGTTACTTTTTTTACATTATGAAAGGTGCCAAAAAAAATATTCGCATAATATGTTTAATTTACGCACTGTGATATTTCATCAGAGGAATGCAATTCTTTTATTGTATCTAATCATGTTTCCAAAGTCTTAAATCAAATATCTCAAAAGCACATCGATTCTACGAGTGTCTTAAAGAGAAAAGGAGAGGAAGGGAGAGAGAGAGAGAGAGAGAGAGAGAGAGAGAGAGAGAGAGAGAGAGAAAGAGAGAGAGAGAAAGAGTCGTCAGATATTAACAGTGCCTAATTATAGACAATATACCATCTTATTTCACTGCCATTTGCTATCACTGATTTTGCCGATGTGTGCCTAGCTGTGATTTTTTGCTATTCAATTTGGCAAATTTGCGATTTGATGATAAATAAAAGAAAGTACGAAGGGGAACAAAGCTTATTTGGCTAATAACATTCTAATTTTTCTATAATAGACAAAAGTAGTAAGAGATTTGCTTTCTTAAGATAAGAAAAGAATAAGATGTAAACTTATAATTGGGTAAAATTGGAACATGATATTTTTGGTACAAACGTAAACGTCGATAAAATGTTTATTCGATATTGCATAATGTGGTACAATTGCACTAATTGCACAAGTGATGGAGACAATAATCGATGACAAAAAAAAAGGGTAAAATGTAAGATATTTTCAGCCCGTTTCTAAGAAAAATTTATCGTTTGATAAAATGGTTGAATTAATCGAATTTTGTACAAAGGAACCGATCAGTATTCTATATTAGAAGATAAAACTTAAAAATAAGAAAAACGCCATACGTTTATGATCATTTCTGAATCTTTCTCCGAATTGGTTCCTTTCTGCAAGATGTGATCTGATTATACCTGGTCGGCTTTTCTTCGAGAAATATATACTACAATTACAGATCTCTTTTAAATCGTAATCTGCATTGATGAATAGCGAATCGATTAGATAGGTGTTGCGAAATTTTTTCAGCATGTTGAGCTCTGTCACGTTCGAACGAGCACGATGCATTATTATAAGATGTACGTATACGTGGATAGTTTCTCATACGCAACATACTTATAGCTTGTACTTCATATTATCACCACGTCTTAATTTTCTTGTTAACTGAATCATTATAGATTAGTCGCGATGCCCGTTTACAAAACAATCTTGCCTGAGCTTTTGTGCCTGATCTTCAAAACGATCCTTTGAATTTCCTTCGAAATCTATGGGAATTCGACTTCAAGCTTAACGCTCTCAAGGATTGATGGAACATTATATACTTTGTTGCGCGCCGCCCAAATTCGTGCCTTGGCTGCCTTTTATATTGCATAGTTATATAAGCGATATGATATATGCAATTTTTTTTATGCGTAATAGCAGGAATGTGAGGGTGAAATATGTATCCGAAGGTGTACAGAAATTTTCCCATTCGATAAGAGAAAAAAAATAGAATGAGAATCCCCTCAATTGTTCACGTGTAAAATAAATGTAACAGCTCTGTGCTTGCATTGCAATGTCACACACACGCACGCACGCATGCACACACGCACAAACACACACACACAGATTACACATACTATAGTTATATATTAATCAGACGTAGATAGACGTCTGATATCGAGTCTTATTTCTCTAATGATTACAGTCCTGCGACTCAAGTTGTGAGCAATTCAGCTACCTTGAACAGGAAAGTGCTCGTGCCTTGAAAATATATAGAAGGAACTGAGAGCATCTGCAATAACGAGATGTAGACAGATATGCCGCGGATATGTCAGCAATATAGCACCAATTCTTATCGCTTTAAATATATAAATATGTTCCTATTATATTTCTGATATATTATATTAATGCCTAATATACATTTTTCTTATTAATGTATCAACCGTTACATCATATATATATATATATATATATATATATATATATATATGATGTAAATATATATAATGTATATATATATATATATATAAATCATTTTTAGATCAAAGAATGTTCCGGACGTCTACTCGTTGATTCTGACACAGAAGCGCTCGGTTCCTTTTATAGAAAAGCCGTCTATTAATGTAAAGGCCGTGAAGAATAAATAGATGAGCGATTGAAGTGCGAAGGTGCGATTTGAAAACGGGCTCGCGATATATTCCGTCAGTGACTGTAAATATATCAAATCTCGTTAGTCGTGAGAGCACATCTCTTCGGAATCCATTCCACGTTATGTACCGTTAGAGAAGATAACTGCGGGTTTTTTTTTTTCTTTCCCCCTTATGCGATTTCTCAAGACGCTCATGTGGCTGCATCGTGTTCGCGACTATCAGCGACGATAGGCACACGAGTTTCCTCTATCTTTGTACAGCCGCCATCTCCGTCAGAAAATAGGACGTAGTTATCGTTTAAACTACATGGAGTTGATGCCGTTAAGCACGGCGCGTAGTATATTTTATTTCGCACGTTCTTTTCTTTATGATGAAAAAAAAAGACATTTTATGTACAGAACGGTATTTTTAGTTGTACATACATACATGATGTATGCGTGTATGGATATGTATATGATGTAGTGAAGAGATAGTAGAAAAATCTTTGTGTTATATGTGACATGTTACATGATAAGAAATTAGGCTTTTAATGAAAAAAAAACTAGTATAAATGGTTGGCTTAGTTGAACAGGTCTGTGTGTACAGAGCGCGTACTTTGTTACCGTGAAAAAAGAAGAATTAAATGATCAGACATGTCAAACACAGCATTGATCGAGCGTACCGATAAAAGATTTTCGTTGTCATTGCTCGACGAAATCTTTAGATAGTCTTGCAGGATGATACGTTTACGGGATGCCAAGAATTTTTAAAGGTAAATTCTTCGTGATCAGCTGTATCATTCGGTGTATAAAAAAATTATCCGCTTGATTACGTTTATACGCATTCACCTGTGCTGTTTACGCATGCATTTCCGGTAATCGTTGTCTCGTGCAGCTCTACCAAGTACGAAATAAAATTAATACCTACCTGTGAATCTGTACGATATCTGAATTCGTTTCGCGATTACGCGGTTTTATGACCCATCCCAGATTCCTTGCATTACATCGTCTAAATATAAATAAGGTGTTATTATTTGGAATGAATTCCGAAATTATTCACTTATTCTTTAAATATTTATTAATTTCTCTAAGAAAACGGAATAATTTTAAGGGGAATCCATTCTGAACAGAATCCATATGCGTGTCTAGAGTATCTATCATGTAACTTTTTCACTAAAACGGAAAAGTAAAATTTTTTTATGCATATATATATATATATATATATATATACATATACAAATTTTTACGTTTTCGCTCTAGAGAAAATCACATGATCGATATACAGTTCTGATAAAATAAATCGAACAGTTTTAGCGTTCTAATAATTCAAATACAAAGATCAAGTATCATGAAGGTTGTGTTAAAAATCAGAAAAATGCAATTTTACTACACACGAAATTTTGAATAATTATGGTGCTTTTCAGCAAGAGATAGTGTAATATAGTGAATAATTTTATCTTTGTTTAATATTGGCAGATGAGGATATGATTCATTTGTCACGTTGTGTTATCTGTCTCTTGCTGGAAAATGTCTAATTTTCTATTGGAGTATCATATTTTTTAAATCTTGAGATATACTGGTTAGGACAAGGAACGTAACTGAATGTTTATTTTTCAATCTGATTTATTTCATTCATAAAGCAACAACGTGAAACCTCTCATACGTATCCAAAACTTTTCTGTGCACATCGAATTAGAATAGTTCAGAAGTCGACTATTAAATACGACATATAATAGGGGAGGGATGTGGAGGGGGGGATACGTGTCGTATATTTGATTTACTCGTCTCCCTTCGCATAAATTATACAGTTATAAAAAAATAAGAAGTATATTAACAATCTTTCGATCACTAAGCTTCATCTCTCTATCGCGCCACTATTTATTAAAAAATACTATATTCGAGGTGGTGAAACGCGAATTTTTTTTCATGATCTTGAAGAAAAGCTAAATTATAAAATCTCGACAATGGGGAAATATCATATATGCCTGAGCTACAGCAGTCGCGAACTGCCTCGGGAACGTTTAGAGTTTGTTAATCAAGGCGACACATATTTAGCAACCATCGCAGAAATGTCGGATATGTAGCGAAGAATGAATTTTTTTCGATAAGTGAAGCAACAACTCGCTAATATGTGGTCACAATTTTCGATCAATATTACATACTCGATAAGTATGCTACATTAAGTTAGAGGATGCCCTCAGCAGCGTGACTATCTCATTTTTTAATACAACAGTAATCTCAAATAATTTCTTTACAATTCCGCGCTGAGTATTCTATATATTTATATAAAAAATCGGAAATCTTCAACACAGAAAGGTTGATGCTCTGTTACTCTCATCTATCTGCGCGTTATTGTTACTTTGTTGATTTATCTCTAAGATCGAGAATAACTTCCCTCGAGTCATTAGAACATTACACGTTTACAAAATCGAGCATATACACGTAGTAATGATTGTTAACTCGCGAGACTGACACACACGAGGATTTTACGTTTATACAAAAACGAGCATCTGGAATAAAATCTTCAAGAGAGATAAAGTCGTGTGACGTGCGATACACGTTATAAATCTTCTTAATTCTCTATTGTCTAGTGCGACTGCAGTGCGATATATTTTCTTGCATCGTAATGCAATGATCTTCAACAAATCGTGATAAGACAAAACTAGTCGGCACGAATAACGAGATAAGGTAAATATTTTAGACGCGAATTATAGAAACAAATACCGAGAAACCGGCAGTAAAATACAAAGGAAAAACAGAATTGCTATGTTTAATTTATATACGAATGCTGAACATTATCAGCTCTGCTTCCCTTTTTCCCAAAGAAAGTTGTTTTCTATCTTTATATTAATTCCAGATAATATTATAATAGCATCATATTGGTATCAATTATCGCGATGTATCTTAGAAAATGTGGAGATCAGGAACGGGATGGGATTAAAATTCTTGCTTTATATCTTACGAAGAATCAATCTCCTCTGTTTAAAAAGGAAATATGTCCATAAGAGCATTAAAGGGGAACATTAAAACTTCACCGTAATAATTTTATAATCGTGATAAAAATCGACGGTATTCCATTGGACGTATCCGTAATAAAGCTTGTTAAGCTTGCTACTTGTTAAACGCGCGTTGAGATCGTTTCGCGAACATTGCGATTCGATAGAGTGAGGAAGAAAACACAAGAGTATGCGTTGATAAATCAAATGAAGATTTTAATCTCATATTTTTAATAACGTAAGAAAAAAAGAGGACCGTTTGATGCCGTCGACGATATTAATACTAAAAAACTTAAATATCCGGATGAGCGCCGCTGGATAGTTTCTTAAGAGCTAAGAGTTACATTCTTTTTTTTGTTCATCCTCTCGAAATCAGTCGTTATTTGGTTTATGAAAGAGTCGATCGCGTATGTGTATATGCATGCTTGTGTGTATGCGTGTGTTAAATGAGTGTATACAAGGTATCGCCATGATATCTCTGCATTTTCCGACAAATCGGCTCACTAAGGCTTTTTTTTCTTTATCCAATAATACACTGGGTCCCTCGTAATAATACACCTAGCATTCTACAGTCTAAAAAAAAAACGAGTGTTTATCTGACGGCGTAATAACTTATGCATTATCATTTGCGGTGCGTTGCATCTCAATGACGAACAAATTGTACAATCAATTGAGTATCGATGTGTCGTTGACGGCTTAAAATTTTACTGGTCTCGGTACGGCTCAAAAAATATGTAAAACACGTAAGAACTCATTTCGATAAATATGCATTACATACTGACGAAACTTTGATTCCCGAGCCAAAATCAAACGTGCGTTCGTTTATTATCTTCGCGAAAAATTCCGGATTTGCTTAAAATTTCTTACGGTTCGAAACTAAAAGAGGCACTAATTAGAAATCTTGGCTAAAAAAAAGTTCTTCGCCGACTTCCGCCGAGACGAACATATCTAATGCGGTAAAAACAAATAATTAATTTTTCGCTGGTGAATCCTTAAGCAACTATTGTTATTATGCCTGCCATACTTCGGCTTACATATCCCTTCCTGCGGAATTTTCTTTTCTTATTCTTTCATTTTACAATGGAGAATCATTCGAGAAGAATCGTTATATGATACAAGATCGCTAGGGTGAGATTTACGAGTCGAGCTCTTTGCTATCTCGACGACGTACATTTCGTAGCAATTTCGAAGGCAAGACATTTGTTACATTTTGCATTCCTATGACTGTCGCACTAGTGTCATGGCATATCTGCTTTTCGCGCGCGCTTGTAATTAAGAGTCGATACACACATAAGAAGCGGACTTTTTTTTTCACCGGTGAGAAATAATTACTTTTTGTGTCTTTTTTTTTGCGTTCGCTAAGGGTGACATTTTTAATTGTACCGCGTTGAGATGTTGCGCATTCGAGTCATCTTCTGGCTGATTTGTTCCTCCTGTAGCAGCTGCCCGCGGAACTGGCTGACTTGGTCGAGCGCGGCGTTCAGAATGTCACGTTGCTGTATTAACAGCTGCTCCCACTTTTGGGCATATGCTGCAACAGATAACACGCACACCCGTCAGAGCACCCAAGAGCATGATTAGACACATCGGCTTAGTGTAGTTAAGGATTAAATCGGATATACATAGAGGTGACGTATTACAAGTAAACGCTGGAGCTATTTCCCCTGATTTATTTGAGCATCGTATTTAGCTTTACATCTTAAAATATGAATAACAACCACATATTTGTTATAGAGTTTCATTGCTGTTTTAGTCCATTCAGTCGGAGACATTACTGAGCTAATCGTATAATAAGTTTAGTGACGTTTAGTGCTTCACTGAAAGTAAACATATATTGCAATGAAACCCATAAAAACAAGAATTATAATGTTAATTAAAACGTAATCATTAGTGATTTGAAATAAAAGAATACCTAAAGACAGCTTAAATCTAGCTTACAAATTTACTGCTAGAGTTGTAAATAAAAGCCACTATTTTTTCATAAAGCATAATTATAAAAATTAATGAGTTTTGTATATTAATACCTAATTTGTATCTGTTTATAAATAAGTTCAAAAGCGCCTGAAGTTACAGGATTAAGATATTTGAAATATTATTTGTGTAAAATGTGAATATGCATATAAATACAATTAAATATCGATGTCGCTACACAAATTGAAGCTTAAGCTGAACACACAAGCCAGAGATTGTGAGCTGTTTTCTTATAAAAGTTTTCGTATAATTATCCTTAATGTGATATTGCCATTAGCTTAATAATCCACAAAAATAACATTTATTAACAAAGACTCGATTTGCGTACATATATAAAATAATAATACGTTCATGCTTCTAAAATATACATACTAATCATATTTTGTATATACAACACTGTTAATTTCATATCTTATTCAAATTTAATTTCTACAGTACATATACATAAAATTATTTAATAATTCCTTCAACAATACATTTGTCTTAACATTATGTTTAATAAAATACAATATATAATATATAATAACAATAAAAAAGAAAAGAAAAATGTTGAGTTTACCCTTCCAGGATCTGTTTACGTTTCAAGAAAAAATTTATGAAATATGATATTAACATTGTAAAATCTTGCTGCAAAATATTCTTCTTTATAACACAATTTGTATTCAATTATTCGTATACGGTTTTATTGGAACAGTAATTTCGGCTTGAATTTGCTGTTCCTTAAATATATCTATAATAGTAGACATACTTAAAAAAGATCAAATGATTCAATTGTCTTAAAAATTGAACGACTTTGATGTTTTATTATAAATACCGTATTATCGATAGAAATCTAAATTTTTTAAGTAGATGAGAAAAAAATCCATTTCTGACGTTACATTGGCAAAATTAAGTAAAATTCCCGATACCAAATCGCTAAAAAATATTATTTTTGAGGATATATTTGAAATGCATGTGATATCGAAATGAGAAAATAATGTGACGCGTATTATTAGTATGGTGCACATTAAAATAAGCTTTATCTGAACTATTTTATAGAATTGTTAATCGAATAATATTGTCGTACCGTCGGAAAATAGTTTTCTCTCTATAAGACGTCTACGTAATGAGAAACTCCTCAGGTAGGGTGACTCAAACTTTGTTCTTTTCCGCCTCAAATCTGTAACGTTTTCTTATATTATATTAAATTTTTTCTACAAGTATACAATGCAATGTGATTTTTTTCATATAAAGTGTACAAGTATAAGGCACCTAAAAAATTATGCTGTAATAAATTGTAATCCGAACTAGTAGTCAGCCATATTTTTTAGCTAGTAATATTGATAAAATACTGTGGTTTAAAATACGTGATTTATAATAAGTTCATACATATGTCATGTATTTTGTAGTGGTTTTCGTCTATTTAAAATGTTTTAAAAAGATCTTAAAATATAGAAACTAATTCCACAGAATAAACGACGAGTGCTGCACACGAAATGCGATTGCAAAATCAAAATACATTTAACATAACATTACTATATGGCACACAAGAATTAGTAACATTTTAATCGTGCATACAGCCAAGTGCTTAAATTCGAAGGAATGCATTTTCATTAAAATTAAATAAAAAGATAAACAAAATTATAGTAGTATTCCATAAGCAAATTTTTTACAAAATAATTAAAATTAAAAAGCTCCAAAAATTGAATTAACAAAGAGAATGGTAATGCCAATGAGAGTTGCGTGTGTAATTCAAATATATGTATATGTATGTATATGAATACACACGCACACACACATATATATATGTGTATTAATTACCAATTACTAATTACGTTTCGACCCTAAAATTATTCTCAATGTATGAGTAACAAATATCAAAGTCCGTGTAAGAAAGACGATCTCTCACATACTCTCAAGAAGCAAGTATAGTCACATCGTTATAATAATAAATACAATAAATAATCTTTGTTACTCATACTGAGGATGATCTAATTTTAAGGTCGAAACGTCTGTAATTGATGATATATATATATATATATATATATATATATATATATATATATATATACACACACACATATGGATTATACACAACCAATTGTATCAGCTCTTATTAGCATTACCATTCTATTTGTTGATCACTCCCTTTTTTCTATGAATAACACACACATATAAAAACATACAATAAAGCTTAAGATTAATTCACGTTTTATGTAGATAATCATATGTTACTCTGTTTTTTATCCTCTTTCTTTTGTACATAAATAAAAAAGATAATGTATGCTGTTGGCAGCAGTAAAAATAAAATAACATTTTTTAAGAAAGATAGTAAAGAATACCAAATTTTATAGCAATCTAATTGAATAGCACAGTTCTTCTTATCATTAATTGTTTTTCTAGTATTTGATTTAACATTGGTCGAAGATTCGGCCAACTCTTTGGCATTGCAAAGATTACTATTTTCCTTGTTAACATTACTGATATCATGTTGAGAATATAAAATAACACTATTGTCTGTTCGCGAGTCAATATCATGTATGTTCTTATTCTTATCGCTTTTATCCGTCATGTTTCTCCGTTTTAAAATATTAACGTTAGAAAATGCTGCCGACAATCCGCAGTTATCTTGATCGATATCGTAGTCTTTAAAATTAATACATCTTTTACAATCGTTAACGCAAATGTCGATATAAGACCGGCAGCTAACATTGCTGTCGGTCCACTTTTCCCACGAATCGTCGATAGTTTGAGAGTCGAATTTGTTCGGGTTAAAAATATCTTCTTTACTCGCAGATTTTTTTTTCGCGAAGTCCTCGTAGTAATAATTATAATTTGTCAGTTGATTTTTCACGTCGTGTAGTTTATCTTTGTGAGGCGAATAATAAGTATTACAATGCGTATCTTTAGGGCTTTTAATACGGAATGTACCAGACCAATGATATTTCTGAGTCTTCTTTTTGTTATTAATGGACTTTTTGATCCGTTGGCTTTGATTGGATCTTTGAATGGAACGTTCTATTGTAGGCATGCTTTTATTAATTGAATTCTTTCTAGCATTTTGACCGGTCGTCATGCTTTTCTTCTTGATAATGGGTCTGACAGGCGTGCGAGGAAGAACATTCGAGTCCTCCTCGATGTCATTCGAACTGAAATTACTTCCGAGCTCCATCTCATTGTTCCAGCAAGACATCAATGAATTCTCCGCGGATGTATTTACTTCCAATGTGTTTAAAGTCTGCGTGTCGCTGTCCGTGTCGTCACTTATCACTATCATCGCGTTTGCCGGGCTGCAGTCTCTCCGGTGATGATTTAACGTGACGATCGAATTTGCCTTAGTCTTACTGCGCGTATCTGTTATAAAATGCGATGCACTGTGATACCGGCAAGTACAACGTTTCGTACTTTTTAAATTTTTACTATAAGTTACTGACGGAATAATCTCAACAAAAGCAACATGAATCGTCACTTAAGAAGATTTGATGCTTATCGCCACATGATGTCTGTGAATTTTTACCACGAAAATCTGACGCTAAAAGCCCCATAAAATATCAATTTTTCATATTTGAAAATTTTTCTCGAAAAAAAGAAGACATGCTTCTGTGACACATAGAAGAGACACGTCGAAATTGTGTATTACGTTCTCCACAGAAGTGCACCGTCCAGCAATATGGTGTAAGAGAGATTAAAGCAGTAACAAACGGAAAACTATAGAAAAACGTAAATATGCAAATAAAAATAAATTTGTCTTACCTTCTTGGTCATAATCCACTTCATGAGTCGCGCTGAACACACTGTGCGCGTCGTTAAGGAATTTAGTCGTATTATCCATGACCAGTTTGTGCGTATCCAATACTTCTTCTTCGAGCATTTGCAGAGCTGATACTGCCTCGTGGAAAGTGTACAAATCTTGCGAAAGTTCACCTTCCTATGAAGAAGTAAATCATTTTCATTACATTTAAATACATAATTTCTTAACATTAATGAATAGTATTTAATTACTATTATTCGATTTATAATTGTGGAATTTTATAATATATTGTTATGAGTTTGTAGAGAATCGCTTACATTGAGAGATCGAAGCTGCGCTAAATCACTATCCGACAATACACTATTGTTTCCCTGTTCCTCGATCTTCATTCCCCGGTCATCATCAGTCGGTGAAGCTTTTATTTCGGTAGGATCAGTTGCCGCCAATTCTTTCACTCGATCCGCGTATCTCAATGTATTTAGGGAATGCTCGCAGGAACTCATTCCGGGACTAATCATTGCTATCTATAAACGAATAACACCTAAATTATCTATTTTTCTTTTGATATCTTTATTTCATGATAATATAACTATGAAACAACTTACCATGCAAGTTTTTGATTTTTCACCAATAAAACTATCCCTTAATACTTGTGTCAGCTTGCTTGCTCTAAAAGGCAAATGCGTACCCTTACGGCTTAACGCGCGTATACATTCTTTTAATGCTAATAGAGATTTATTGATCTCTGCACCTTCCATTCCTAAAAATTTCAGTAACATTAGTTACATCGTAAAATTAAAAAAGACATAGATCATTAATTATAATCATTTCAGTTGTCGTTCAGAATTGATTATACATTTACTCACGAGTTTGCCTATTAGCAGACGACGTATCAGCACCCCTTTCATTACCAGCAAGATCGATGAGTGAGAACTTTCCATGCACCTTATGTGTGCCCGGGATACGCGCTATTATTTGGAATACCGCGTGTGATCTCGAAGAATTAGAATTAGCGCTCGTCTGACCGCTCGTTCTAGCGCTGTTTCCGTGTTGTATTAACTTTAATACTTCGTCGCAAGTTTCTACAACCTTCTCCGTCAGTCCGACTATTTGCACCTATATTGTTAGACACAGACAAGAAAATTTCAAATTAAATTACATTATCACAATTAATTTCCAATTGACTTAGGAATTTACTGATACATAATGAAAGATAGCCAATATAGAGTGCCAAAATAAATTAAAAATAAATATGTAATATTGAACATAAGCAATTGTCATAAACTTTAATTAATAGTGATTATTTAAATATATGATTAATTAGTGATCAGACCCAATTAAAATTTCTTATTTCAATAAATCGAAACCTGTTGTTTGCCATCTTCCAGAACTCTCAATTTCTCTTTGTCCGCCAAAAGATCGAACACTTTGCCAGAGTAGATTTCAAAGAAGCTAGCGGAAATGACCAGATTCAGGGGTCGATACTTGGCTAATTTGAGGCATTTGAACACGTCTTTGGCAACCATGGCGTAAATGCCCTTCTTGCAGTCCTGTGTTTTGCCATTAAAATCACCTCCCATTGTATGGGTCTTGCCGCTGCCGGTCTGACCGTACGCGAAGCACGTGGCCATGCCACCTTCAAAAATCGTTTGCACCAGCGGTTTAGCCGTGTACTTGTAAACTATCTCGTTGTTGCACGTCTCATCGAACGCATAATCAAATCTGAAGATCTGGTTCTCAAGATATTTCGTGAGATCGACTTTGGACTTCGGCTCATGCACTACCATCTGATCCTTGCTAGGCACGCTGATCACGTCGATCTCCTTGCGCGCGTGCTCCTTCTTATTAAGTGGACGTTTCCTCACGCACACAGTGATCTGATGATCCTCCACGGCGTCAGTCTCCCGCAACGGCCTAAATTCTATGCTGTTTTGGTATTCTCTGTAAAAATTAAACAAATAAATACAGTTAAACAGCACAGTTGATACATCATATTTCCTATCAATCACAAAACATTAATTTTACAAATATTCCACGAAGATCAATAATTTATTCGAGGTATGTAATTCTAATTAATATTAAGTGATATTTCTTAAACAATATTATATTTTAGAATCAGTAGCAACCTTATCATGGCAAGGAACTCCCAATTTGGATTGCCTGGATCCAGATTCATTAGCGCTTCCTTCTCCTCTTTAAGTTCTGCTTGTCGTTGTCTTCTCTCTTCCCTGTTCTTCTTCAATCTCTCGACCTCCTTGACGACGTTGGATCGTCTACCTCGACCGTTCTCTACCTGGGCTTGTTGCAACTGCTGCTGTTGTTGCTGTTGCTGCTGCGCTTGTTTTTGTTGTCTGTTCTGCACCGGAGTCATCAGGCATTGCGTAACGGCTGTCGTCGGTGTCGGCGGTATATTCTCGAGTTCCCGGCGTCCTGTGAGGCCGGAAACCGATTCGCCGTGACCGTTCACCGACGTGGTCGACGACATTATGTTCGTCGGTCGACCCGTTGGTCGTGACAATTGTCTATTCGAACCAGCTGAAATATTGGTATGAGGATTAATGATGCCCGCACTGTCCTCCTTACCCTTGGTGATCGAACTGACTACGTCAAGATTAAAATCAGAAGAAAAACATAAATTATATCTTTGATCTCGCGTGATCTATCTCAATCTTTTCGTCCAATTCTTTTCACGCTGATGCCTCGAATCTGATATTTTATTTCTAATCACTGTATTATATCAGTGGAAAAGAAAACCTAGGTTTCTGACGTTAGTAATAAGAAACTACAAAAAATTTTTCAAGTTTTAAATGCAGTTGCACTTTACCGTTCCTTTGCAAGTGTGCTTTATTTTCAGATTTATACTTATGTTTAATTCAAGATAAAATCGCGAAATTATTACGAGTAGATACAATCTCGCTCAGTTATATTATTTAATAAAAAGTCATTGGTTCATAGTACATATCTCAAAATTTTTTCGCGCTGAACGATGACTAATTTCAAACCAATTTTATTCTAGTTTACTCAAAACCTAAACTACAAAAATTTTATAAAGGCATCATATGCAAACGCGAAAAAAATGTACTACTCTCTAAATATTTTTTGGAGTGAAATCTTACTCCAAAAGAATTAAAACTGCCACTATTAAAAAAAAAATTTACACTCTTGGATAAGAGTGACAGATTTTCACTCTCTTTTTTTTTGGATTAAGATTCACTCCAAAAAAGGAATAAGATTTTTTGCTTTGGAATAAATCTCATTCCAAAAAAAAAAAATGAAAATCTGCCATTCTTATTCAAGAGTGCAAATTTTTCATTCTTTTTCAATAGTGGCAGTATTTAACTCTTTTGGAGTGAGAGTTCATTTCCAGAAATCTAAAGAGTACGATACTTTAAAGAGAATCTAGATATTCAATAGTATTATTAACAAAGACATCACAGAATCTCCAACACGAGATTCATCACAAGCATTACCGGCGTCATCGTCTTCGATTCGAAGCGTCAGGATCTGATTGTCATCGCCGGCGACGTCTGTACTTTCGCAATTGCTGATTTTATTTTTCCTTCGGAAGCAATAGGCGAGCGGGTCGAATCTCATGATAGACGCGGCATACGCGAGATCTTGACGATTTTTAAGAATCAAGCCGTTCGTCGCGAGAGGCAAACGAGAGCGACGTTCCACCGGGTGGTGCGCACTACCGAGGTAAATCGAACAGTGCTAGAGAGAGGAGGGTCAGCAGCAAAATACACCCCCTTAGCTTGGACTACCACGTCGTACTGTAGGTTCCGTCGAGGTCCTTGCCCTTGCCTTGCATACGGCGCACAAATATCGATAGTCACGGCTCAGCCGTATACACGTGTAGGCTCGTCGCTACTTGACTTTATCTGGATGAAAAGACGACGTACATACACTCGACCAGGCGCGGTGTCCCACAACGAAATTGACTTATCGAACGCCGAAAGTTCGACAGTCATTCACGCTTATCGGCGCGTGAATCAAGAAGCATGTGGAAATTTATTCCGTGTGTTCACAAATCTCCCTTCTCAAACAAAGATCAGCGGAGTAGCATGTAAGCGAAACGTATGTAATTAGTCTGGTTTCGTTAGATTTCTATATCCGTTTTATTTAGCGGTATAATTAAAACACGTGTTACACCGTCGCAATTAAAACGGCCAAGAAATCTATTTCATGATGAAAATTTTCCGAAGTGCGAAAATACAGACATCGCCACACACGCACGGAGTTTATTGTAAGCGTCACGATTTCACCGATCGCTTTAGCAAAGTGTAACGAGATAGCAAAGGATCGAAAGAATCCTCGTGATTAACGTACCTTTCACTGGAATAGACGGCCTGGTGGAGTGCTGAAAATAAAGAAAATAGATTATGTTTAGCCATTTAAATTAAAGAGGTTGATGGTGTTTCTTCGTGCAACGAAGAGAGAAGTGTTTGTCGATATACAATCTAAGAAGTGCTGCAAATGAAAAATAATAAAACGGTGCTTCCTTCGAAGCCGGGTGTATAATACATCTTTTTGCCAATATATTCCGCCACGTTCAGGACGCAAGAGATAAGAAAACAGTTCACATCGATCCGTCCGTTAATCACGCCCGCGAGTTCCTTTTGCATATCGATCGTCGTAACATAACGACACGGTTTTTGACCCAGTCACGGTGTAGAGCAATCGCGCTGAGCGATCTTCCATTCCGTTTCACGAAACTAAGCATTTCCGCGAACGAAAATGAAAGAATGCCGTGTGGCGAGTTCTCGCTGGTCGTCTATTGGATATCTAAGTTGCCAGCTCAGCTAACTCGCCGAGATATCAACCTGTCGAGATCCCGTCGAATTCAAGCGAGTGCGAAATGGATGAAAAGAAACGTTAGCGATTAGCGGTGCTCTGGTGGATAGACACTTTGAGAAAAGCTGATATTTTTCATTCGTGATAGAGAAAAGGTGAAAGGTAGCGAACGCTCCTTTAGCATCTTCTGTGCTTAGACACTGAAATCCCAAAATTCATGCGGATCAAGAAAGTCTTTTGCAATTCAAACTACATATTTTTATCGGTCTTGAAAATATTTAATATCTCAAAATAGTTATTTAATCCTTTGTGTACGGGAGACTTTATTTGAAGTCACACCTCCTTTTATTTTATAAACTGGTCGTTCGATTTTTAAACTTTTATAGGATAATGTTTTATTCGAATTTAAAGTAAAAAAAATCAAAATGGTGAATCCAATAAGGTAGACAGAATTTTTTTTAGATATATTTTAATTATCTCATAAAACTTATTATTATTATATAATAGTTTTATAGAATTTTTATAGAATTACTAAGTAACTTCAAGTTTCATTTTATTTGAAACTCATGTATGTTACACAAACAAATTTCCAGATTGATATTCAAATTGATTTTCAAATTGACTTTCAAAAATAACTAATTATGACACTAGAGGCTTCTTCATAGGAAGTTACTATTTATTTGAATTTATACATTTTTAGACTATATTCAAACTCAGCGATAACAAAAATTTTCTAAAATCGAATTCTACAAAGATAATTAAGATTATTTTTTAATTTTATAATTTTGAAGTTATCCGAGAATTTAAAAATTTTAAGAAATCGAATTCAGTCACTCATATACTCATATACTCTTAGAAAACAAGATTTTCTTTATGTTTCTTTATTAGAAAGCTTCCGTCAAAGGTTAAATAATATTAAGGTTAATTTAAAACAGCTGCGAGCATGATAGTGATAAATAATTAGTATCGACAGACATTATCAATTAGATAGAGTGAACTCAATTGGATAGAATTCAATGTTCACAAATTACATTTTATAAATAATTATTTAACTTCACATATATATCTTCCAATATCATTTTATGTCATGGCGTAATAAATTTCATGATCTTTTCCACTTGCATCAAACATTTATGACATATAAAACACTAAGAAGTTGCAATATATCATTTTCTCATCCAATTATACAAAAGATATATACATATGTATGTTAGTTCTAATAGACAGTAATCATAAGATATTATCTTTTGTGTGAAGTTAAATAAATAATTTTTCTAAAGATTGATTTATACACCGTATAATTCCCATATAATTCCGTCATACACTATAAATCAAGTAATAAAACTCGCGAGATATCATAAATTTGTATCGTAAAAGCGAGCGATCTCGAAGATGCTAAGGTCCGTTCGGCGACCACGGAAGACTATTGCTGCAGAAAGGGTTGTGTTGTGGTTGTAGTTGTAGTTGTTGCGGTGATGGGGGGGAAGGTTGGTGCGCGTTACCGAGAGACGAGATGTGACTCGTACAGGAAGCGTTGCGGATGCGAGGCCGTTTCTCGTGGTGTGACCACCATGGCGTCCGAGAGAGCCCTCTTCTTGGTTCTCCGACTCGTCGACTCCCTCGTCCTCCTCAGCCGAGGAGTCCGGCTCCTTACCGCAGATCGCGGTCATGAACAGTTTTACGTAAATCAATCAGACGATTACATCCGTGGTCGATGGAGCCATCGAGGGAATCGATGAGGGGGAGAGTTGTCAAGAAAGACGACAATTTTGTGGATGAGCGGTGGCCGAGACGACGTGAGTTTCGTATTAGAGATCGGTTTGTTATCGATCGGTTTTGCCCGGGAGTGGTCGATGATCCATCGTCGACACGAGGTCCGTGATTATGAGCAGCGTCCATGGAGGAAAAAAAAGATGTTACCATGTTAGTAGCGAAAATGACGCTGCGGACTTTGACTTTTGTCGATCGACGTATTTACAGGCTTGGTAATTTCTCGAGGAAATTTACATTATATTCTAAAATTACGAATGGATCCTTGGACATCTAAATCCAAATTGGATTGTTTAAGTTCAGTATTGGGATTCTGTAACTTTCGGTGGAAATGCACTTAATTGTGCTCATTTCAGAAGCTCTCACATTAATTCACAAGGTTTCTATTTCCAATGAAAATGATACTCTAAATTTGATCTGCATCAAAGTGCAGGAAGCGAATTGAAGATTTCAGTGACTAAACCAGTGTCAGATCGCATAGGTATTACATAAGATGTTATATAAAAAAAACTGCGTAATGATATCGACACTATCAATTAAAAGTTACAGAATCCCTGTACTGCTGGGCTCCTCAAGTCCTCGAATCCTATTGATTCTATTGCCTTTCAATCTCTGATAATAATCAAAATATATTTTTTTTAATATTTCAATTTTCATAAATATATTCTTTTTCGAATAAAAAAACAAATGCAAGTTATTTTAAAAGCGATTTTGATAAATTCAGAGTAAATTTTCAATTTTCAATCCGTACACGATTTAAAATTGCTACATAGAAAATACATGACACTTTGTTGCAATATACACATATACATATATATATATATATGATGCACGGTGATTGTTGCATGTAGATACAAGTATTACTAATAAGGAAAGTTAAGACTACGCAATCACACATCTACGGACTGTTTAAGACAAACTTAGAAGCTATCTCAAAAAGCTTCGTCTAAGTCTACAAGAATGAAAGAAGCAACAAACGCACGATGCAAATTTTGCAGCGGAAGTCGCAATTGTTTATCTTAGACGCGGGCTCCACGTGACGGGGAAGCCGGAGACCTGACGAGATCAGACTCCACGGTCATCGTCACGTCGGATTCGAAGGCTTGTGATGGACCGATTACGAATGACGGGGACTCCTACCTGAAAGACGTACAGGTACTGGAACATGCCTACCGCGGTGTAAACCCTACGAGACGCGGGATCGGATTATTCTTTCCATATTAGGAGCGAGGTTATTTCACGTAGCCCGGGCAACCGATAAACAGAATTCTGCCAAGGCAGTCGATGATCGACCGCGAATTTACGCGGACACGTTTCAAGACCCGCGCGGAGTTCGACTCGCAAAGTGGCACGCGCACCGTCATTCATGGATCAACGTCTGAATGATTGCGAGACTTTCACGAGAGTTGGCTTATCTAATAGTAGTACATGTACTACTCTGTTATCTGTCAAATGGATAAGTAAGTTCCTCTGTAATCTAAAACCTGTTTGTACATTTTTTTTAAATTAAAAGATTAATTAAAGAGAAAGATCTTCAATTTCCAATTTATCTCGTGTCGTTAATTTTTTAACGTTTCTCTACAGGTGCGCTAATTTCATTTTTAGGAGATCTCCAAGATCTGAGATGAATACAACGTGGGAGAAGAGCAATTTCTACATCTTTCAAAATTTAATTGACAATTGAATCTACGCTTGACAATGGTCTAGAACGCACCATTCGACGTTTCAACCATGCGTTTTGAGAAGAATTCAATCAATTTAATTACAAATACATACCCTTGCTTTTGAGGACGCCAACATGTGATTGTTCATCACCTGCGGCAGCGCACACGTACTGTCATCTCGTGGTCCTATCTTCATTGCTTGCGGCAGCGCACATATAGTCTCGTTTCGTGGTCCCATTTTTTGATTCAGATCGCGATTCAAGGCGAGAATCGCGTCGATTTCGACCTGAAAAAAAATATATAAATCGAAATAATTTTTAATTTCCAATTTCTTTTAATTACTTAATGCGCAATCGATATCAATTTCAAAATAGAAGTGACATTATGGAGATTATCTGTTTCTTTGGGACCAGTGAAGTTAATAAATTATGCGATACGTAAAAGTAAAGAAGAAATATTTGAATAAAAATACCTAAAAATACATAAAAAAATTCCATAGTTTGCAAATTACCTTTCGGCGTGGAATAAAACTTTGCTGGGACATTTGCGTACTAATACAAATCTTGCACAATTAATTCCGTGGTTAAAATGTGGAAGAACTAATAGGATCTTCAAAAAAAATATATTAACGTAGAATGGATAATTAACAGGTCATTCTCTTGAATTCAACATCTAGTATTTATGAAATGTAAAAAAAATGTAAAACAAAATTGTTGCCGGAATTCGCGAAAAAAAAAACTGCAAAAAGAAATGTAAAATCGTGAAGTAATATGATACTTTGTTCACGATCGGAAATTCACTTTCTCACGAGTCTCATTCTGTATCGCGCGACTTTTTACAAAAGTCACGTTCGACCTGACCGGTTTGACTGACGGTAAATCTGCGGACTTGCAAGCGTATCAGAAATAGATTCGCGCCCCCGTTAGCGAGCTACACGTTAGCCCTGTGGCATTGCGTAAGCACTGCGGAATTGAAAATAGCCAAATAACCATGACCTACGGATGTAGAGAATTAAAATATTGCAGTTCAATGCATCGAAATCGCGAGAGAAAGTTGCCCGTAGTGCAATTATTTTCCATAAACATGAGATAAAAACGCACCACTTGACACGTGTATCCGTGCATGCGTAGGCAACTGTATACAGTTTTTAAGTAAATTCTGCGAAAATGGGAAAGTCGTTATTAAGAAAAAATACTTCCAAATTATTTAAACAGAGGAATTCTATCGAACTACATGTATTCTATTTAATGTATAAAATTGTTAAAGATAAAAAAAACATTAATGAATATTTTATCGTTTCATAATATAAATATTATTTATATTTATCTTAATTAATATCAGTTAATTTTAGTTTTATTTGATTTGAAAAAAGCTTTTATCCAACTCAAACTTGTGTTACTCTATTTCTGAGTAATTAAAATAATTTATGAGCGTGCACGGACTTACCTCTTTGCCTTTGGTTTCTCCTCTCTCGAACCATTCTACAGTTACAGTGCGTTGCTCTAAATTGATACCAGAGACAACTGCTGAGTGAACACGACCTGAAACAAGAATTGTTCATTACAATATATAAGGACTACAATAATGCGGTTATAATGATTGCGCGAGTGTATGTGAATATCGTCATTTAAATAGAACCTAATAAATCTTCTCTTCTGTAAATAGTTTACATTTTATTTAATTAAACACAAAATAAATAGAAGAATGCCAAATAACGATCAAGGCTGAATTTTGGTGTCTGCATGGAAAAAACGATTTTGCTAAAATACATATAAAAATTTAAGTAGATACAATCTGGAAATAATTTTGTTGGACCATCAAAATTATTATGGAAAAATTTCAAGCATGATGAGCAAACTACGAAAAAATTTTGACAATCAATTTGAGCATCTTACATAATTTTGATCATCCTATAAAATTATTTTCTGTGCATCTAACTAAATTTTTAGGAAAACCGTTACTTCAGGAAAACCGTTCTTTCTATGTAATAATTGAATTGTTAAATACATTTTCCAGTTCTTCAAACCGTGTAGTTAGATTATAAATTAGATTTAAGTTAAGTATAAATTACCAAGAAACTAATTCGACAATAACAGAGTCAAACTGAAAAAATAACAGCACATTTTTTTCATAAAATCAGTATTTCTTTTAACAATAATTTTCGAAATGTATTTTTAATGAGATCAGGATTGAGACATTGCATTTCTAATTTTGCTTTATCAAATATTTTATGTGTACATAATTTTTAACGCGTAACAATGTACCGTTTTCCATGATCTCTGATTTATCGCTGTCGTTCTTGATCGAATTCATTCTCTGTCGCAGTGGAGAAGCAAGTCTAGGTATCATGGATCCCTCGCTCCGAATCTTCGTTGTTTTTCCGCCTCTTTCTTTTCTATCCCCTTCTTCATCCTCGTACGGCCGAACCTCGAAACTGCACGAGTTCAATTTCTGCCGAACCTCGTCCCGCTCATGAGATGCCGCGGTTCTCTTAAAACCAAATTTATTCGTCTCTTCAAGGACCTGCAGGTCTTCGTTATCCATGCAAGTTTCAGCGCGAGATCTTCTTTTGATCGGTGGAAGAATGTTTCTGTTGGTCCCTTTTTTCTTTCGAACGATTCTCGTCTTCGACTTTTCTTGCTTTTCGTCGGAAAAATTAATTCTAGATGAAACTCTTTCATGGAACTTTTTATCGAAACTCGATTCTAGGACCGCATCCTGTCTACTTTCGATTTCCGACGTCCAGGACGAATCTTCAGGTTCTCGGGATGCCACCGATCTTGGAATGGATTCGTCCAGATCCGCCTCTTCATCGTGTTCTTTCTCATCCGAGATGCATTTGACTTGCTTTTCTGCCGTGCTCGATACACTTCTCGAATACAGCATCGCATTGTCATAATAATCGATATCACATAGTTCTCGAACAGATTCCGCATTTGTTTCCGAGTCCTTGAGAGAATCCTTCTCGAAGCTCTCATGATCGTGATCACTGATTTGATAAGACGGTGAGCCATTGACCTCCGATGGATCGGTTCGATCAGTCGAAGCGATTTGACTTTTCGCGCAATCATTGAAGTAATTAACGATTTCTCCATTCGTCCAGTCTTTTTCCGCGATTTCTTTTGATTGTTCATCCTGCGATTTGCGCAAAAACTCGTCGACGATGAACGGCAACTCTTTGCATGATCCTTTCTGCTTGGAATTCTTTTTAGATTTCTTATTCTTTTTGCGCTTTCCATCCTTCTTGATCTTTCTATCGTTAGAATTGCGCTTTGTGCCACAGACACAAAGAGATAACCAATCCATATTGATATATTTACAGCAAATAAAAAATATTGTATTTTTAAAGGAAAGCTTTACTATTATTAAGCTATATTATTAGTAGTAACTTCCTTAACGTTAAAATATTATGAAATATACTTATATGTATTTATAACGTATATTTTATCTTCCGCAACAATTCTTCATAAACAAATTAATTTTAACACGCGTTTATCGTAATTCATTTATAATTGATTTACAATAAATTTGCATTAAAAAATTATAAAAGACGTTTATAATACTATTATACGTCTATCTTTTTTATCATCAATAATAATTTCATAAATTCCACAACGTATCAATTCTCATGTAAATCCTTGTTCTTCCCACGATATATTAACAACTCCGATACAATTCTTGTGTTTTTCTCACGAATTCTCATAGATTATACAGTTATAGTCATCTAGTAATATCCCAGGGTGTAACTAGCCTTGCTCCATTTATGCTGTTGAAGTCAATGAAAAGATTAGCACGATGTTCCCACTACTTTGTCATCGATAACAATTCGCTCAAACTTGGATATATTCTTGCTACCGCTGCATTTTGCGAGAGAGGTATCACTGAAAGTATATCGAATCGAAGACAACGGAGGACTGTAGGCGACTCGCGCGATCGATTCGTAGGGAACCTCTTCAGGAACGTGCAGGTTTAATCCCGGACAATGCCCGTCACGCACACGACGCCGCGGCGAAAATTCATGAAATTCTTCGTGGCACTCTGTTCCGATCTTTAAAAAGCGGAGGCTTTTAGGCTCCGAAGACATCGTCTTTTTTTTTCACTGTCTTCGAGCGCACGATCGCGGATTATCCTTCGGGAGCATATTCGCCCTTACGAACGTTCTTCGGGAACCCAAAAATAAACGTACTTGCATGAACAATGTTCGGTATGTCTAATTTACGAGCTTACAAATAATATGCAAGAGATGTCATGTAAATATAAAAAATTAACTCTTGAACAGTACAGCTCATAAATTAATTTTTCAACATTGTCCATTCAATTTATTATTACTTTTTTTTTTACCAATAGATTTTACAATTTGTAATTATAATTATTTTATTTTATATAAATAATCTGTTATCTAAATTATTTTATAAATAATCTGTTATTTAAAAAAATAATATTTGGAGACAAAAAATTGCATTTTCTGTCATATATAAATTTCATCTTTTCTTTCAGATTCTTTTCCTTAAATCCGTTTTAGTGCAACATGATTTGGACTTTATTTTCTTAATTTCATAAAGTTTAAATTTCATTTTTCGTTGCACATGTAACTTGCAGACAGCCGGGCACGGTTATTACGAAGCGTGTGATGCGGCGAAGTAGTTAATAGAGCGAAACTGGGACGGGATAATTAACGTCGCACCAAAAAGTTCGCGCATTCGCAAGTTAGATGAATCAAGCGATCATCGGAAAAATCGGTGACGACGCCGCATCCGTGATGTATCAGCGTCGCGCGGCGCGATTCGATCGACTGACAACGTTCACCGAGCAGCGTTTCATAAACGCATTTATTATGACTCCCAGAGCGAGTAATTTCGCCCGGTGCGGGGCCCCCACCATATAAACAATTTCTCGGCCCGCCTTGATGAGTCCAGGCGTTATGCGCTATCGGTCACGATACCGATTCTGTCTGATTCCGCCCGACGAGACATATGCGAGTCATCCGACCAGAAAGAAACATTGCAGCAGTGCTGGTACTGTATACGAATTAAATTGAGAAATTTAAGTTATAGTTGTAAAATCAAAAAAAATATATTGTCTAAGCAATATTTTTATTTAGAATAAAATTTAAAAAGACTCATATTTTGCAAAGCAGTGTGAAAATAATAAAGCCAAAATCGAGCAAAATTAAAGTATACGATTTAAAAATAATTTATTACAACAAGAAACAGTTGTTCTCAACAATCTGAACTTTTTATTGTACAATAAATTATTTTTATTATCGACACTCTTTTGCTCGTTTTTCGCTTTATTATTTTTACATAGCTCGTAAATATAAGTAAATTCTTTTTTTTAAATAATGTATTCTCTACTCATTATATCGTGAAATCAGAAAAAAATTCGCCGCGACTTGAACGTGACACTGACTAAAAGAAATTATTACAAATTTATACGAAAATTATCACATATTCATTTCGAATATTAATTAAATTTCGGTTTATGCGTATTTAGCATTATGAAGGTTAATGTCATGATCGACGGCATATAGATTTTTTGTGGCACGACTCGCGGCACGAATGTCACTCGAGGAATCGATACAGAGCAGTCTCTGAGCAGCTGTAATGCGGGAAATAATTCAGAGGCTATTTCGGGATGAGAAATCGTCTAAAGTCGCGGGCGGAATCGAGTAAACCGAGCGGTAGTCGAAGGTGAACTGACGCCACGGCTGATTTGTGTTGTCGGTTGCAGCACGGATGCTAATAAGAAGAATTAACGGCATCTCGTTAAAGATTAGACAGTACTGTGCGAATTTTCGCGACTGATTCTCCCAACTCGATAAGTGAGAAATAAGATCACAGAGAAAAGGATGTATCGATTCTTTTTTCGGCGAATTTGAAGCAAATTTTTCTTCAGCCAAATTCTAATTATACATACAGAAAATAAATATTTGGCGAGTTAAATCTTCTATCATAAATATAAGATTAATATAAATTTGCAAAAATTAATTCTAGACCAGAAAGAATTTGGTAGTTGTATTAACTGGAATGCTAATTAAAATTAAACAAATCAGAATCATTTTCTGGTGAAATCTATTTTTTTTTTATAATTCTGATCGAGATAATTAAAATTCTAATGATATGATCAAAATCTTCTGGCTCGTTCATTTTCAAACATAAATTTTTCTCGATGTACTGCATTAATTTTTTATCAGCATTTTATATTGTAATTTATTTCTGAACAATTTAATCCCACGCAATTCAAGATATTACGTTGCCACATAATTTTATTTCAAGTCAGGATAATACAGAAAATGTTAAGATTCCTAGCTTCGAAGAAAAATATATCTCGAGCCACTTGATCGATCACCGGCGATCTTCTATAGGATCCGGATGTATGTGACACTAGGTTTATCTAATATTTGCGATATGCAACTCGAAGCTCTCGGTGCGTGACCACGCGGTACCAGCCCATATTTATTTACAGTGTACTCGGAAGTCGAGCCTTTCCTACACGCATGCAGACGATTGTTGCATCACGGAAACGCCCCTTCTCAACAGGTACGATCGCCATAAGCATTTCTTTCTCTTTCCCTTAATTTTTGCATTAATAAATTTAAAGTGATTTTTCAACACTAATTGCATAATTACACGCGTTCTCTAATTTCATAATTATTAAAAAAATTTTTACATCAGATTATTATATAAATACATTAATGCCTGTTTCTATCAATATAAATTAATTTTAATCTCGGTTCAACTAATTCTTCATCTTTTTCTAATTCTAAAAATTAAAAGAGTTAATTGAACCAAGATTAAAATTAATCTACATTGATAGAGGACATAAATGTGCAAAATTCTTTTGAAAATGTTTAACGGTCGTGTTCAAATAATGATTCGACGATCCTGATTATTAATGTTAATTAACTACCTGTTTTCTAGCGCAATAAGCTATGATTTCCATGCATAATGCAGGATCAAAGTCGAGACGGAAATAATAGTAGAGATGATGATGCGATCGGCACGCGTCGCCATTCCGATTTCTATTCAAATGCATTTCGGTCTCGTCCCGATTGAACGAGGCATTAAAACGCTTGGTTCGGGGGTCCAGCCACACGGTCTATTGAACATTAAATTTAAGCAGCGGCTTCCTGCATCGCAGATCCGTCATGTGTAAAGCGTGCGTGGAGAACGCTACATTACATCGTCGATACATAAAGCACAGATTCTAAAAAAATAATCTGTATTTGCGCGCCTACTGTGAACGCATCGATACTATTGATCGCGATCAATCTTCGCGAGATCGCCAAGTGAAATGAAAATGGAAAGCGACAAGATAAATCTCGTAAATCTAATCTCAACGATTAGAAACTAAACTAAGAAAACTGATGATCGCTTTACCATCGAAGGTAATCTCCAACTTATAACAGATTAATGTTCATTTCTATCAATACAGATTAACTTTAATCTCTGTTTAACATTTATCTTTTATCTCTTTATCTTTCTCTATAATTCTTAGAACAAGATTAAAGCTTTCTATATTGATAGAAATAAACATATAATTTTAATGATAATCTAGAAATGCAAGCTTGAGAAAGAATAATAGCAAAACTCTCAATAAAAAAATAGCTAAATTAAGAATAAATCATTTAGTTGAGACAAATCAAAATTTCATATTTTCGAAATAAAGATAATTCAAATTCTCAAGTCCAGCATATTGCTGCGAATGCCTCTCTATTCATTGCATAAATTATAAATTTATACTGAAATCGATATACATATACCTTATGTATGTAGTATTTCGCACACGTAAAGTCTTAATGGCTTCCGCGCATTCAAGCATCGAGCTGCATTCTTAATCGTCATCCTATCGTGGATTTTTGAGATCATAAATGCACGAAGTAACTGGAAACGATTGTAACCCGTGCTGGGTAGTATAGAAAACAGTGTAGAAAATTGAGAAGCATCGAGCTGCATTCCTAATCGTCATCCTATCGCGAATTTTTGAGATCATAAATGCACGAAGTAACTGGGAACGACTGCACCCATCCGGAGTATAGAAAACAGTGTAGAAAATTGAGTCATTAACCCGTGATATAATAAAAGTCCAGCGTGCGAATGAGCGAGCAAACGAACGAGTGGGTGAGCGTGTGAAAAAATGTACAAGTGAAAAGCAAAACGAGAGAATGAACATATGAAACCAGCAGTATACGTGTTTTGTAAAAATAAAAATGATTATAGTAAGATAACTCAAGTTTCGTAAAGTAGCGCAAATCTAACTACCGCAGAAATAAGGGAATCGGTAATAATTTATGACATTCTGTAATGTTTAAATTTGTGTATGACAAATTCTGTATCAATTGTGCAAAACATCCTTGTTCTTTTTAATGAGATCTTCCATAACACATAAATATCAGTATGAAATGTATAATTCAATTTTAAATATAATTTAAACCGAGAATCACTTTTTCATTAATCACATAATCTATTGATTATCCTGCAATCTTGCGTTGAATAAAGCTGTTGAGCTCTCAGAGCTGCTTTGCAACATCGCCATTTTCTCGAACAACTGTCACGATACACGGATATCTGAACACGATGCATCTAAAATACACCGAGAATTAGTGCGATTTCGTGTTGAGGTATTTACGACGTGGAAGGTACCAATGTAGTCGCGTGGGTGGAAGAAAGGAAAACGACGTAGTCGTTCTTTAGTTCCTGACAACGACACGAAAGACCGCCACTTTGCAGGAGAACACACGAGCTTGTTACCGACTAGCCGAAGCCCGGGCTCGAATACAAAGTTTTACAGCTAGGTTGCTAACGGCATCAGCACTGGAACAGCTGGGCTACACTGCTCGGCAGGGTAGAGCTAGGTAACGTGGCCCCGGAATATTGTATATGTATTACACTCTGCACGCACGCCTGCGTAACACCGTTGCTACAACGACACCGATAAAGGAAGGAGGAAGACAAACTGAGTCATCTATGGATTAGATAGGTAGATCCTTCCATGATTTCATTTTACTTAAAAAAAATTTTTAATCGTGCTACTATCAGTAAAGTAATTAGCAATTTTTTTTAATTATCGCAAATTGGCAATACATCGTCAATCATTTTGCATTAATTAAATCGTATAAGTTGAGATATAAAACAGTTTACTATATTTCTAAATTAACAAAAAAATTTATTTTCTTTCAGAATTTCTTTTAAAAATTTGATTCAAGAGTTTTTTAGGTATGTAAAAATTTGTGATATACATATCGAATTTAGTTTCTTTGCAGCTCACATTTAACAACAAATAATATGTTTGATTGTTGTCGGTGGGCTTTTACATTTTATATGATAAATGTCGCACGCTCTACATGTGACAGTCGCAAAAGTGTACGGTATTATATCATCCTCCTCCGTACAGGTTTTTAAAATGTCGCGTGTAACACTTGGACGAGAAGATGACACGTTACAATATGTTATTTATATATTTCAATTAGATCTATTTTGCAATTGAATTGCAATTAAATATGTCGATAATTAGAATCTATTAAATATCTATAAAGTCCATTATAAATGCAGCTAGTATCGTCGAAATTATTTATGTTATATAGGAAAATAACTGTAAAGTAACAGTATTATTCCCACAAAAGATGGCAAATTGCAGATAATACCCCTATGTTGTAATTAGAAGTTTATCTATGATGAACGGTACTTCATATACACAACTGTAAAAAACATTTCGTATTTGTGTTAGAAACGGTCCACTCAACAAGTCGTTGTTAAAATTTTGTGTTGAATCTTTTAACATATTCGAGTGTTAATTTTAACTTGACTATTAAATAGTTATTTAAATAGTTTACGTTAAATTGATATTCAATATTTCTTAGTGCCAAAATAACACAATTTATAAGTGAATATGAAAACGTGTTTTTAAACATAAATTCTAAGATGAATGAAATGTGTTAATTTAACATATAATCTTATTGGAAAAAATATGTTTCCACAGTTTGTTTAAAAATTATGTCCTACCTTTTTTGTATTTATCTTCTTAAATAATATTTGTGTTACTTTCTAACATATTCATCTTGTATTAAATTAACATATAAATTTGAGTGAGGACCATTTAGGATACATGAAATATATAAATATTTTCAACAAATTTTCACAAATTTTCCAACGATGTGTGCAGCAATTATCGCAATATTCGTCGAGAAACTTGTGATGTATGTTGTGTTTAAAATAGTTTCATATTTTATAGAGATAGTGGGCGCACCTTCGAACAATGCCCTATGTTCCTCATAAAACTGATAAAGACAAGCACTGGTTCGAACATGCCTTGGCGAATCGCCAATACTGTCGTCCTTCTCATGTTACGTGCGGTGATCTATGACAAACGATCTTTGGCACTATCGCTATAATGTCGCCAGCAATTTTCTTTAAGCGTTTCATCCGCTACACAGGATGATTTTCCATTCTTAGAATAAAAACACTTTATCTCGTAGGATAAAATAAACACGCTTGTTAATATGCGCATCCCACGTTTAATCTCGCATTAAACTTTCCCGATTAACCCTTCAGAGCTGACAGTGAGTCTAATGAACCCAAGTCTATTGAAACTTAATTATAAATCTCTTCATCAAAATGCCTAACAATCCAATTTTCTAAATGTTGTATTTGCAGATTTTAATTATTATTAAAATATATTTATGTATAGAGTATTTATTCTTTTTTTATACGAATCATTTTGGTTCTTTGAACTTAATTAGTAAGTTTTAATTAACACAAAATGGGTCTTGCAGACTCAGTAACAGATTTACAGATTTGTGTTACAGATTTTGGCGTCAACTTCAAAGAATTAAATAATGCCACAAAAAAATATTTAAACAGAAGCATCTCTTTAAAATATAAATAAAACCGCAATTTGTAACCGATTAAAGTCTCAGCGAAAAATCAAGCGAAGCGAGATGATGAAGAGATTACTGGTTCGGTTTATCCAATACGAAGAATTTTCTGTTCGATAAAATTGCAGCTCACTAAAAATCAATGTACACGATATAAACGAGAAATCGATACATACGCCTACCTTTTGCCATTTACCGGCAAAGATGTCACGCGACATGCACGTTTTATACAGTTTTAATCGTCCGTGAACGACGACAGATTGACGTTTCGCTTCCTCGTATCGCCTGCTCTCCGGTTGAGAATGAAGATGGCGAAAAAAGACGTCGGTGATACTATTGTGCTTTGCTTCTGATTTATTTTTTATCATCACATCTCGCGATCGTTCCAGTTTCAATTCGCGAAATCCGGTATTAGGCGATACTTAAAAATATGTATGCGGAATACAAATTTTCTCATCGATCACCTTCTCCTTTCAAAGCCTTTCTAATGCTCATTCTATCAATGTAGACTAACATTAATCTCGGTTCAACTTACTGTATTTTTCCAATTCTTATAATTAGAAAAACATGAAGACTTAGTTGAACTGAGATTAAAATCTGTGGGCGAATAAGATGGGTTAAACGAATAAGAATAAAATAAAGTTATTAAACCTAATTAAAATTTCGAAGTTGTTAAAGTATGTATAAATCTACAAATTTGAAAATGCACTGAGAAAATTATTTAGTATTTATGACTATAATTGTAAATAATGGTAAAATAATTAAGATTAAAGTTCCATTTTTATAATTATTTTTACTGTTATATTATTAATAATTGGAATGTTTATGTATTACTAAAAAATTTATATAATTGGCACTAAAAATGAATATAAATTATAAATTATAATTATAATTAAATTATAGTAATTACAATCATTTTTTCTCCCAACATTGTATATTACTGAAGTATCTAAAAATTTAACTAGATATACAGATCTGAAAATAGAGTCCAATAATTTAATTGGATCAAAATAATTATATGGAACGCTCAAATTAGTTGCCGGAAACTGTCAAAACTTCTTGCAGCACTTTATCATGCTTGAGATTCCTATTAATCATTTTAATGGTACAAAATTATTTTCAATCCAACTGGCAAAATTTTTAGATATTTTAGCAAAAGTTCATTCTTTTCATGAATAAAAAGATAACTCAAATAAAAGTAGAATTATATATTAGGTGCGCAACTAAGTTCTCGCTGTTTTAATGGCATTTGCATCAAAATAACAGCGAGAACTTAGTTGCGCACCTAATATATTTTATAAATATTATACAACACTACGAATGCGATAAACAAGATAAAAAAAAAGATTTGAAAAAGATAAAAAAGTAAAGAATTTAATGATATTCATTATATTTATATAACAAATAGATTCAACAAATATTGTATTTAGAAAATACGAGAAAAGTTACGTATCTTTACATAAAACTCAGTTTAATCTAAATATATCTTTCCGTTCAACCAAGGCAGTATTTTTTTCTCAAGCCTGTGTACGTGAGAAGAGGGCTGTAGCAACGCTGGCTGTGGCAACAAGGGAAAGTGGAATTTGGGCTACACGCAGGAGTGCGCGCGAGCGAGCGAGCGAATGGATTTCGTGGGGATGCAAGACACTGGAGCACTCGACAGACGGGGAATGACGGTAAATGACGTAAGATAAGATAAGGCAAGGTGAGGTTTGGTGAGCTGAGAGAGGCTCCTTATGGACATCCTTATAAGGTTGCGGCGCCCACGTGCGTGCGGTTCTCGACGACTCGCGGTGCGCTTTCGGACAAGAACTATACAAGTCTTTCTGCCTTTTTTTTCCAGCTATGTACACGAAGGAGCTTGTACCTTGAATAGCGTGACGCACGCATTTCTGTAAATTGTTTTGTATGAAAAAAACAATATGAAAAAAACGTCAGATTTTACGAAAATGTTCTTGTAAATATATTAATTAAATAAAGAATAAATAAATCAAAATCTGTTATCAAAATGTTCTTTTCGTTTCGTATAAGCAGCAAATCTATTGTACTATCAATTTGAAAATATGAGTTTGTCAAAATGAAATGTGATTATAAACAGAGAATCTCAATTTGTACAGAATGGAGTTTATTGTAATGGAGACAATTTGAACAATTTTATTAGAATTGTGAAAATAAATGTAAACAAAAATGATTACTAAAAATCCTAAAAAATAATTGTTGAAATTATAGTAAAACTTTTTAAATTTCATGTCAATTGCTGCATCAGTCTGAAAGCTATTTTACATTTAATGAAGTTAACTTTCCTTTAAAATACATATATTTTGATAAAGGACAAAGAATATTTAATTTCAATAACTTTATGATATCCTGCCAGAACACGTAGAGATCTAGATACAAGATTAATCGCGGTGACCGAGATATATCGACGAAATTAGTCATCGAGCCTTTTACTCCAATATCTCCGTCTGTCGAGGATATCGTCGAGATTATTTGTGCGGGCGTTTTCTGTAATGTACAGTAGGATTACACGCAGAATGCGTGTCAGCCACTTGTTGCACCACAATACCGCACCACAATCGATGTGCAGAAGTTGTATCATTGATTGTGAATTACCTACATTGCAGAGTACATGCCCCAAATTATTTGCGATAGTTAATTTAAAATTTCGAGTAGCAAAAAAAAGATAACATAATTGATAAATAATATTCATATTTTTAAATATCGACATATATATATATATATATTGTGTATGTGTGTATGTATATCTTTCATTCATTATAATAAAGACACAACTTAAAAAAATAAAGTTTTTCAGAAAATATCTTTGAATGTTTTGAATTATTAAAATTAAAATTTTCTAATATTAATTTTGTAATGCAATTTTTGTGTAACAACTAACTGTAAAAAAATAAAAATATATTCTTTCTTTTTTTCTCGTCATATTTTTTTGTAAGCAATTAAAAAATGACAATTTTTGAGTTATGTTATCTTTGTAACAAGCGATATGTAGAATTTATTATAGATTTAATCTCTTTTTTACTTGTCTGCCCTTCCGCCTCCTCAACGCAATCACTTCGTCACGTCATACTTAACGTGCGATCGTCGTGTGCTTATTATTATCGTTTGGCGCGGTGCAATTAATGACGCCGTCGTGCAGAGCGTAATTGACGAACGTGTCCCACTTGCTAATCAAACATGAGCGTCCTGTTACGCGTGGCACGTTACTCTCAACCTTCGGTGCAGGCGTCTTAAGTGCATCTACTTGAATGTCTGTCCACTGTCGCTTACCAAGCTCCAGATACCGCGGCCGAAATAGAGCGCGGACAAAAATAGACACGCGTTGTCCGTGAATGCCCGTTAATGCGCGAGATGAAAGAAATTGCGACGGGACGAGCGCATTAGAACGTGTAACGACCTAACGACGGTTATCTAAGCAGTCTGGCGAATATCTCGTAAGATCTGCATTTCTCTGAAAAGATCAAAATCCTTAACTCTACATTCTGAGAAAAATCATAGATTGCAATTATAAAGGACAATACAAGTTTTGAAATATACAGAATTAATGTACATATACAGTTGAATGAAATATTTTATGCTTATTGCTGTAAAGTAGTGTACATTAATTCTACGAAATTTATAATTGTTACTTTTATAGTTATTATGCGTTTTTCTCTGACAAGGAAACCATCCTCTAAGGAATTGTCCTTCATATATGATCTCAATGAGTCTTGAATATATTGCAGGGTATCACAAAATATTAGAATAGTTTTTTATCTGCTTGCCTGAAGATTTAAAGATAAAAACAACCCTTGAGGTCGGAGTAAATTAAAAATTTGACATTTTCAAAAAATGTATTAGGTGTTGGAAATGGTTTTTAATGAAAGAATGTTATTTATTTCACATGAGCATTAAAAAATACATTAATGAAAGTACTTCCCATCACTTGTAAAACGCTACGAATTAATTCCAACACCTAATAAATAAATCGTTACATTGAAAAAAAATTGTTCATTTGATTAGATTAATTTAGTTTGTCTTTATTTCTTCCTTCTCTTTATTTTTTAAGTTGTATCGTTATTATAATAAATAAATTTAATCAATTAAATAATTTTTTCTCAGTGATAAGAGTATAGAATATTACAATTTTTTTGTATATCTCATTTTGTATATCTCGTTTTGAAGATATTTATTGAAAATAAAAAATCCATTACTTTTGAGGTGTTATTTTTCAACGCTTAAAGCTTGAAATAAGCAGACAAAAAATATAGAGTTTATATTATTTGATGCTCTACGTTCTACAACACATTCAAAACTCATCAAAATCGATGACGGACAGTTCAAACGATTGTGAATGTAGATTAAGCCCAAGTAAATCACTGAGATTAAAGGAACCTCAGAGATTTAATTTCTCAACAGGCATCAATCTATATTTGACAGATTAATACAAAATCAAACTGAAATCAGACACGAATAATTCAGGGATCAACTGATGTATTAGGTCGAAGCCTCGTTTGTCTGGCAATGATTCGCGTTGAATCATACGCGACCAATAGCAACTGCTATTTTTCTTAATACGCGCAAAAAGAGACACAGTCAATACGTGCATTTTCCCAATGATTAGCAGACTGCACGTGCAATGCTATTTTTTTCAAGTCACGAAGGTCAGACGCTTTAAATATGGACAATAGTAAACGCGACGCGTTACGCGGCTAGGCGTAACTCGGTCGATTGACATTTTGAATGCGAATGGGCGGAAGAGCCTTTGTGCATTTCCGAACGACATGGACGATACCAGTTTAATTTTCATCGTCGTATTGATTACCTCGAGTCGTAGCGTTAGAGTTAGAAACAAATTGAGATCTGTTTTACTGAAATAATTTTTTTTTTTATAACGGCGACATATTAAAAGAGAAGCAAAGAATAATCTTATCACAGTTCATTTTTCTCTAATATTCTTAAATATTTCCAATAAATATAGTAACTTGCGAAAAGCATTCATCTCTGGTTAAGATAATAGATTTTTTACATTTTCTTTTAAAAACAAAAACTAAAGAAATTTTTATTAATGAAATTAGTTTAATTATTAATTAAGAAACTATTAGGTTAATTATTAATTAAGAAATTTTTATTAATTACTTAAATAATTCTATAGAACGGCGCCATTAAAAAAATATATAAGAAATGAATATTATAATATTTATACTAAGAATTTCCTTCCAAAATAAGGCTAAAACCGAGCAATAATGAATGTTATCAAATAAGAAGAGTCACATTTATTCTTTGAGAAAACAACAAAAATGTTTCGATTCTACTGACAATTTGTCTTCATCAGTTTAGTAAAAAGCAATAAAATTCTTTTGAAAAAGAAGCCTTCGCTTTTAAAAGAGAACATGAAAAATTCCATAGCCGAAGATTGTTGTATATCATTGTATCTCCTTAATATCCAAGTATATTCCAAAGGTTTAAATGTATTCGCTTCATGTTCGTTAATAAGCTCGTAGATAAAAGGAAATATTGAAATAGATTTAAAAGACGTTGCTTTCGCTTATAGTTAGAGATTAAATGCTTTATATGAACATAATATCTCCATGCTGTTCTGTGGTTTAGTTCTTGTAACAGTTCTCCATTTAGTTCTCGTAACAAAATAATGATGCAATTGCACTCCAACGACGCGTTTCGCTGATCATGCTGCGTAAAAACTGTTACACGCGAATATGCGTCTCTCATTCCTCGTTTCAGAACATTTCTCGCGGAATTCGCGACGGCCTGCGTCATATCGAGGACGATCTGTGCACGTTATGCGTGAGAGCGCGTTGCGATGCCGTCCGTGAAAAACTCACGCGCAATATTACGGCAATTGTGAAATTCTCGCAAATTAATCAGTCCGCCGGTAAGTTCATTAACGAACCAAAACGTTCGTTACCGCAGATCTCAATGGCACCCATTCAACAGGGATCGCGCGATGACGTGATGAATTAACCACTAATTGAAGAAGATCGAACCGAAACTTGACAAGGATATCGAAGTGCCGGCAATTAGCCACAACCTCAAATAATTTCTTTAGGAAACGAACTAAACATGAAGTGCTAAAATCATTGAAAAGTTCGAAGTGCTAAAATCGATGAAAAATCATTAAAAAGTTAAGCAACACACTCATTTGAAATTCAACTTTTTCTATTGTATAATTGCGATTACAACAAATCTAACCGCGTAAAAAATGACTTCGATATAAGTATAGAAGAAAAATGATTGATCTGTGTGAAGTTAGCCTCAGCTTTTGAAAAAATAAACTTTTTGTAGCTTATTTGATTACTCATCATTTGCATATGTATGCACACTTCTGGTGTAAAAAGTATTAATTGTAAGTGTAATATAAAAAATATCTTATAATATGACTATACAACGATCGTTCATTTAGCAGAATAATAAAGTAAATTTGATATACATAAGTGGCGCCGGTCTCTCTGTATGAACCCGCTAATTTCATAAAATTTACTAGAATTCTAGCGAATATTATTTTACATTTTTCTCCATGTACGATTAATTTTTTGGGTAAAAATAACACCCTACTGCATATAAAAACAAATTTACACATTTGAATGTGTATAGTACTATTTTTATAAAGAAAATTAAATCACATACATATATTGAAGTCGCTTATAACTTTAATTTGCAATGTATAAAAATTAATTAGTGTAATTATTATAAGCTGTGTTTATGTGAAAACTTATGAAGAGATTATATACATTAGATTATGTATATATTGCGTACAAAGCCTATTCTACAATTGCGTAAGCGTAGTTGTAAGTGATTGTAGTTGTAAGAATTGATCAATCACAGTCGAATATGGAAAGAATATTCGACTGTGATTAATTTTTACAACTACATTCACTTACAAGAAAACAGGGAGAGAAGTGGCATGCGTGCATTCAGGATGAGTGCAGATAAGCGGCGCCGTCCGTGATAAACAGATGATCGATACGCTTCCGGTAGCGTAAAGTGTTCCAGACAGTAATTATCGATAATTACAAAATAACTGATCTGATGCTTCATACGCAGCCGGGTAAAAACCTTACACGCATTAGCCGTAGATCGTACACGGGCAGTGCACGAGTATGCGTGTAACCGGCTATTGGCAAACCCTCGCCTTTCTTGGCGACTGGTCTGACTCATTCAACGGTGAAAAGAACGCGTTAATAAAAACGGTGCCGATTGTCTTATAAAAGAATAGAGCTGCATTCGAAGCCGGAGGCATTGAAAAATACCGATATGTTCAAATAAAAGAAAATACCAAGCGCCAAAATGTTTCCAAGAAAGAAATATAAATTAGAATAAATATAAATTAAATGTATTGCAAGCATAGTAAAAAATATTTGTTGTTTGTATTAGAAATGGTTCCCTCAAGTCCTTATTAAAATCCTGTGCCAAAGAATTTTTAGTATACCTAAGTGTTAATTTAACATAATATGATAATATTGTTATTTAAATTTGTGTGAAATATTAAATTAATATTTAATATTTCTTAGAGTTAATAATTCATAAGTGAACGAATAACATAAAAATAATATTTTTAAAAACGACAGTTCCTTTTAACCTAAGATAGATGAATAAAATGTATTAATTTAACACATTATAAATGTTAATTTTAATAAAGAAATATGATCACTTATAAATTATATCGGTGTTACGTTTTTTTGCATTAATTTTTTATATAATATCGGTGTTTCTACATATTCATTTTGTTATTTTAACACAAAAATTTGAGTGGACTGTTTAAGACATTGTGAAATATGTTAATTTAACATAAATTTTTCAACTGTATAAAGAAATAGTGTTACTAAATAAATAACCAAAATATCTTTTCAAATAATCCTGAATTAAATGATATTTCAATCAGTATAGATGTACAAAGTCGCAAACTGCGAAGGACAATGACCTCCTTCAATACTTTTGCTACGGAAAAATCGATTGTAGAAGTTTGCTATCAATTTCAAAATATATTACAAACATTACTTTATTTGTTCTACTTTTCATTTAAAAAAGCATATAATTTTAGGAATTTTTTAAAATGATTATATTCAAGATAATTCGAATGAAGATAAGTGGATTGAACTTTGCGAACTCTGTATTTAGCGTATAGATGAACACAGTATAAAGCTGTAATGAAGAACGGCAGAGAGAAGGTAAAGACTATTATTATTATATAAATATTGGCTGATTTGGTGTTGCCAGTGTGGGTATGAATTTATACGGAACAAACATCGCGGAACAACATGAAGCCATTCCCTTTAATTCCAGAGCACTCGACCGCGAAAGCTCGCGCTGATGCGACGTCGTAATTCAATTTCGATTTTGTACACACGGTCAGCCGGAAGTCGATTGATTCCCATCGCAGAATTTCCTGACCACACGCGATCGGCGGCAATACCAGAACTCATCTTAAAATCACATCGCAAATACGCGATTAAAGACATGCGATTCCTTTAATCTTGGCAATTGTACCGACACGGCGCTCTTTAATCTTGCTATTGTATCGATTCCTTTTCACCGCTTTCATGAATCACAAAAGACTTTTCCGACGTATAAAAGAAATCAAAAAATCACAAAAAATGAATGTAAATTATTGTAATTTACTTTGCAAGAAAATCATCAGTTAATAAACTTCCAATTACTACATAGAATATTAGAGTTTACATCCTATTTTCAATATAAATTATTTCAAAACGCAGCTTTATCTATAGATAGATTTTGAATATCCAAATGTCGATGGATAGCTATTATGGCGAACGAATAAAGTGACAAAGCCCGATTGATGATTTAAATCTCAAGGACGAGTGGAGGCCTTAGAAATATTCTGCGTTGGCGGACTAATATTGTGCAAAGTGCGCGACGTATGTAGTATGAAATAATAGTCGAAGCTCCCAGGCACAACTGTGTGATGAGCAATACAACGAATTATAAGTAGCATCATCGATGAAATAATACGACGTACTCGATCGATCGACAGTATCTCATCATTCTCTAAAATTAAAGCCATCCGATGTAATTCTACGCGAGACGATTAATTTTTTTAAATTAAATATTATAAATAAAAATTAATTTTCATTTCTGCTTACTCGTACGTGTAAGCGGATAACGAATTGTTCCTAAACTTCCCAAAGATAAATTTTTCCTCTACAGAAAAAAAACTTCTTAAAAAAAAGTCGTTCCTAAACTTCAGATTAATTTTTTCATTTCATGAGATTATGATTGAATTGTTTCTGCTAGGAAACTTAAAATGGTTAACGTTAAAAAAAAATTACTAACGATGAGAAGTTACACGATAATACAGTACAAGGATTTTTCATCCTATTTTCGTAAAGGAAAAATTCACTGTAAATTCATTATAGAATATGACGCTCTTTCAAACTCCTCTGAGATAGTTAGGTAAAATTTCAAGATCGATATCTAGCGTCTTGGCAAGTTTTGCATCTGACAGTCAGCATCCGTCGGATAATTAATAACATCAAGGAGCATCACGAGGGAAATGCTACAAATTTGCTTGCGTTTGCAAAAAGCTTCTCGAGAGGCGCACTGAATGTATTGTGGGAGGCTGTCCAACGAAGCACCCATTGCTAATATCGATCGTGCTGCATTTGAATGTGTTCGTGAACGACTGGAGTGTCCAAAGTGTCCGAGGGTGGTCTGATTCACGCGATCGTATTTCTGGCGGGCCAGGTGTTTGGTACGAAAACGGCACAACTCGTGATACAGTGAATACGAAATTTTGCGACGAGGTAAACTCTACGTTCAGTGGATTATAAATTGTAAAAATTTTAGCTCGTTAAGAAAAACTCGTGTCGTAGGATTGCAAATCTCCACTTGCGAATATAATGCTGTTTCCTTTTCAGAAATGTTTGATGACGGTGATAGCTTTAAGATTATTTACACAATAACTCCAAGTAGTGCGAGAACAGCGATAACTCAAGATAACACGTATAATCCGCGGAATGCTCCAACTCTCCGTAATAAATGCTACTACTGGAGATAAGTAATGTTCATTCACAGGCACAAAGTCTTTGATAAGTAGAAAAATGTTTCATACACATCCATATTTTCATTATTTTAAGCATTCAATGTGCAAGAATTGTAACAATTTTAACTTTTTTGGGGGGAGGGGAACGACTCTTGTCGGAAAGATTGCAATCTCTCACCATTTAGTTATCAAAATCTTTTTCGCAGAACGTCCGAAATCGTTCACATCGCGATATGATGGTTGGGAAACACTGCGCAAAAAGGATTAACGCTCGAAAGCGCAATGATATTTCTTCCCATGCGTGCCGCAACATAAAGTGGTTAACAATAAAGCAATTCCCGCGCGGTCTTTAAGAACCTCTGCGAATTATGAATGCTCTGGTGAGCGTTCAACGAACGAAATGCAGGTTTCACGTCCGCCGCCTACGCGATATAAATACACGGAATAATTGATAAAATTTCGTGCCGAATAATGGATTGTACCAACGGTTCGTATCTGCGAAATTAATTCCTGATTAATAAGCCGGTAATTTCTCACACAACTATAGACTACTCTTCCAAACAACATAAATACAGTGAATAATAAATCAAATTTTATACTGAATTATAAAAATCCGTTATACTCCACAAAAGCTGCTCTTTACGTCATTCAAATATCACATCGTCATAATAAAAGCTGAAAAGAAAAGAAAATATAATAATTTGAAAGTTCAAATTTTTTGGAACATTATAAACGTTTACAAATTTTGTAAATTATAATTCTTAATAAAAAATATAATTTTTCCTTCCGGTTTATCAAGCAAGAAATTGATCGAATATGTTATCCATTCAAAGAATTAAAAAAAATTAATTTCCATTTTTTTTTCATTTAAAAAATAATTTTTTTTTCTGGAGAAATAAATAAACCTCATATCTGGGAAAATATATAAACCTACATACAAACTTATATTATATACAGCAAAGTTTAGGAACCTACTCTCACGAATTATGAATGCCCTAATAAGAATTCAAGAGCTCGACACGGCGAGTGACTGCTGCCTAGTCCATTTACGCGAAATATTTTCACATGACTCGAAAAATGAGTATTGCGCCTGGCGGTTGTGTGTTCCGCCGGATCAATTATGCCAGTCTCCCCTAACGCGTTGCTCGCTCGCTTTTACCGCAACGTGCCGCCTCGCGAACGAATGTAACGGTGAGCAGCCGACGAATGTGCATCCGAAGTGCAGACTGCAACGAGCGAAAACTTCGTGCCCGGCCTCGTCTATAGTTGATGGTACCCGGCGCGGTCGTGCTCGTGCACGCTGAATTAAATATCGAAAGATATATCCACCCCAGGCACTCCTATCTCTTTCTCCAAGACTGCTTCGTGAATGAACGACCTCCCGGCTGAAGTTTTGAGGATCTTATACATAGACTCGGAGATAACTTGAAAAATTTACGAAAAACAGAGATAGACGGAATTAGTAATTTCATCGGATGAAGATTTATGGCAATCGTGTCTTTCCAAGATTATACTTTGCAACCTTTTATTTTTTATTTCTAAAGTTTCTCTCGAATAATTTCTAAGTTTTGAAATTATCTTGGCACGCGAAGATATTAAAGCAGTGATATGCAACCTTCTTTTTTAAGGATTTTCAAAGGGCTATTTTCAGAAATAGGTAAAACGACTTCTCGAATTTCTTCAAATATAAAATAAAGTCCTTTTTTTACAAAACGAAAATTTTCTCGAGATAAATTAAACGAGCGTTCTTTAATAACCAAATAATTTGGTTAATTATTCGCAATGACCGTGCAAGATTGTTGAGGAATTCTTAAACAAATTCAGCTTTGCTTTTCAAGGATTAAATAATCGGATATTTTTTAGTTTTGTTCATTTTTTTACCAATACAAATTAACTTTTATCAATTTAATAATATCTTGCGGGCATAATGTTTATTTTGTTTGCATAAAAAATATTTTATTATATATAAAGTCGTTTCTTCGATCATTTTGTTATAATATCCTTCAAAAGAAAATTGTTTTGAGTACATTAATGAGTTTTTCTAAAATTTATAATAAAATTTATAATATATATTTTAAGATTATTATTAAGAAAATTCTTTGTTAAAAATAATCGTTACTTAAAAGAAAAAAGTAAATTGAGTAATTACTTTTCTTAACAATAGAATGATATTTTTATATGTTTACGTTAAAAATATGTCTCGTCATGGCTTAACAAGTTAAATTCAATTCTTTAATAGAGTGATATTAAAGATTTAATTCTCTACTAGAGATATTAATCTGAAAAAAAAAATAGATGAAAAGAAAAATTAAGATTAGAAATATAATGTAAATGTGACGTATATCACGTGTGGATATAGAATAAAAAGTTATATTTGTGTAAAAATTGTAGTTAGTAATCTTCACATTATATTCCGTCGTATACATGTAGGTATACCGAATCGATATCGAGTGTCACATATATAAACAATCGAGAGATCAATAGAGAGCACAGGCATATAACTGACGTCAATTTTGGATCTAATATTTCTATTCTTACACGAATAAGAACATCGAATACGTGCCGGAAGTTCGCGATCACGAACGTAAGATTTCGTCTTCGATTAACCCTTCAAGCATCAAGAAGGAAAGGAGAGCACGTATAGTCTCGTCAATTTGCTTTCTCCCCTAATCCCTTTCATAATTGTTACACTATTGAAACTTTAAAGTAATTTCAAACTATCGCCGGTCTTAATTCAAATATTGAATGCTGATACTTGACAAACTTAAAAATATTTGATTATTTAATCCGTGGAATAGTTGAAATATTAAGAAAAAGGTAAACAACCACATTTATACAACACATTTATACATACATTTATACTAAATGGTCATTATTGATCCTCTATTTTTTAAATTAATATTATATTTTTCTTGTACAAAAGATTACAATTCTCTAAAATTTTTTACTTTCCAATAATTATGTCCTTTATACTGATGAAATATTTAATTTTTTTATCACTTATGACTGGTTTTCCATTTTCTAGTTAATTTGTAATTGTTGAAAAATATAGACGTCCTCTCCATTTTAACTTATATTTATATTAGCGTCCCAATTTGTTAGATTGGTTTTTTACTCTTAAATTGTTTCTATCTCACTATTTTTCTTTGTAATTTATGCGTTTTTTCACTAATTTAATGTCTAAAACTGAAGACGACTAAATAAATATTCCGTTTAATTTTATTATTTATATTAAAGAAAGCCTATATTAATTATGTCATGCTCGTTAATATGACTTTATTATTATTATTATTATTATTTTGATTACTTAGCATAACACGAGCTGTTCTTAATATTAATTATAGTTATGGCTTAACTTTACTTAAGTTGATAATGCATTGATAAAAAATGTGTTTTTAGCTGTAATTAATCAGTAATTAAATTGTTGGTTATAGTTGGATAATTTTAAAAGTTTCTCATCACAAAATCATCAATTTAGTGATTAGCCATAGATAGAAAAATGCAATTTTTACATTATTATTGTCAGATTAAGTTGAATCCTACACACACAAATTAATTAGACAATACAAAATCGATAATTTATTCGCTTAGTTCTTTTAATTAAAAAAACGTTAGTATACTTCTAACGGTAAAAACTCCTGAACAATCTTCAGCGAGCCGATAATTGATCAAATTAATTAGCTACATTAAAGAACGATCATTTAATTTACCTCAAGAAAAATAAATCATTTTACCATAAACAATTTCTTCGTTATTTCGCACATTTCGCAAGGAGTTAGCTTAATGTTTTCAAGATTAATTTAAAGCAAACTGCGTTTCGTGACTTCCGCTCTTCGATTACGTTAACGAGAACGTAACTCTGCTCGTGCTGGAAGCTCACAAGATTTTCGGTCTCGTTCTACATGTCGGGAACAACATGCATGGTGAAAGGAAGTTGCCGTCTTGCGACTCGATCGAAGGCTTTGAAATCCGTTATTATGCTCGCAGGAATTTGGATGGCACATCGACAGATAATATCCTCGAAAGCAATTACCATTGGAAAAGATGCTCGTCACCTTTGATATTTTATCCTACACATATCAACTGCGTTTCTCAGAAATTGAAATCGTCTCCGCATAGTCACAGATAAATTCAACGTGCAAAATTCTAACAACGTATCTTTGCACGGAAAGAATGATATTGTTGCAATATTTAAAAATTGAAATATATATATATTTCAATTTTTAATAGACCTAAAAATAATTTTGTTAGACCAAAATAATTATCAAAATAATTGTGAAAAAAATTCAAGCATAATGAGGAATGTTACAAAAAGTTTTGACATTCTAGCAATCAGTTTGAGTTCTACATACCTAATTATCTTGATTAATAGCTAAATTTTAGATACTTCAACAAATTTGCAAGCAACTTAAAAATGACAATTTGTTGTCATTGTTGTAGCAAATGAACGATATGTATATTATGCTTCACGATGTTTTTAATTATTTACAACGATTTATGGCAAGCCACAAGAAAAGGCGCTGCAAAGGACAGCGAAGAAAGACGGGGGCAGCGAAATCTTGGTAAGAAAAAAGGAAAACAAATATGGCGCGAAGGGGAGAACTCGCGCGAACTGCGGAAGAAAGGTCGAAATTTCCCGTATATGGGAACACGAGTTCGGGCATGGAGGTCGGCCGGTCGATCGAACGAAGGATCGATCTGGGCCCACGCATGATCGTCATGCGTCGATCGGGCAATGTGACAAGCGATCGCGGAAAAATACGGAGACAAACGAGTGAAACCAGGTAAACGATTGAGGAGAGAGAGAGAAAGGGAAATGAGAACGGATAAAAGATAATGAAGAGATTGGAAATAAGGAGAAATGACAGAAATAAATAAAAAATAAAAAAATAATACCGAAATACAAAAAGAAAAAAAAAGAGAAAACCAAGAAAATGAGAGGAAAGAAAAGCAACTCAACAGATCATTTTTACTAATTTAGATTAACTGTAATGTATATTTATAAACTTTGGAGGACGAAGGTACATTTTTTAAATCTTATAGCTTTCCCCCTTGAGACTTTTATAATTCATTATTTTATTATATTTCTTGACTCAAAATGTGATGACTGTTTCAGCACTATATTAGTAGCTAGCACTATATTACTAGCTTTTCTGCAAAGATTAATTTACTCTTTTTTCTAATTCTTACACTGAAAAAAAAATTATTCTTTTTGACTAAATGAATTTAGTCAAAAAGAATAATTCGTCTTTATTTCTTTCAATGAAAAATGTACGTATTTAAATCAAACGTACATATTATACTTAAATGCATACACTTTCAAACGAAAGAAATAAAGACAAACTTAATTAAATTAATTTAGTTAAATAAATAATTTAGTCAAATGAACAATTTTTTCTTCAATACAGAACTAGGAAAATATCAAAATTAAATTAAACCAAGATTAATGTTAATCTACCTTGGTAGAAATTAGAATTACCAATCATAACTTTTAAGAATAAATATATATATTTACTTTTTTTAAAATTATAAAATTCTTCTGGTAATTAATTGCAATTGTATATTTAATAATAATTATATAAAATTACATTAATAAGAATTGCCAGTAAAAATTGTTTTCTAGAAATTTTATTTTATTAAACACCTTCATTTAACGCAAAAAAAGTTATACTCCTTCCCATCCCAGGAATATCATCTTTGTTTAATCTTTAAGTGAGAAACTGGAAGGCTCAGAACAAATTTTATTTTTATAATTATATTTTTTAATAGCATTACATTATAAAGTTAAATGTATTATATTTACATTCTTTACATTATTTATATTTCCCAGAACAAGAATTTTAAGATAACGATGCGTAAAGTGTAGTCACCTATCTACTTAAAGGTTAAAAACTATACATGTATATTCTTCTCTTGTGATTCAAATATGATATATTTGTATACTTGTTTATATTTATGTACTTGCATACTTTTTGTATAATAATTTTATATAATATTAAAAGTTAAATAATCTATGTTCAGTCTTTAATTAAAAAATGTACACTTTTTTTATGACATGAGACCTGCTCTTTTCCTATACTCCAGGATTGAATTTCTTGCGCGATTCATCTTTCTTCTTTTTCCCTTCACATTGGAGAGAAAGAAACAACAGATGAACCGTGCAAGAAGTTCAGTTTCCTGAGCTACAGAAAAAGAACAGGTCTATGGTAACCCTAATAGAAATGGACATGAGAGATGATTCTTCTTTGCAAAAAGAACGAGAGAACCAGAGATGCTCGTTTCTATCAATGTAGATTAATCTCGGTTCAACTTATTCCTCACCTTTTTGTAATTCTTAGAACTAGAAAAAGATGAAAAGTTAGTTTAATCAAAATTAAAATTAAACTACATTGGTAGATACAAGAAACGGAGAACTCGGAGGAAGCATTGCACGAGAAGTAGATGACTCCGATGAGTACGAAAGAAGCGCTGCTGGAGGGAGAGGATAAGAAGGAGAGAGGCCGAGGAAAGGCGAGTGGGAAGACGGAAATTCGCGGAGAAATAAAGGAATTGGCGCGAGAAGAAGCGAAGGAGAAGAGGGAGCGGGAACACACAGCAAGACGAATCGGTGAGGAACGACTCGCGCGCTCGCGGGTACAATAATAATCTGACTGATATTTTATTATTCTCACCGTCGGTTCTCTGGATGTTTATGCTGCAGCCGACGTCGATCTTGCACGTACCGTGATCCATGGTCATTTAATCGGTCCCTCGCACCTCGTTCGGCACCATAAAACGCGACTCGGCTTCGTTAAATTATCACGGCTTAAATGGGGCCCTGCACGCGGCCGGATTAATCGGCTGGAAATCGCGTGTGTATGTGAGGGAAGAAGTATAGAGAAAGAAGAAAGAAAGAGAGAGAGAGATATGAAAGAGGGAGCGAGAGACGGCGATCGACTCGCGCGACCACGACGGTTGACAGTTACGGAAGCGTTCGCATTCAAACTCGCGCGGCGACCGGTCGGGCCTGCCAGGTTCCGATCCCCTTCCTTCTTCTTCTTTCCAAGTCCACGACGACGACGCGGTCTCTTCTTTCCTTTGTCTCCTTTTTCGCCGTTTCTCGTCGGGAATTCTCGCTCCCGGGAACTGTGCACGGTTCTCTTCTCTTGGCTTCAAGGCACGCCCGTACGTATCTGACCGCCGAGCGGTTCTCGTTTGCCTCCAGGCCGCGAATGTTTCGCGCTCCGCGTCGCCGTTGTCCTCGTTCTCGCCGTCGTCGTCGTCGACGAAGCCAGCAGCGCGAGCGAGCACACGAGCGCGCGTATCCGTACACGCACACCGCACACGTTCACGATCCGCGCGTCGCGTACCAGCCGAGTTGCACCCGCGGCTCCGGACGTTTTTAGGTATCTCGCGCGTCCGTTGGGACGGCCGTTCGGTTCACTTTCGTGCCGGGATACACCGCCAGTGTCCGTTATTGACAACGGAAAGACTACGAGCGCCAGCTCCCGGCCGGCGCGCGCCGATCGCTGCGACATCTGTCGGCGCGAAGTCGCCGGACCGATCGGCGTGAAAATAACCGGTCGCGACATCTGTTGTGCAAATGGGAAAAATGCTATGCAATCTGCAGCCGATAAAATTGTACTTTGCTCTCTGTACCGATTGCGGATTTTTTTCTTATCTAAAATCTAAAACTATAAATGAAGGATGAACATTAATGGAGGAATTGGTTGCAAACACTTATACTGTAGAAGTCTGTGGTTGCAAATCGATGCATATTTTCGAATCTTTTTAAAGTTATAAGATATTGTGACAGAAGGAATATATAATTAATGAATTAAATTATTTATTATAACACTGAAAACGTGTGAATTGATTTGCATTCAATTGCATTCAGTCCAAATATTGCTATAGTTTTCTCTGCAGTGTGGAAAATGCAATTATATTATTTTCTTTTATTATTGAGAAACGAAATTTAAATTTTTGGACCTTATATTATGTATTTTATGCCTTATTTAACTCGTGATATTCAATACTATAATTCAATTTGTTAATGTATATGTACTTTTCGCTTTGTGCAGAATACATTGATCGAATTAAAAATACTTGATAATCCTCTGTGAACAAAAATTCTCATATTATGTCGAAATATTTTTAACAATTTTTCATGTTTAATATTATGAAAAATACTTGAACTTTTCAGACTTTTATCAATTTCCTTTGTAAATAATAGAATATTTATATTTCAATCAAAGTAAAATTAAAAAAAGATTTCGACTAAAATCCGTTATTTTAATCGATAATTAACTTATCAAGTCATCATTGTATTATCTGTTAGTAAGGATAGAATTAGTAGTTTTTTTTTGTTATTTAAAATGAAGAAGAGTGTTTATAGATTGCAAAATATTGTATTTGAAATTTGTATTTTAATTCTGCTGATTAAATTAATCGCTGATTAAGTTGATCAGAGTTACACTAAAGTCGCTTTAATTAGATAGATACTTTTAACAATTAAAATATTGATAATGTTTTGATATATTGAACCATATAATAAGAATATTGATATTTTGTTAATTAATTATTAATATAATACATTAAAATACTAATTAGGGAACATTTTGTTTATTCTTTTACTTCAATATCTCTTATATTTTCAGCAATTTATTGTGATTCCGTGACTCGACTCGACAAGTTTTACGAAATATTTTCTCTTTTTTCCGGTTTTAATTTTTCGTGTGGTTTATCTTTACAGCTGGTGATTCTGTGACTTGACGAACTAATGTTTTCAATTCTTCCAGATTGAAATCATCTGCCTTTAGTAATCGTTCGATGATATCCACTGCCCTGCAATAACATAAATCACAAAATTATTTTTAATCGCATCGAATTTGATTTTTGTATTGTGTAAATGTGGCCAATTTGATCGAAGATCAAGATTATAATATTCTCACATATCTTGGCCATTAGCTTCCGATAGTCGTGAAGGTAACTCTCCGACCTTAAATTTTTCATATACCTGCAAAAGTCCTCTTATTTTTACAATTTTTACAATTAGACTAATAATTGTTTTATTTCAAATTTATTCACATAATTTTTATAAACAGAAGTTTCTAATGTACATTGAGACAAAATTTACATTAAGAAAAGTTTTTGATTGAAAATGGACGAACCATAATCGAAGATTCTGATATCAATCAGAATTTTAGTTACCTCAACGAGAATTATAATAAATTCAACTAGAAAATTTTGATTTGTCCATTTTCATTCAGGATTCCAATTTATGCAAGCAGACTCTTTTTCCAATATACTATATATATATATATATATATATATATATATATATATATATAAAATCACCTCTAATGCTCGTTTAATTATCTTTTCATCCAAACCCGCACTTCGTGCAGCAGCATGTGCGAAGCTGCGTGCTACATATCCACGAGTTAAACTATAAAGGTACGCCACAGAGCCGTCCTCGTTTGTAATAAATTCAAAAGTCTGTAAGTATATAGTCAATGATGAAATAGATAAAAAAATTAAAGAATAATGGCAATTCAAGGAAATCGTTTCGGCATCGCGAGTGAGTGTCACTGAAAATTATCCATCCTTATATCTTACTTGTTGTTCGATTATCGAGCTTTGCGGTAACATGTTCATCACCCGATGCATGTGCGTGGCCACGAAAATGTGCGGACAATCGGTCGCTCGCTCGACGAAATTGTTCAATACAGCCGCGAGCAGTGACAAGCCACTCACTTCGGATGTTCCGTTTCCAAACTCGTCTAAAATGACGATGGAGTTTGGTGTAGATGCATAAAGAGCGGAGTTAATCTAAAAGATGACAAGAACCATCAAATTTCCGAAAAGATTCATTAATTCAGCAATTAATTAATTTATATCACGTAAGATGCTTTTTGTGAGGCTTTTCAATTTATAGATGCAGACGAAATTAACTGTAAATTATAATATTTCGCTGATTGAGATTCGAATATTCAGATAAATAGATAATCATCAACTAATTTTTATCACGACTTTGAGAAGCTTTGTGTCTCTTGAAGAAATTATCATATTTATAAAAATTAAATTAATATACAAATAAAAAAAAGCTTAATAGAAAATAATAAAATTCAAACAATAGAACTAATAAAGGACTACAAAGCAAGTTAGATTTTAATACCAGTTGAATAATAAACATTAAGAGTCATACAAAAGGAAAGTAATACAAAAAGGAACATCGTTCTAAAGGTGCAGATCAGCGCTTCAAAGCATTTGATTGATCAAAAAATCAGAAGAAAGAATTTTACCAATAGACCAATCAAAGAATGCTTCAAAGCACTTGTACCATTAAGTGGAGCAACCTAAATGATGGAAGTATTACAAAAAACACGAAATAAAAGAAATGACAAACGTTTCGTTCTCGGTCATCAGATCATCTTAAGTATAATTAAAAATAAAAAACGCAATGTACATAATTATGGTAATATTGCTATCAGATAACACCTTATATATTCAATCCAATTAAAACTGGTTTTTGTACATATATTTATCCGTATAGTTTACCTGTCGCATATCTTGCAGAAACATGCTCGTATTTAGAGCAATGCTGTCTACAGACGTGATCTGAGTCAGGATGTGAGTCACTAATCCTATAGTGGCTGATTTTGCCGGCACGAAGCAGCCAATGTGAGCCATGAACACGATCAGCGCGACTTGTTTGAGATAAGTGCTCTTGCCGGAGGCGTTCGGGCCGGTTAAGATTTTCACGAGACTCTTCTCGTCTCCAGAATAAGTATCATTCGGAACAAACGTTGTTAGAAACTCCTGCAAGGGATGTCGACCTTGCTCTATCGCTATGATCTGTCGGTTCACCACGTTCGGTCTCACGTAATTATATTCTCGCGCAATCACGTAAAATGCTAGCAATCTATAACGATCGGCACAACGCGAGAAGTGTTACAAAAGAATATATAAGATAAGCCGGAGCACAAGCTTTTGCATAATTAACCAATCAGAGTTTTTTATTTTCATTCCCACACTAGAAGATGACTAAAAATCTTCTAAGGAATTCAGAGCTTCTTCTTTTATTTTAATATTAATTCTTTTTATAACAGGAAAAATCTTATTCTTGGTTCAAAACAAAAATAGTTTCTTGATGCTTAATAATATTCATTTATATATTATAGATTTGCAAATATATTGTTCAGTTCTATAAACTGCGCGCCGGTTTAGTTTGTGATTAGACTTGAAACGCAATCATAAACGAAAAATAGATTTAACATTACAAACTACATTGATCATCGAATGCTAATATATGCATTTTAAAACACTACAAAGAATTTATTGCAAAAAATATTATTTCAGTCAGGGTTTGAATCTGGAACTCTTGACTTTCTAAGATTGACTTATCAATTCGACTATCAAGATACGTGGAAATATTTATCGCAATAACCATTTGACTGAGAAAATAGAATTCTTTCTCTTATTTGATTTATTCTTATCGGTCTGATTTTCACTTGTAACTGTTTAATTCTTTTAATTATAATTATATTTTATCTTTTCTTTTATCTAATTAATTATAATTATATTCTTTTTATTTTTCATTATCACTGACGTTAGTTCGCACAAAGTTTCTTTGTAGAATTCATAATGTATTTAATTTACTCACGTGTCTAATTCGGCGCACAATTGAATCGCGTTGAAGATCGACGCAGCGTGCTTATTTATATACTTCACAAGCTTTAACATAATGTAACTTTCTCGTTTATTTATTCTTAGTAATATATCTCCTATAGTTTCGTCCAATTCTAAAAAACCGATTTCAATTTCAAACGGACGCAAAAAAAATTATGTATTTAAATGCATTATGATGCATATTTAAAGTTGTAAAAATTAGAAAATAATGGAACCTTTGGCGGTGGGACTCTTATAATAACGTATGTTGTTGCTGACGAATTTGAACTCTAGATTTTCCAAGTCCACATTGTCGACCGGTGATGGGCTCCATCCAGTTATCGCTAAGAGATATCCGATATTCGGTATGTACACCATCTTGCAGGTCGTTACCGAAGCCGGAAGATATTCTTTCATGTCTTTCTCTACCATCTGTGTCAGGGTCTCGGGCAAAGTGCTTCTTACGTGGTGTACTATATTCGAATAATGTAATACGTAATGAAAACAATCGGCAATAATATTCACCGTGCAATAATAATGTAATTTTCAAAAGTTATATTATTATCCGTGTAGCATAGTTTACAGTAATGTTATTACAATATTACTAGAATGATCTGTGCTATATAGATAACTCTGCTATTTTGTTTGGATTTATTTTTCGGCTTAAAAAGTAGAGTATTTTAATTCTAATTCTAATCTAATTCTTAAAATTAAAAAAAGATAAATAGTAAGTTGAGATTAAAGTCAATCTGTATTGATGAAAAAAGACACTAGTTTGTTAATGTAAGATTTTGTTCTCTGTAAAAATTTATTTTTTATTTTTTAGATCATATAATAATTAAATTATGTGATCATACGCCTGAATAAATTTGAACAAAATAGCAGGGTTCGATAAAAAGTTCAAGATCAGCTTACGATTGTCTAAATGCGAATCCACATTTGAGCGTACGATAAAATCATGCTCGGATCTTTTCGCACCAAAGTCCACTATGTACTCAATGAAATACTTGATGTAACGTACTTCATTCGTGATACTGCTGACGATTTTATGGAACAGCCTTACTTTCTTACAGTGTTTCTCGCATATATCGGCGATGTAAATTATAGAGGAAACCGTCTGCGACATGAAATACAAAATAGAATGTAGAACATGCGAGCGTAATAGGTACCGCAAATAAATTATTGAATTGCCTGATTAAAACTGGAAAACGTGATAGACCTTATGCAATCGTCGCCAATCAGAAACTTTAGCTTGCTGTGCTAAATATCGATCTAGAATGACGTTAGTCAAGCGGTAAACGTGTTTTAAACACGACGTCAGATTTTCCACGATACTGTGATTATCCGGATTCAAACAGAAGTCGATGACTTCGAATCTTTCGTTAAGAATCTCGATATTTCGAATGGGATGTCGCAACGTTTTCCTATAAAAGAGTCTCTGAGTAAAATACAATAACGTCACAAGTTATATAAAAAACGAGAGGATAACGTGCCATAAAAATTGCGCTCCAGGTCGCGATTGGCAACGATTCAGAAGGATGAATAAGCTGCCACTTTGCTTCTTCGCTGCTGCATCGCCACACTTGAAAAGACTCGGGTGATGTCTGGCATGCACGATATTCAGCGCCTCGTAAGTGTCATCATCTATCATGACGATGTCACGTCTACGAAATCCCGTGTGCAACAAAGAAACGACCATGCGTGAATAAAACGCAATTTGTTAGAAGCATCCATCTATTATAAAGCTAGAAAGTCTTTCGGGACGGGCTACAAATATTGTAAACTGTTACAATAAATTTGGAGGAGAGTATGATCACGATTAATCTTATATTACTCGTGTTCCAGATAGCAAGCTATGAAATTATTTGCTGTCATTTCAACATTTCTGGCATTCCAATATTATGTCTCAATTTTTATTGTTGTCTTTGATTTACAATTAAATTAAAAATTGATAATATTCTCTATGTTATAAAGATCGATAATATTTTATATATTTTGTAGATAAAGATAAAATTACAAAAAAAATTTTATTATAAAAACAATTTAAATTATTATAAAAATAAAATAATAATAATAATTTAAAATTATTATATGTATAGAAATAATTTCTGCTAAACATAATAACGTAAATAATAGCAGATTTATCAAATTTAAAGTTTATTACAGAATATCTATATGCGAGTAATAAAAGATTAATAAAAACATTCAGAAATTAACGTGAAATCTAATGAAGACTCGAGTCTTTCTCTCGTAAGACAACATTCTCCAAGGAATTATCAGCAAATTAAACTCCACTACTACCAGTGTACCGTACCTAAAGTATTTAATCCTATCGTTAGATTAGAGAAACTCACAACGTCACGCTAGACAGAGACACAAAGCCAGGCCTGCCGGAAGGATCTAACGCGATATTACTCCAATGCTGGTCGATGTAAATCAAGAGGAGACCCAGCGCGTGGATCATGACGATCGATTTGAAGTTCAACAAGCCCTGTAGGAAGATAAGCCTCTCGACGTTGTTGGCGTTCACCGGTTCGGACCGGAGCTTGAGACATCGTACTCTGTGATAGCATCTGTCGAAGCCGTGTTCTCTCTTCCGCATCACCCTCAGTGAGACCTGAGACGGCCCCGAGCTCAATCCCGACGACCTGCTCCGATCGCTCGACATTTCCGACATTACTAGGGCCTCGATTGCCGTGAGGAACTCGTCGGACGTGCCGGAGATCGTGATGACGTAGCGCGGCTGACATTGCTTGTACAGGGTCTTCGCGATGTTGAAGTGAACGCCGTCATCATAAGTATCGTCCATCACGAACAATTCGGACGTGAGGATGTTGTAGTACGCCGCGCCCAATTGATTGTTCGACCAGATCATCGACAAAATGATCTGCGAAGATGTGACTTGTATTTATATAAGATTCACAAAGTATGAACGCGAGATAAATCTCTAAAATCTTAATTAATAACAATAATCAAATGCTAATAACGCAATTCGTATTAACGAGAATTTGCTTGCTTCCGGCATGATTATGAGTTGTATTTTTTGTACAAATTAATATTTGGAGAAAAAAGAAATTGCGATCTTTTTAAAAAAAAATTCCAAAATTAATTTGATACAAGCCTCGTCCCTATCCGTAAAATTGTCGTTTTGCACGGTAGACCCGTTAATGTTCTGTGCCGCTACGCCTGATTGCGATGCTGGAATATTTATGTTGAGTTCTTCTTCATCGCTGCTACTTTCATTCAATATTGACTCAAAGTATACTTGTCTGTAGTGAAATATACATTAATGAAATACAGATATAACGATATTATTTATCATTGAATACAACCAATTATTGAAAAGCAATTCAGGAAGCAAAATTTTTTGCAACATAGCAACTTTCCAGAGAAATATTACAACAGATTGGCACAGACTGTGTCTTCATTAACTCTTAATCAAGCAAAAAGCGTTAGGTACATAATTGGACAGTTTGAGCCTCGGTAGAGTTCTATTGTCTTTAGACAAATTAAAATAAAATGCAAATTTCAATATAGGAAATATTATATAGTGAAATGTTTGGCAAAGTTCATTGAATTAATCAAAAAATTAATAAAAACATTTGAAAATAAAAAATAAGAAAAGATTATCATAAAAATAATGTTCTCTAGGCTCTTGAAACTCGCCTTGCTCGATTATTCATAGTCAACATAGTCAGCCATTGTAGAATCTGCCATTTCATTTAAATGATTACGAAATGACAGATTTGCTCGACTTCTGCAATCGATCTGTCATATCTATTGATAGATTCATTCTGTATTCAATATTGTATTTTGTTATAGCAAATTCTGTTTTCTTGTTGGCAAGAAAATTTGTAACAAATGCTTTGCAAAATTTAATTTCGAAAGATTTATTTAAGTATCTATATAAAACAATTTTATCAAGAAATGAATGTAATAAGAACATACATATTAGCTAAAGAGGAAGTCGATGGCGCAATGTTTCTCGGAAAAGTTGATGAACTCATTTCTTATCTTTTGTTCAGTTTTTCAAGATGTGTGAACAAGTAGACACAGTAAAACAAATGATTGTCAATCGATCTGAAATCCACGCTTGTCATGTCTTATTTGTCTAACTTCAAGATGATTTTAAAGGCGAGATCAAAGACCGCGAAAAAAATGAAATTCAAACAAACGTTGAAAACTATACGGAAATTAAGAATTATAAGTTCTCTTAATCAGACAAGAATTGAATTTTTTTTTTATATATTAATGTGAAAATTGCAAACTTCATTTACCTTAGCTGATTCACACACATAACTTCAATTTGTTGAAGATGTAGGTTGAACGGGGCAAGGATAAAAGAAGAAATTCATTCAGTTAATAACAACATTATCTTTTGTTTGATTACATTACATGAGCAAATATTTGCAGTTGCCTGCGGTTGTTACCTGTACATAATTACAAGATACTGCCCTAAACCTGTTTGAGTAAATGTATACACCCGGTATTATTGGTATTTTTTCCCGCGGCGTGTTTTTATAATTGCCTATAAAACGATACGCCGCGCATGAATAAGCTTATAATCTTTGATTCCATTTGTTTTGTTAATATATTTACGACAAAAATATAAATAGTAGATGAACGTACTGAGAGTCGTACGGAACACATTTGGTTAGGAGTTAGATCGTGTTACTTGTTACACATCATATAAAGATATTACTTGACATTAGTTTCACGTACATAGAATGCTGCGCGATGAATGATCACCGTGTTTGCGCTATGTACGCTTGCAGAAAATAGGGAAGATTCTCGAAAAACATTCTCTATAAATCGTATAAACAACTACTTCTTTGTAAAATGGTATAAAATCTTCGTTTATAAAGTTTCGTAAAAATCCTTCGGCTTAATATTTAACGGGCTGACGTACAAGAAATTGTCAATCTTATCTAAACGATCTTCATTTTGATTCAAATATAATATAGATCGAAGAAGAATCCACAAAATAAATTTTTTAGATTCGACATTTCGCGTACGCCAGAAAATATATGAATAACATACATCGAATTCTCTTTACACAGTTTTGTTAAGATAGATACAGTACTCTTTAAGATCCGCAATATGGCTTCTAACTCGGAATAGGCGGAGGCGGTTGGGGATTGAAAGAAATGGGTCGGTAGCTCTTCTCCCTCACAAAAGGCTGCACACCGTTCAATATGAAACCATTCATAAGGTTTCGTTCCTGTTTGATTGGCTCCACTGGCGTCTCGTCCTCCGTGCTGATGGCTTCCTCGCTGCGTGTTGGGCTTGCCGACCTGATTAATCGTTTCTTACTCTTTTCGCTCTATTTCACATCCCTTTCCCGTTTTTCCAACTTTGATATCAGCAGAGAATGTCACGACTCATGACAAATTTCTCATTACAATAACATTGTAATAAGAATTCAATATAAATGATATAGTAATTTGTATATAAAGATAATTTTATTATATAAACCATCTAAATAATATATCTGTTTTAAAAAATTTCAAATATTTTACATAAATTTATAATCATTGATATAAAAGTCGTTATATATTTATAAAATTTTTATAAAATTTTTATAAAATTTTTGGAGCCCTCCTTTTCAAAGGAAAACCACTTTCCGTTCGTAGAAAATCAATATTTTACGATCGAGCACATGTGAGACGTCTCTGCTGTATTTGTCAACGCGCTGAACGCCAAGGCAAACATCTATTCTAGGCGAGTTGAGAATCTAGTAAAATATTAGCATAGTCTTTATACAGACGCAAGACTCGGAGAACGTTGGCTGGCGTTCAACGCGTCGGAAGATAAACCAAGACGCAATATAGCGGAGCGATGATTTTTTTTTCAAATATACGTAACGCGTTCGATAATTGTGATGCGTTGGTTTACCCATTCTCGCACGATGCTTGCCACTTATGTGCCATCCTCGCCCAATACGTAGTTAGAAGCGCGACCATATTTGCTTGGCTTGGTTTAATGAAGCGTTGTTAGATGACTAGAGGTGTTAAGACTACTTACTTTACGCCCACCTTAAAACCTGCGCACGATAAAAAATCAGAAAGCCAAAAATTAGTAGTCGCACGATACGCTCGAATTCTTACCTACGGGTGCGATTAGTAGATTTCATTAATACTGTATGTTTAGCAAACATTAATACTCATATTCATTAACTTGCAACGGAAGTGCAAGCCAAGCTGCCACATCGAATATCGACTATATTATCGGGATAATGAACTGAGCTATAAGTTTTATGCATACTGGAACGAGCACAAAAAAATATTGTAAATATTTATAAAAAATATTTAAAAATAACATCAAAGAATTGTAAACACCGAATTTATAAAAAAACAACAAAAATTAGATCTTTAATGTAAATTTATAATAAAATAAATAAAATAATTTTAATTTTTTTACTTTAAAGTAGAACAATTCTGGAAACAATTATAAAGAAAATTACTATCTGTCATATTTACCTTTTTTTGATTTGAAAAAGAATTATGTATTGTTCGCGCTTCAGTATAAAGAGAGAGATGTATAAAAATTATAGACGTCATTCAAAGCTGGGAAAACCTGTTGGCAGGCATTTCTATTATCATACATCGTCGACATCGCTATTATTTCGGGAAACATTCTCAGGGGCGGGTAATCGTTATCTCAAGCAGAAGTCGAGGGGACCAGATTATATCGAACGTACCTAGACCGTATGGGTTTGTTCTTGCTGACGGCTTGCCTGGAATGCGGTCTCGTATTCGGTTGCGATAGCTCACTGTCGCTGCTCGCTAAGGAAGATCTCGCCGCCACAGCCCCATGAGCAAAATCTTTCCTGTTGGGTAATGCGTTAGAAGATTATTCGCCATTAGCGGTTAGTCGTCTCGCAATCGCGGACTGTTGTACGCGAGCCTAACATGGCCGCGAGCACATGAGTGAAAGTGAATTCAAAGAGTCTTCGGAATGACAGACACTTCGTGTATGTGTATTGCATAGCGGAGGAGACCTTTACCCTCCTTAATCCTTTTGCGTAGCCTATGTATGAAAACACCGCGTTCATCACTTCTCACTTTCTTCCTCTCTCTATCGAACATTTGAATAATAAATATAAAGAATAAAACGTTTTACCGAATTATTTGAGTTTTCTTAAAACTAGTTTTAAATAACATATTTCCCTATTTTTTTATTAACTCAGTTTAAACAAAAATATTTTAGATTGTTGCAAAAAATTATTGTGCACATCTGAAATATAAATGTATATCATAAAAAAGTACAAGTATAGAATTATAGAAATTCAATTTTTAATTTTTGAATTTATTGAGAAGCTATTCAGTATAATTTAAATTATACTTTCGCTTTCATTATTACATTTACCTGTAATTGTCGGATCTAGGTGTGGAACTAACATTCGCCGTTTTAGAAACGTTCGCGTGCGCGTCTACAAAGACGGGCGAGCTCTTGGGAATGTCGCATACCACTTTAGGATGCACCGTGGTCTGCTTATATTCCAGATGCGACGACGAGTCGGTGGGCGCCCAATCGTAATACTTTGGCCGATAATCTTTGTACTCCCTCGGTTGCTGTTGCTGTTGCTGCTGTCTCGAATCCACGCTGGACGCTCTTTTACGCAAATACTCATCGCTACTGACGCTGCTCTTTCGTATAGTCGTCAGTTTTGCCGGTGGGACTGACGTGGGTGACGACGCGGATGACGATGGCGCGCCGTCCGGGTCCGCACGAGATAACTGAGAGCTGTCCCACACTGTGGGTAAACTACTGTAATTGAAATAGATTGTTAATAGCAAATATTCCTAAAAATAATTCTAATAATTAAACAACATCTGTCTACATCTTAAAAAGCTCTTTAAATGACATTATATTTTCATAAAAAATTACTTCTTTTTCATATCTAATAAGCTTAGATAACATCTTAAACATTTTATCTGCGAGTTCTAAACATTTAATTTCAAGTATAAATTTAAAAGCTTACCTCAAATTTTCATCCATGCTGTACAAGCGAAGTTGTTGCCTAATATTCGCCTTTTCTCTGGCTCGTTTTCGTTGAAACTCCTCTTCTACTTTACGCATCGCCTCCAGCTCGCCTTTCCTCTGTCTTTCCTTGGCTTCCGCCTCTCGCGATAACTTCTCCGCCAATCTGCGCCTCTCAATCTGCCGCACAGTACTTTGGAATGTGAATCTACGACTTTTCGAGTTGCTCTTTAATGGTGTCTTGATTTCTAAAGCAATCTCCTTATCATCCTGCAAATTCTGCTGGTCACCGATAGGCGAAGTACTTCGTTGTTTCATCTCGGAAATGTTCTCACATGATTTGGAAAATCTATTCACTTTTTCGTTCGCAAAAGACTTTTCTTTTAACATGACTGATTCTTTGGAATGCTTGTTCGTTTTCTCTATATCCTTGCTCGATTTCCTGAGTTCATCCACGCCGTTTTTGCGATACTTTGATCCGGAACTGTTACCGGAATTCTTCTCACTTTCCGCCGCCATGTTGCTTCTGTAGCTCAAACTTTGCGTCTGATAATGAGAGTCATTAGACTCGGGCAGGTACATTACATGACCACCAGAAGCTAAATACGAAAACGAGGGCGGTTTCATGATCACGGGAAAATCGCCGCGATCTTCTAAGTCTTCCACTAATACTTCGTCATCATCCTCGTCATCAAAGTCAGGTTTCCAGCCGGATGGCGAGGATCGTGTCACATCTGTGATCTGAGTGTGCTGCAACGACGTCGGGGCACTTGTTGACAGCAGCCAGTTATCGTCGAGGACATCGCGAGTACGTTTCCTCTCTAGGTCCAGCGGCCCGAGTCCGAGGGCGCCCGACACTGATCTCTTCAGTTTCTGCAGCGAGTTAAAAGTCGAGCCCTCCTTCTTCAAATCCGGGTTATACAAATACATACGATTGTCGTCGCGCGGCAATGATAACGAGAATACATGCGCCCTGGGCGGGAATTTCACTGGGGTTGGCATCGGTGGCGGCGAATCTACCCCAGCGTCACTGCTAGACTCCTCGCCTAAGTCCTGCTGCGGGGTCCATGTCGGTCTCGTCGCTGGCGTCTTCAATCGGTTGTTGTTGGTATTGGTGCTGACATCCAACGAGTCGTCATTGGCCGCACCAGCGTCTCCGGATATGCCGGAATCGCCCGACTTATCGTGCGAGCTTCGCGGACCAAGCGCAATCAGCGGCGGAGGCGGCCTCGACAAACGTTCGATACGCTCCTCGAACATCACCTAACATCAAACAATCTAATAGTTTAACCAGAAGCGATTTAAATATTTTACATCTCTTCAGTTCTATTCGCAGTTCTTGTTAACTATTTACTGCTAATTATCAAGATATTCTAATTCTTTGCGCATTTACCGGAATTTCCTCGCTCGCTGTGCTCATGGTTGGGCCAGGTGCTTCTAAAGCCGACAGTAATCTCCATGCTGCTGATGGTGAAAATCGCGGAATCTCTAGTTGTTTCTTAGGTAACGTAGGTCGTAATTTTAATGAAATGTCTTCGGTTCCGCTTTTCCCCTAAAAATTGCATTTATGTTAAAAATCTTTAAACTTTTTTTTTTAATCAAATAATGATCTTGTAATTTTATTTATAGAACATTTATAGTAATAACAGAAACATGTTACTCACATCGTCCGTGTAGTCATGACATTCGATTGATCCATTGATTTCTCTGGACTGTAACCTAGATTGGATTTGCTCCATGTGTTGATCCACACAATTTCGGGACTCATTTGACAACGCTTCGTCCATGCCAAAGTAAAAGGTCTTCGGTGCGGACTTCTCCGGCAATGGCAATCTAGAGAAATAGTCAAGAACATATCATATTTGCGTGATGATTACGAATGAATGCGTTAAATTAATTATTACTTGTTCGTCGTCACTGGAAAACTAATTGCGTACATACACGCATCCGCGCGCACGAGACTGATAAGGAAAATAACTACCGGAATCGCTCAATGCACGCGTATATATATCTGTGACTCACGAGTGAGAGATAAATTGATCCGGGATGTAAGAGCAAACTTACACGTGCCAATTTTTCTCGCGGACGACTTCCTTGGCTTCTGGTTTTCTCGCGAGCTTCTCTTTGGATTTTGCATCTTTCTTCTCCGCTGTTGCGGGAACAGGTTCGCAGGACCATCTCTTTTCATCCGACGCGCCATCAGTATTCCTAACGTCGCTCTTCCGCCATCTACGATCGGGATCTCTCTCCTTCTCTCTCTCTTTGGCCTCGCTCGTTCGCTCAGGCGTGCTTTCCCTCCCGGAGCCCTGCCCACGAGAATCTGTAACCCTGATGTAAGGTCTCACCGGACTCTCCGATCTGGTTCTACCCAAGTCTGTTGTGTTTTCATACTTCCGGCTCTTGGCGACACTCTTAGCTCGTTGATAGTCCTCAAGAAGTTCTCTTCGGTGGTTCTCCGATGAGAACCTCTCTCCGGAGGAATGCCCTACGGCGTCCAAGCGATCTTTCAGACCTTTCCGAAGAGGTTCTTTCGAGTGCATCGCAGAGGGTTCATCGAATATCGCCGATTTCTCGACGAGCCGTCTCTTTCCGCCTGATACCGCACCCTCCGCTTGCCTCTCCTCTAAGTAGTCCTTAGTTCTTCCGGGATCGCGAGCATTCTCTTTGCGCTCGTCATACATGCGCTCATTATGCTTATTTTCGGATCGATTACAACGATCGTTCAGTCGCCTCTCCTCGATCCTGTCTTCGATCACACGTTCCTCAGGGCAATTCTCCTCGTTCCTCGCTGATCGTTTTTCCGGCCTTTTCACTTCCTCAATCTTGGATTCTTTCGTGCACCGATCGGTATCGCTATTACGCTCCACGTTCATCGACTCCACGGAGGACCTGCCGCCGCAGTTGAGCTTGTTGCGTACCTTCCTGGCCACCTGCATCAACTCTGCTTGGAACTCCGGACTACTCATACTCCTCTGCAGCGTATTCTTGCCGTCAAAGATACGCGAACGCCTATGTTCGTCCCGACACCAACGATCCTGATGGAGATGATTACTCTGATCGCGCCAAACGAGTCTATTCTCTTTATTGGCGACGCGGCCATCTTCACCTCGCCATCGTCGCTCGTTGTCTAACCCGCTGCCACCGTTTTCACAGCGTTCCGTGACAACATGAATTTGCGACGACGAGGAAGAAGACAGCCAGTTGACCTGCGCTCTCTTCGTCTCTGCTCGCGTCTTGAAGAGGCGCGACCGCCTCGGCGGCGGTTGGATCTCTTCTTCACCGCGACAACCATTCGATCGAATCTGACCAGATTCATTGCACCTAAGAATAACATTCCTATATCGAGACATGGATGTTTTAGACTAACATCAATGTATAAAAAAAGAAACTTTTTGTTTCTATTAATATAATTTATATATGAAAGAACGATTTTGCTGAAGTATCTATATAAAATTTAGCTTAATGTAGATCTGAAAATAATTTTATTATTTTGTTTACTATCATTGTTTATTTGATCTAAATATGACCTCTCTGCCTTGATTTATTTATCATATATAAGAAGATATTTATCATATATAAGAAGATAGACATACCCGTTGCTCCATTTTTCTAGTGTTATATTAATTTATTACTTTTTTCCTTATTATAGCATATTTATATCGTTGATCATTATGTAATCTTTATGTAATTTTTATGTAATCTTTAACAATATTACTGCTGAAGAGCTGTAACTCAAACTTGAAATGTTTGAATTTAATTATTAAATTGAATTTCTACGTTTTTAAATCAATATTATATTTAATATATCATTTTAATTTGTTTGCTTTTATTATTTTTTGGACACTATTGCAAGCTTCAGTTATTAACTTGATTTGGAAATAAATTTACTGCACTATAAAATAATTATGTAAGACTTCCAAAGTGATTTCTAGAATGTCGAAATTTTATGCATTGTTCTCATGCTTGAGTTTCCTACATAATTATTTTGATGGTCCCAAATTATTTTCAGATTTGTATCTATCTAAATTTTTAGATACTTTATCAACATTGTTTTTTTCGTGTAGTCGACAAAAAAAGATTAACGTTAGCAATTTTTATCGATATCATATTTTCAGTAAATAATTATTACTCCTTTTAAGAGAAAGAATGTTTACAGAATTGTTACTAATGGAACCTTTGGAATTGCAGGCTTGTTAAATAATAATAACGCGAGACGAAAACGGACTATTCGTTGTAAAGTATTCATAATATTCTTACCTATAAGAATCTGGAGACGATCCGTCAACGACACCGTTCGTCGGCGGCGCCGGTGCCTTGTATTTCTTCTTGCCTCTATATCGGCTCTCTCGTTCTCTACACTCTCGCTCGGGATAATGCCCGCTTCCGCAATGCCGGTGCTCCATCGCGTGTTGATGTTGCTGCTGCTGCTGCTTCCCGTTGCAGCGTGCAGCCTCTCGCGCCATTGGCGAGTACCGCAGATCGGGCTCGCTGCCAAATCTTTTGAGCTCCTGCATCTCGTTCTCCATACAACATCTCGATCCATTCCCGTAATAGCAGCAATGGTGTTCGATCTTACGGCTGCGTGACGCGCCGATGTTCGATGCTGAAGTGCTGCGGCTGCGAAATATTCCCTGCTGGAAGGCGAGAAGGCAGGGCTTTAAGGATATATGTGTCAAAATGCAAAGTATTACCAAAAATATAAAAATTTCATAGATTGTTCTATTATAACGTCTAAGTATCTGTGTAAATTTGAGCACAATTTTCTTATGGTTTAAAAATTATTTAATTTTTTCGTTAACATTGATCCTTGTATAAAATTGCATTATGTACTCATTTGCAGATTTAATGAGGAAGTAGTATTACGAATTAAATTAATTTTTTTATATAGGTATGTTCTAATAAAACTTTAATAAACTTTAATTTTAATAAAATGTAAACATTCATTAAAATCCACTAATTTTTAAAAATTATTTACATAAAACTGGAGGAAATATGATAATTATGCTTCATGTCATTAAAAGCCAAATAATTTGTTTTATACAATTTTTTTACTAGTTGACTGATATTTTTAGTTGATGTAAACCAGGACAGCCTTAAATCCCGATTTGAATTTCTGATTTACTTTACATTGTTGTAACTATATTTACGACGATCTAGATTTCAACCCTTTGAATGCGCGAACTGGAAATGAACAAAATATGATATTTATGTCTGCTTCTCATAATAAAAGTTCTCATTAACGATTATATGCTTAATGTTAAGAGAATATTTTTATCTCTTAAGTATTACATAAAGGTAGAACGGTAAAGTATAATACTTATTCTTAGAACATTGTTGATTTACGTACGCGATTTCATTCTGATGCGCGTAATAAGCATTATAGAGAACGGAGGCACCGTGACAAAGCGGGGCGGATGAGAAACTGTCGTTTCTGTGCGATCGTCGGCACAAAGCGTTCGATGAAGGCCGTGTGATACATTTCGCGAATTCGCGGTAAAAAGGTGCTCTATAGAATAATCTTAACCGGGTTACGACACATGGCGCTCGGCCAAAAGACGAATTCACGGATTTACACGCGCATTACCTCGCATGAGAATTCTAGACGATGGAAATGCCAGTCCTCCTTTTGTCTGCGGAGACAGAAGGAGGACTGGTTAGGCACGAAATCAGAAGATTAAATTGAGGTGAATCGGAATAAAAAATTATCTTTTCGGCAATTTCGCGAAGGCAAACTTTCACGCTGAAAAAATTCAGAGCAAAAAATATTAATCTTTTCTTACTTTAGGCTAAATACAATTTGCATCTAAGCAAATATGTGGAGCAAGAAGAGAGATGTAGATTTACTACATACATTTGTTTCTCTTCTTTATTTTTAATAGATAAATTTATTTTAATGGATAAAATTAGATGTACAAATTAGATGTAGTGAGAACAATTTCTGGTTGAAAATAGACGAACCAGAAAATTCTGATTATATCAATCAAAATTCTGATATCTCAATTAGAATTATAATAGATTCAAAATTTCTCCATTTTCAACTAGAATTCTTATTTAAAAAAATACAACCAGATTCTTTTTCTAGTTTACAAATTAATATCACTTATATTAATTATATTTATATGTAGAATTTAAAATTATAATAAAAATAGTTGAGGTAAAATCAAACAATGTGTTATTCACAGATAGATGTACAATTTCATCTCAGAATATAAAGAAAAATGGCAAAAAATATTATTAGCGATTCTATAGAAAAATAAATGCACCGATTGCAATTCAAACTTAAGATCTTAGAGAGACTCCTAGCATTTAGAATGAGCGACTCTCAACTATTCTCATGATTATTCATCTGAATATCATTAATTGACTTCAAATTGGCTTTTAATTGCGATTCTTTTTATATTTCCTACCAATAAAATCTTTTTTGTTATAAGAATAAAGATTTTTTATTCCTCATTTTCTTTAGAACACTTCTGATCGTCCGATCACTGCGGAGGCGCATTTATTGCTCCGGAATATCACACTCTCCGAATCGAAGCAATTTGTACCATGTGCATATCTTTTCGTGGAGGCGTTCCGATGAAGCAAACACTTCGTCCTCGAAGTGAATTGAAAACAAACGTGATAATATGTCTCGTGTAAAACGCAAAAATTTATTCTTTGGTCCTTGGTTTATCACAAACAAAATAGATTATGACTAATAGATTATGACAAATCAGACATAACGTTACGTTTCCACCATACTGAGCAAAAATTGAGCACGAACTTCATGAACAACGTATGGTCTAATCTATTATTACCATCCTTGTCTGCCATTGTCTGACAGAATATTTTGTTGTTTTACTTATAACCATTTATTTTGTTGATACGTGACTAAAAAGTTTTCTTACTTTTTTATTTAAAATTATGTTGTTCTAATTAAAATTTAGTCATTTCAAATTTTAATTACAGCGACACACAGTTTTTAAATGAAAAAATAAAAAAGTTTTCGTTAGTTAAACAAGAAAATAAATGCTTACACATATCAAACATTTCTCTATATACATTATTGTTATCAACAAAAATTATCAATCACATGAGAAGTCAGTGATGCCTGGCGATACAAATTTCTGCTCACCCACCGATGATGTATACAACTACAACTACAGTCGTGTGGCGGCTCGCATTTTGCGGCACATGAGGAGCATGGCACGCCACGTCATCAGCGCGACTCGAAAAGCCGCCGCGAATCTTTACCTTATTAAGGTCGTGCGGAAGCGTGAGGGCCGGCGGCCTGCGGCCGCTTATGGTTCCCCCGTTGTGAATGATGCTTCCATTATTGGTGGCGCGTAGCCGCTGATTGGGCGGCTCCGGCAGGACCTTGTGTCCTGTCGGCTGCTGAGGATGATGCCTCCCCAGCTCCCGGGGGAAAGACTGCGTCCACCCGCGTCCAGCAATCTCCTGCGATGGCCCGTTGGACGCGCAATATTGATGGGAGCTGCTGCCGTTGTTGCCCATTTCTATGCCGACCTGGCGTCTCTATGGTGCTCACGATTCGCCATTCATCTTGCATCTGGAAGGATCAGAAAGCGCGGGACCAATTATCTAACGTGTTTGCCTGAAATCCTATTGAGAGATACTGTGGGATCTAATTGGATCCGTAAAGCTGAATGTGCCATAAATCCGCAAATTTTTATGAGAGCAATAAGAATTATGCTGTTTCTATAAAGCATAATATGACTTTCAGAAAGATAAGCTAATCAGCTAGACAGATCAAACAGTTCGCAGGGAATTTATAAGTAAAAGGACAATGAAGTCTATCACGGTGTAAGGATCGGAAATTCTTACGCGATGTAAGGATTAGTAATTAATTAAATAGAAATAATAACAATAGGTAGGAAAAAATAATTAATTACATACTAATTAAATATATAAATTAAGTATTACTTATAGAAATGAGATGATGATTCTAACAAACAAATAAATTATAATGAAGAAGGACAAAAAGAAACAAAACGGAAAAAGTAAATAGATGTAAATGTTAATACAGTTATGAACCAAGTTTAAATACGTTGTAAGACGATCGGTTGGCCAATTAGAAGGATTAATTTACAAACCAGTTCCAATTTCCCTTAAACCATCTGCGTCAAAAGTACGCTTTCGCGTATCAATTCGTTGTCGCTTTGCATAAGACGATTAAGGATTTTAATTAAACGTTAATGAGGGTAATCAATTTGCAAATATGTTGCAGAGTCCGTCCCTTAAATACTCTTCGGTACTACACTTTTGCATAATAACTCGCTATATTTTAACGCCTAGTACACATCTAATTAATATTTTTTCCGTAAGAAATACATTTTACGAGCCAACTTCATCCATGATAGTCTCCTCACTAAAAAACCCTTCGTATGAATATATAGTGTACAGAAGCGCAGTATTTTCTTCTCAGTATCAACATGAGAGAGAGAGAGAGAGAGAGAGTGCAAGTATTGTATAAAAATATCATTAATTCCATGTACTAATTCATAATATTCCTCCGTTTATCCTTCCTGTTCTACTAAAAAAAATACTGTTGCTTGATAACATTTTGTATGAGACGAAGGACGACGGTTCGCGAAGCCATTGATAAACGAAGAGTGTACGTAGCTTCGGGAAGCAAGAGGGAGAGGGCGGAAAAAGAGGAGAGTAAACGCACGCGAGTTGACCGAACGATCCGAACGAGCAGGCCGATTATCTTACAGTTAGACGTGGCTTAACCTCATGTCAGTCGTGTCGGGTTAAAGGAGAGAAAGAGAAGGAGAGACCATAGGGGAGAGAGAGAGGATGGTCTGGGTTGCGTCTTTCTAAAGTAAGTTCTTCCATTCACCACCGGTACAAGAGCAGGTGCCCCAACCTGCACACGCGACCCGTCCGTGTCGATCGACCGGTAGTACCGCTAGCCCGGGTTGAGTAAGAGCGATGCGAAAAGCGCTGGAGAAAAGTCGTCGTCGTTAAGGTAAATAGCGCAAGACGAGTAAGGCAGTCCCTGTTAATGCATCTCGTTCATTCAACTGTGTGGAAACGACACGGCGGCGCGTGGAAAACTGGTTTTCCCGCGCGCCTCTTCTTCTGGCTCTCGCTCTCGCTCTCTTTCTCTTTGTTTCCGCAATCCGATCCTACGATCGAATCGAAAATAAAGCACTGAGATCGAATCGTCGCTCGCGTGCGAGCCTCGATGCCGGCTTAATATTCGCGAAAAATTTGCGAGGTGAATGAGCGAAATTACGCTCGCGATTGCGCTCAAGAGGCGGATAATACTGACATCGATATCCGGCGTATATACGAAAGGCGACGATCTGAAATACAGGTTTCCACCGGTGAAAAGCTTGTATTATATTTAAGATGAAACCGATTGATCGATAAATTGCGAAGTGCAAATGATGCCTTAGATATTCCTCGATAGCTCAGAGCTTAGGATATTGTTGCGTGAATGCAAGTTCTGCGTTTTCTGAAATAGGAAGGCCCGACTTCAACACGTTTCACTTCCGCAAACAGCGGTGAAACAACGGGGACCAGATTGATCAATATCGTAGACGGAAGAATAAAAAAGACACCGAGTGTGTTTCTCACAGTTTCACTTCCGACAATGTGCATTTGGAAATTCACGCAACTTACAACTATTTAAACGCGGATACGTACGTGCGGAATTTTACCATAAATGATAATAAATGCGCAATAAAATATTAACTGCGCCTAATATGAAACAATTCTGTGACAATACTTGAGGCATCACGATCTTTTAAGTAATTAAACTTATGTAATTCGTAATTATTGATACATTGTATACATGAATATAGAACCAATGGAAAAAATGTCCTGCAAATTCTAATTATATGAATCAGATTCTTGGATTATCTCAACTGTTAAATTCATAATTATACCCAATTTGGGTTATTTTTAATTATTTTCATCCCTCCTTCAAGATGAGTTAATTTAATTAAAACATGAAGTTTAACTCAAGAAAATTATTAAACTTGACTTAAATTTAATTTTACTAACAATAAGTACGTTAAAATATTATTGTTTTAACTTAAGAGATTGGGTCACCAGTGCTTCTTTAATATTTAACAGTGTAGAATGTGACAGATCTAATTAAAAGCGTTTGATTTATACCTTTCTGGTTGAATCTATCTAGAAGTCTGATCGAACCTAAAAATAATAGAGGCTCTATCTATAAATATCACACGACAGCTAATTTTTTCTTAATTATCATTTTTATTGCGAAGCACAATTGTATATGGGGAAAAATCATGACAACCTGAAGACACATCTTGCTATTCGCTTGGCGTCATTGGCGTCGATTCTCCAGTGGATTCGCGCGCGATTGTCGTGCCGCGGCGAGAGGATTCTTCGGGGCACAAAGTGGCAAGTGATGCATGACGGATGGCGGCGGTTATGATAACTCGAGCGTAGGGTATCCGCGGGGAGAAGACGAAGGAGGAGAGAAGGGAGCAACATCAGGAGGAAAAGGAGAAGGACGAAGCAAAAGGAGGTGGTGGAGGAGGAGGAGGAGGAAGAGAAGGAGCGCAGGGGGCGACGAAGCGCGAAGGAACCCAGGCAGTGAGAACGAGGAACGAGAAGGCAGGGGAGAGGAGGACGTTTGCCCCCTCGCGATGATCATCGCCGAGAGTCATCGAACTTGGAAGGATAGGAAGAACGATTCTCCGTCTGCCGTCTTCTCGTTCACGATAGCTCGGCGCGAGCAAGCTAGGATGTAGGATAGGCAGGCAAGACAGCTGCGCAGCCCCGGCTATCTGGAGGAACTCGAATCGAACCCGGACTGTATTCCCGAGCGATATACATACGCCCACGTGTCGCGATTGTCGGCACAAATCATGCGCTTCCTGCTGCACGCGCCATGCAAAAACCGTCCGAGCCGACAATTCCGATCCAATCGGATCGAGCGAGTCGCGCCAGGTAGTTCGTATCTTCCTTTTTTCCTCTTTTCCGCGTTTATTCGTGACGCTTGGAAACGAGATGATGCGTGTCTCTGCCTCTGCCTCTCCCTCTTCCCCTCTCTCTCTCTCTCTCTGTTTTTCTCGCGCGATTCACGCAATGCCGGAGTTCTGTTCAACCAACGAAAGAATCGGAAGCAGAACCGCGCTCGCAACCTGTTATTAGAGATTGGATTCGGTATTTCGCAATGAAAGTATCATTCGCTGCATACAGTGTGTTTAGACTGAGATTCAAATCCACACGCAAGAGATAAAGTTCGGGAGCTTACTAGATTGGAAATGATACCAACACGCGGGAGCCATTATTACGTTTCTGGATTTACGAAATGAAAGAGCGCATATCTTCTGTTTCAATAGCAACGTTTCATTCCGTATTACTGCCTGTCCTTCATATGTATTTCACTTTACATAACCATGCATTTCGTCTTCCGACACGTTTACTTAATGCTAATAATCTGTTCAATGCGCAGGTACAATTTTCCTTGACTAAAAGTAGCAACTGAACGTAGGTGGCATGTGACTTACTGTACCAGTCCGTCTCCAGGATTGAACAGAACCGTCTTAGAGAAACAATGCAATAGTGACTAAAATTATTTAGGAAAGAGTAGAATCACTTACGTTCGTTTCTATTAGGTGTTGGAATTAATTCGTAGCGTTTTACAAGTGATGGGAAGTACTTTCATTAATGTATTTTTTAATGCTCATGTGAAATAAATAACATTCTTTCATTAAAAAACGCTACGAATTAATTCCAACACCTAATATCAATGTAGATAATCTCGCTTTAAATTATTTTTTATCTTGTTCTAATTCTAGTGCTCATTTCTATAAATATAGATTAATTTTAATCTCGATTCAATTTACTCTTCATCTTTTTCTAATTTTTAGAACAAAAAAAATGAAATGAATTAGTTGAGATTCAGGATTCAAAATTAAACAAAAAATAAGTTCAACTGAGTGTTAGTTAATCTGCCTCGATAGAAATGGACATTAGAAGATATAATTACGTGTACCGCGTCATCCGATAATAATGTCCAAGTATAATTATTATGTATGTACAGCAATATGTATTACAAGGACAAGAAAACATCTATTCCGTCAATAGTAAGTATGATTAAAACTGTAATAGGTTCTCGAAACAGCAACTAAACATTTCTGCAGAACAAGATTGAAGTTTCAAAGTCAGATAGAACCGTCTCACTTAAACCGATGTAACCGTGTGTTCCGTCATCCGTAGAACAGTGTCCACCCTGTATAACCGCGTGCCCCGTCTTCCGACAGGAACGTTCTACCTTGTAGAACCATGGCGGCTTCGCGAACGCTCGTAAAGAACAAAATGCCAATCCAATTTCCCGGAAGGTCTCACTCAGACGAGTCTCTTTATCTCTCTTTCCCTCCCGTGTTCTCCATCTTCTCTTCGATCGGTTAAGGAGTCAGGCTCTTCCTTTACTCGGGGATCTCGCGGGGAGACATTCCGCCACGCGAGAACGCCCGCTGGAATTTAACCGTTGCGCCCTCGGGCTCGGGAGGGACAACCGGTACTGACTGTAGTGTGTGCGAAACAACGAGAGCTTACCCCGGTAATAAAAGCCGGTCTAAATATCTCAAACGCGCCGTCGGGAGATCTCGTTGAACGGCGTGCTACGTTCCACCGGATAATCGACGATGTTGGATCAACGTGTTGGTTTCGTAGTTACGAGGCGCGCTACTATAATGCACATGCCAATTTTGAACATTCAGGACTAGAGAATAATACGCGATAGCCAATAATAGTCTACGAGACTCCAGACTACCTAAATCATCACGGAATGTAACAACTCGGAGATTATTCTTACTGCAATATAATTATTGTGTATCTTCATGTTTGCCATATATGAAACAATAAACATATATTTACATTGGAAAGGAAGTCTTGTTGCATTAATTGAAATCCTGGTAGATTCAACCAGAAAAGTACAAATCAAATACTTGTAGTTAAATCTATCAAATATTCTAGTTGACATAACCAGAATTTTAATTACGATAACCAAAATTTTTACTCATATAATTAGAATTCGTATTGTTTGTATTTTTTGTTGGCAACCAAAACATTTTTCTCAGTGTATATCTGTTCAGTATATATATTGTCTCAATGTATATTTCTGTGAAAGTTGACGGAAAAAAAATAGATTGGGTGATTCAGCAAAACTATTGCTTGCTGTAAGTTCAACATCTATAATTAAAAAAATTTAGTGGTTTAACAAAGAAATTATATCTCCAAGCAATTATTAATATGTTAATTATTAATTCAGTTAATTTTCTTGTTGCAATGAAAATTGCTAAGGTAACAAGTTTTCTTTATTACAAAGGCAAAAGTATGCGTCATCTTGATTAGTATGCTTTGTTAAAAATTCTATACATTGAATAGATCTATAATCTATATATTGGATTGATTTTCGTAGAAAGTTATCTTTATTGTATTACAAACAATTTACTGTGCTATTACAACCAATATGATTATCTATAATCACTAATTTTATTCAATTGTACAACTTTGACACTTTCACATAGAAAACTGGCTACATCCATACATTGCAGCTTTAGCTTTAGATTTGCTGAATCAATGACTTTTAATCGTTTTAACAAATCATTTTTTTTCCGTGTTAAAAAAGAGAAAAATAATAAAAATAATAAAAACAATAAAATCAAGCTATTTATTTTTTATCCAATTTGCAGTACTCAATCTTGAAAACGCGAAAAGCTTACAAGCAAGAGAAGTTGTTCACACAATGTTCTGCGTAGAATAATATATCTGAACTCATTGCTGATATTGATTTAACGAGCGTAGCGATGGCGAAACACCGTCTCTTCGAAGGAGGAGAGGGATCCACGAAAAATCGCGATATTCGCCGATTCGCGGTGGGAAACAAAGACACGTGTGTACCCATGAGGAGGCCCTACTGTCTGAATCCACACAATGGCGTGTTCCAACTTTCACATTTTGCTCGAAAGTAATAACGTTACGACGCGCCGCCGTGGAAATCGTACGGCGCGCCGTAACCACGACCGGTCGCGGCGCAACCTGCAACCCGCGTGCAGATATTATCTCACCCCCGATGTACCATATATCAGCGTGAGCGAGTGAGCGAGCTGCGTCCCCGCCGCCCGGCTAGATTCGCGGTTCGATCGCGGTAATAATGATCGGATGGAACGCACAATGGGCGCGCAGGGGGTATGGGTGGAAACGCTATTGCTTCGCGCCGGAGAGCCACGGCAAGTCGACTTTAGACTCGGCTGTGACCCTTGACCCGCGCGCGCACCCCCTCGATATACCAAGCATCGAAACCGGTATACGACCATCCCTCGGATACCCCCCTTTACACCAACGGAGCGAGCTTTTTCGGTTCGCAGAATCCACAGTGCAAATTACACGAGACGGAAAGATTTACGTACGAATTCCCTGCGATAGAAAATATTCAGAGAGCTTGTCGATGTTTCATTTCAAATAAATAAAACTCTATTGATCGATAGGCGAGAGTAATATACTGAAAGAAAAGATTGGCTGAATATAACGTAGCATTTTTAATTTGCTGCAGCAGCCAATCTTTTCTTTCAGAGTATCGATTGCATTTAGGTTTATATATTTTAGAGATGCTTAACCCTCGATTATAGCAACTCATTTGGATATGAAGTGAAAATTTTTATACGATTCTACCATGAGGTTTCTAATTTGTAGGTAAAAAAAATTTTGAACCTTTCTCACTTTCTTATATTCTACAGTAATTCAAATAGGGTGCTCCAGAACTTAGGTATAGTTTTCATAATTGCACTCTCTAGATTCTTTAGAGTAAATCTCACTCCAAAAAAGAAATTTCATTCTTTTGATATTCAAATATTATTCTTGATAAATGATAAATTTGAGTCAAGTTTAACATTTCCTTGAGTCAAATTATTTAACTTTGTTTTAGTTAAATCAATGATATATTGAGTAGAAACAGTGACAAAAAAAAAACATATAAAAATGATTAAAAATAACTCAAATTGAACATAATTCGACATTATAAATTTAACAATGTAATTGAGAATTAATAATATTTTTCGCGACAGGTAATTTTTAACACTCCTAATGCATAAATATTGTAAATTTTTATAAAGTTATATTGTATGAAACATGTGAAGTGAAATTTTTCATCATTTCTCCTAACATTAACTGTACTACAGTGCTGAAATCCCCGTATTGCGGCATCCTAATGCACTGTCAAAGTTGCTTAAAGTGTTAATTGCGCGGTCACGACGAGAGCAACGAATTTCCTAACGAAACGGCGCACTATCGTGCCGCAAGGCTAATTTTCCACTGCGAGCATTAACGAGTCTTGCGTTCGCGCTCGCTCGCTCTTCCGTGACTCCTGTTGAACGAGGAGCGAGGTTCGCGGGTGCGAAACACGAGACGAGCGGGTCTAACTCACAGGCTGACTTTTCGTACTCCCTGCCGTACGTATCACGGTGCGGTAGATAGCAAACGGCTCTTGTAACTCTCGCCGAGATAAATGCAGATTGTGCGAGTAGGTATACGTCTAGGCCTGTCTCACAACTCTTGCTTAATTGACGCTGAGATCCTTCGGATGCCGTTCCCTCTCTTCTCGCGATTTCCTTGTCGGGAGAAGCGGAGGAGGGAGCCGAGGTTGTGTTGAGGGTAAAACAAGAAAGAAAACGTGGGGTGAAACAAGAATAAGGCAAGATTCAGAGAGAGAGAGAGAGAGAGAGAGAGAGGAATGTGGGGTGAGGGAAAGGACGAGCGAGTTATTAAGCGGGCATAGGTGCGCGAGTAATATATCGCACGTGGTCATAGCTACTGAATCGGTATATCGAGCAGTACTTTAGCTCATTAAAGAGCGCGGCGGCACGGCTGCCCGCCGTCGACTTCTCGGGAGCTTTAATTAATCAGGAATCGTAACGTTAGACCATCTGTCGGCGATAAGGCGCACAGGTGCCGTATACGCGCGTTCGCGATCGCGATCATCGTACCGACGTAATGCGTACGTGATTACAGAGTGCGCCGGCCAAAGAGGCGCAAAAGGCATCCGGTAATTACGGAGCCTCAAGTATCTTCGGAAACGAAGATCGAGCGGTGCCGAAGAGGACGAGGTTGCAACTGAAAGGGGAAAAAAAGACTAAGAAGAAATTTGACAAACGCGTAATATCGTTGTATGTACTCTCAAGTGTTTGACACTATATTATTAAATTCATAATGTCAAATTATACTCAATTTGAATTATTTTTAATCATTTCTACCAGTCCCTACAATAGTTCCTACCCAATATGCCAGTAATTTGATAAAAACAATGGAGTTAAACAATTTATTCCATTTTATTATTTTATTATTTTATTATTTTATTTTCAAGAGACTGTATTAAATTTGAGACTCAAATTTAATTTTAAGTTAAATTGTTTGACTCCATAGTTTTAGTTAAATTAATTAATGATATAATGAATAGGAGCAGTAACTTTTTATACACTGAAAGAAAAGAGTGGCAGCTGCAGCAAATTAGATGGTAAAATGTGGCATAGCATTTTTATTTGATTGCATTAGTCAATTGAAATCCTATATTGACATTGCAGATAGGCTAACACAATCAAAAATTGGCTGTTGCAGTCAATTAAAAATATGGCATACTATGCTATATTTTACCATCTAATTTACTGCAGTAGTTAATCTTTTCTTTCAGTATAGAAATCATTAAAAATAATTCAAATTGAATATAATTTGACATAATGAATTTTATAGTGTCTTAATATGGACGATGTTTACATTAAAACTGACCATAGAAATTGATTGATTTACATTTTAACACATATGAAAGTTAAAAATAACAAAATGTTATTTAATTCAAGGGACTCGTTCTTTTAATATTTAATAGTATACGAAACTTCGAGAGGAAGCGATAAAAATCATAGGGTCATCAGGAATCTATTATCTGAACATTTCTTAGATTTCTCTCATTCTATTCATTCGATTTTAAGATTAAGATTCTTCAGAGATTTTATTTTTCATAAACGTGTCTTCAATTCAGAAATTCCGATCTTTCAATGCTTCTCACGTCCGCTAAAATCTCGTCGCGTCGAGTTTCCTCCCGGTACATCGACACGTCCCGCATACATTTGCCCTCGAGATGCGCAAGATCGCGTCCACCTGATTAATCGTTCAAGCGTAACTTTGTCATCGTGTTCTACGAGTCGTAACACAAACGACGATGGCCAGGATGAGGCCGCTCACGCATCCGCGGAACGCTCTCCGGGATCGTTTAATTACTGGCAGCGGCGTGTTTGCATGCGAAATGCGTGTCCACGCATCCTGGACTAGTAATTGCTCCTTTACGTGTCACGAGCCGGGAAAAGGACGACGTCGTGAGTGCCGCCTCCGGTAACGTCGATCCTTCCGGCCCGATCGTCCGGCGGGCGTATTTACGTCGTAATTTATGCATGCAAACGACCGAGGATATATGAAAAAATTCCTTTCCGCCCGTTAACGTAATTCGCCCGTAATCTTGTGGCATCTCCTGCACTCTCCCTGTTTGCTACATTGCCTCCTGCAGTGACGAAAATGGGCCTGAAGAAATGGGACTATGAGAAAGGGAAATACAGATTTCTTGGTCTGTTAGTTTATCTCTTGTAAGAAACAACAGCATTCAACAGAAAAAGCAGCTTTGCAGTTGTTGTAAGATTCTTTAATATGATTGATTCTTGCCCTTAATTCCTCACTGAATCTAAATGTATATATAATCATTAAATCATCCTGATAGAAATTTCACGCACTTTTCGAACAGTTACTGGACAGTTATATTAATTCTGTCTAGTAACAAAAAGTGAAATTGCTTAGGATTCCAAGATGTAATGCTTTGTCTGTAGTTACTGCATTCAAAAGAAAAGTAGTTACTGCGTAAAATCTGAATCTACTTACAAGCACAGAACAAATAGACTATGCAGTATTTTAATTAATAATAATCCATTGGATAAATGTCTACGCAAGTTGCACATATTTTTATTAGGAAAATTGTTTCAGCCACTAAATGAAATATTTATCAAGTTTTTTCTATCTTCTAAGCAATATTGTTACAATTAATGAGAATATATAGATAATACTACATTGAGACAAGAAATGATTAGAATTACTATAATTTAATGTATAGGCATCTTTGAACTATATATATTTATAGTTGTTTTAACCTTGCAAATATAGTCACTGCTTGAAAATCTTTAATTTTTTCTTAACATATATTTTGGCTATTATTATCATATAAACAGTAAGTGAATTTAAGAAAATAGTTATAGTTAATTATAATTGCATTTACTGAATAAAACTTATCATAATTTATCCTAATCATAATTATTTTACCATGAAGTTATAATCACAAATATCAATACTCTTTTCATTATAGACAATACCTAGAAGAATGTCTAGGAAAACTGCACACACTGCCAGGACATATGAAATCATATTAAAGAATCTTATAACAATTGCAGAATTGTTTTTTCTGAAAACACCATTGCTTTTATCAAAATTTTAATCGTTAAATTATTGTTAATATGTATGATTCACTCATATTGAAGAATTACTGCAATTGCTTTTTTGCTGAAAGCAGTCAATGAGAATTTTTCTGAGAAATTGAAAATGGTAGTGAGATACATAGAATAAATGTTTTTGTAAATTTCAAGATTAAATTCAAAGATTTTTTTTCAAAGAAAGTCAGCCGCTTTCTAAATTACATCTTACAATCTTAAATCGGTGGCTTCAATCAAAGCCACCGGTTTTCATCGATCAAGGGCTATACGTTTACAAGAACAAGATATCGCAGTCGAAGTTGTTTCGAATTTAATTAATCGCACTAAAATGAAGTAGAGTCGCATCATGTTTGAACCGGTGTGTGTGTCAGGGAGCGAGATAAAGGCATGAGAAAAGAAAAGGAAAAAAAAACGAAGAGAAGAGATTCGTCGGGCGGATTCAGGTCGCGAGACCCGTGCGAAAAAGAAAGTCCTCCTCGAAGAACGTGTCGAGATCGACTCGGTGAGAGTGGAACCCTGCAGGAATCATTGCACCCGTCTCCCTGCCGAGTGTTCGATGACCGAAATTTACTCCGTGTACAGGTACACAGAAGCCGCCGAATTCACGTACCTTAGATCGAAAGTAGGTGGGTTCGGTACAACGCTGCAGGCGCATTCCATCGTTGTCGCGCCGTAGAAAGTTGCGGCGGCAATCGATCCGAACGGGAACGTCTTGTCGCGCGATTCGGCATGCTGCCTGCAGCTTTTACTCATAATAATCGTGGCGATTGTTTAAACACCACGACAACTCTGTTGTCTGATCATTAATCTCCACGACGGAGACAAAGTTTTTATACGTAGAGAATTTGAGAGAAATTAGGAAAAAAATATAAGATGTATGATGCGAGAAATATTAAAATCTTTACATTTAACAACAAAAATTAAATTTAAATAAACAATTACAATTTGAAATAAATCGATGAAAAAGATTGAGAAAGATTTAAACGAGAGCTATTAAGAGTTCTAACGTTTGAAATAAAATTGTGTTCTAGTAATGCCAGTGCCATAAAAAATGGGCCTATAAAAAATTCATCTTAAAATCACGAAAAAAGCCGTTACGGATTAACGATGAAAAAAGTGGTTCGACAGCCTGACAATTATCAAGTATCGACGAACGATGTATGGACGAGTGCCGGAAATGTAATTAAAAGCTGCGTGTTTAGAATGGGAACGAAGGGACGACTTCAATTATCGAGTGTACATTTTAACGACCGACGATAAGCACGGAAGAAACAACTTGTCGTCCCCTTACACGCGCCAATTAAAATAGATCGTTTGAACGCAAAATTCCGGTGCATGCGAGTATTATATCGCTCACAATTTTTCGTTAGAAAAGACTAACAACAGACGGAGCGGAAATAAATTCAAATTAACATACGTTAGCAAGTATCGACACAATTCAAGCATTTACGACATTTCTTCGGAGTTGAGTTATAATTCAAAGAACGTATGGAAGAATGTTTTGCTGGAATATCTAAAAATTTAGCTAGATACAAATCCGAGTAATTTTGTTAAACTATCAAAATAATTATGCAGGACACTCGAGCATGATGAACAATATTACAAAAAATTTTGACATTACACTGAAAAATGATATTACATTAATAGCAGTATTTTAATTAAAAATAATCTTATTAATTCAATAACAGTATTAATAAAATTTTATTAAAACAAAAGCATGACATTATTTCATTAATAATGTTGAATTAATAAAATTATTTCCATTAATAAAAATATTAAATTAATGCTGTCGCTATATGTTTTTTAATGTAACAATCATGATCATCTTAATAATTATTTTATTAATCCATTATTTTCACATCTGTAGTATTTTCACATCATAGCTAAATTTTTAGATACTTCATCAAAACTATCCGTATGCGATAGCGAAACGATTCCGTAATCGCGAGACATTAATTGAATGATCCTTACTCGGATTAAGTCCTCAAGTAAGAGATCATCCTAAATGGCAAGCCAATCAAAAGTTATCTAAGTCGTGTTTAATCTTTTACTTGAGAATCTCTAAATCCGAACGAAAAGTTCATCTGAAAGTTTAGAAAAGACTGATTCGTTTGATTCCTCATACTTCCTGATTAACAACTTTCTATATGTGACGATTATGACATCAACATATTGCAATTCGTTGCGTGCTTCAATCCAATTGTCGTTTACGTCGAATTAGGACGTTCAATGGCGCGTATAAATATCAACGATCAAACCGAAACGATATTATCGATGTGAACATAAAATAAATTTCTCCTGCTGACGAGACCATCATAAGCGCATACTTCATATTGCGCGATTAGAAATCTCGCAGGTAAAATTCCCGATTGACCGACGGACATAATGATATTTCTGGAACATTTCCTAACGCTGCACTTACGATGTATGTACGCTTATGTAAAATTTAAATTTAAAAAGATCCGCAATCTTGAACATTAAAAATGTCGACATAAGAAAATACTGTATGAGCGAAACGTCGCTAATTTACCATTACAGTTGATTACAAATTATTTGATAGAACTAGTATGACAAGAGTATAATTCTTGTTATACTAGTTCTGTCAAATAATTTGCAATCAACTTTAATAGTAAGTTAAAGACATGTTTGGCTCGTATGGTATTTTGTTTATGTCGAAATTTTTAATGTTTAAAATTACGGACTTATGAATATCTGATCATTTCTATTAAACCAGTACATACGTTGTTATAATCAGCGTATCCAGGAATATATAATGTAATTAAACTGTAATTGAAACGCGAGCATCTATTACGATTCTCCGAAGATTACGCTTAGGATAATAAAATCTAATCAGTGATACATGTGCGAATCGAAACACACAGATATTACAGATAGACCGGACTATAACTGGAGCGTGAATGGAACACGACCATCTCTACGATGAGTCAACCCTCTGAGTTTCACGTCAGGCGTCACGCAAGGAAAATCTCGCGACGCGTCCGTTAGAAAACATGTTAGAAATATCGTCGTTCCACCTGTAAGCCGCTGAGTTTAAAGAATCGTGTTTTATTGCGTTCCGAGAGCGCCAATAGCCGCGATTAAATTGACTAGCTCTTGTAATCACGATGGAAACGCGCTAGCAATTTTACGATAATCAACTTCAAAGACTGAAATCGGGCTATACTTTTTAATCAAGAGATGGAAATGTTAGAGAATTTTTCAGTATCAATAAACATTACTCTAATAATATAAAGCCCAATTTCACACAAAATGTAAGATTAATTTTAATCTCGATTTAATTTATAATTTATAATCTTTTTTTATTTCTAGGAATTAAAAAAGTTAGATAGCGAGTTAAACCATAATTAAAATTAATCTTGTATTTGGAACTGGGTATAGATATTATTTTAGCGATATATAATATAATTAGAAACATAAATGTTTCAATTACCACTTAAATAAAGCATGATCAAAAAATTGTAATAGCAAGAAAATTTCTATTCAAATAAAATTTGTTAATGTTATGACCAGCAATTTATTTTTCATTTATTTTGAAGAGTATTCTTTAGCATAAAATTAGTAAAAATATAAACATATTTTTGCTTAAACGTATAATTATGATATATTGCTAATATATTTAAAATTACTAATTATTCTAATAACACCACTTTCTTACTGAGGGTTAATTTCTAGCGCGGCCCCAACGAGATTTTAACACGTATATTTTAACACGTTGCGGCCTTAATGAACGTTCGCACGATAGCAGGTCGTAATATTAATAATCATGCGTGTCGATAGCGCCAGTCACCGCGGGAGAAATCGAGGTCAGATGGAATCAATTAAATAATCCTTCAATTAATTTTTAATCGCATGATTTCACTTCCTTGAGATAACGCGTTCCTGGTGTCCACTTCGATAACAGAGCCAACATATCCGATCATGTCATAAAGTAAATGGACATTTCTTTCACGCAAATTGAAACTAATATGTCTTTTTATTCATTTGTAATTATTACATATATAAATTCTAATGCAATAGGACGCAACAATTGTAAAAAAAAAACTTAGCGACAAAAACGAGCACAAAAACAGCTGCAAATGCAGATAGATAAATTACATTAATTATGTCTTCACTTATTACATTAATTATGTTATCTTTACACTCATCGGTATTTGAATACATTGAAGTTATTCCTACCGAGATTACTGACTTTCTCGAACGAATGTAGTAGCTTTCAGCAAGAGGAAACGATGTTATAACATCGACCGCCGGAACTGCCCAATGAAACGTGGGCATTCTTTCGTCTCTTTTTCTCGCTGAAAGACTATCGCCCGTATATGTTCAACGATAATAACGGTGCGCAGATAGGACGATTGCGTAACGGAAGTAAAAAGTAATCAAATGGTCGTCACCTGTCAGATTTTTTTTTTATTTTAAAGAATGATTTTTTAAATTAAAGAGAGGGTCTACGTGAAAAGATAATTATTATCCCATATGTAATTATTTATAAGTATAATTATTTCAATAATTGTACAAGATAATCATGTAATTATTTGTACATAAATATAATATTATACATATAAGATGATTATTCTCAAAAATATAAAAAATGTAATATGTAAATAAATTTATTATTGTCGGTCTAAATTTTTGCAAAGCGTATTTTTCAAGGAAAATATAGTTTTGAGCGTAAAGATTATTTAGATGTAATTCCAATACGACGCAGTAACAAATTCTAGATTAATGTCCATTTCTACTGAAATAGGTTAACGTAATTATCTTTTATCTTTCTCCAATTCTTATGCCTATTTCTTCCAATGTAAATTATCTTTAATCTTGATTTAACTTACTTTTTATCTTTTTCTAGTTCTAAGAATTATATGTAGAAATGGATAAAGTACATTAAACCGAGATTAAAATTAATCTGCCTTGGAAATGTACATTGGAACAAGAAAAGATGAAAAGTAAGTTAAATCAAGATTAAAACTAATCTATATTGGACACAAAAAATTTAGATTATTACAGTCAATAATGTTGCAGATAATGCTGAAGATAGAACAAGTACGTAAGTATATTTTCCTAAAGATCAAGCGATAACGTATTTAAAAATCTCTGTTCTGAAGAGCGCTTAGACATCCCTCTCGCTTTACGAGAGACAACGGCATACTACAGATTCTTAGATAACATTCACGGTTACGCACCGACGAACAAAGGATCGTTCCGCGTTCATTTTTGTCGCATGTCCTGCACGTCCACAGAGATTCGTGTGGTAAAACGTACGTAGTATAATTTTATTGCATAACACACAGACTTCCCGCCTCGCACTTGTCTTGTACTGGCGTCTTTCGAGGTCAGATGATTTTACTTTCTTCCCGATCTTAAAAGAGACTTTTGCATCTTCATAATCACGCGATTGCGGAGGCGTCGATTTATCAATAGGAAATATCTGTCTTACGGGCGCTGTTTGCGAAATTTAATATTAATCAACATTATTCTCGTCCCATCATTAAATTACAATACAATTCGGAACATGAATATAAAATGTACACGTTAAATTCACAATGTCAAATTATACCCAATTTCAGTTATTTTTAATTATTTCTATAGTCATTGTTCCTATAGTCAATATCGTTGATTTAAAAACAATGGGATTAAATAATTTAATTCAAGAAAATGTGACACTTAAATTTGTTTATTATTTACTAAGTGCATACGTTAATATTAATGTTTATTTTGAAACTAACTAATAAAAATGGGCTGATTTTGACACTTTGACACATACAGAAGTATAACAAATGTTATTCAACTCAAGGGGCTAATTTTAAGTTGCCATTGCTCCTTTACATCTAACAATGTAATGGAAAGAGTACATGAAAGAGATATCATCTGTATTATAATAAATAATACGATATTTTCGGCAATAAGTATGCCATGCACGAACGCCATTCGCGACTTAACTCGCATTCAAAAGATTGTTGTTGATCACTATCGGTACTGGCTGTAGGTAGCCAAGGCTACGACTTGGACTTGCCTACGCGAGAACTTTGCCCACGCGTGAGGCGCGTAAATGAAGCGAGCATTCCACCGAATCAACCACGGTGGTTTACCTCCACGCGAATGTAACAACATAAATATTGCGTATTATTGAATTTAGCACATTTCGTTCAAATAACAAGTGTTACGTGTTGTCGAGTGGCTACTTTTTTTTAAAGTAAAAAAATAAACTTTCATTCCAAATCTGAATCAATGGTATGTCACTGATATCAGTGAATGAAATGTGAGATCCTTAACCTATCTAATCTTTATTATATGATCTAATTAATCTTGTTTTAGTTTTAGTGTGTAAATTCAGTGAATGTAACATTAAAAGATTGAAATTAATATGCAAATATCAGTATTTTAGTTATGTAATGTTCAAACATTCTTCCTTTTTTAATTGAACTTCACTGATTATCCAGTGCCAAGTATGCCATAATTAGTGACTAATCGCTGATTCAGATTTAGAGTTTTTTTGTCGAAATATACAAGTATAAATAGAAAAAATCATCAGAATTAATCTAATTGTACAGTCTAATTATTGCCTAATTCTCAAGTTTAAGGAAATTAAGGATTTTATGAAGTATTTTATTAAAATTAATCAACTTTCGCTGTAATTAATTTTTTCTTTCCAATCATTTTGTTCGTAACATAAGATGACTCTTTGATTAAAAATGATTTTTGTAACTGATTGATCAAGGTTCTAACTCAAGTCTACGTCATTCATTCGGTAGGACGTTTCCCTTACATTCTCGCGTGAAAGGCAGCTTATCGGGGATGTCGTCTTTGCCTACCAGGCATAGCTAGGAAGAATGTCCAGCGGGCGTATCTACGCAGGATGTCTAGCAGCTATCTGCGAAAGAGACGAGCTCGGACTGCCGTCCGAGCATCGATATCTCGCTTGGAAAACTTTCACACGCCGGGACACCGCGCAACTCGCGACATCGCAAGGGATATCCTCTTCCTCAAAGTAGCCTCGGGTAAACGAACGATCTGTATCTTAATAGGAAGCTCTGTTAGATGCATTACAACAGCGAAGAGCCACGTGCTATCCTAATGGACAAATGGCATGTACGTTTATCCACGCCGAGAAATACACGGTGTTTCAGAGATGCGTTTGCGTTTCATAATCGTAAAGCATAACCGCGGCTATTGCGCTCGCCGGAGGCGTAATTTTAATTAGCACGCTTTACGAGTAGAAAGAGAGAATAAGAAAGAGAGAAAGAGAGACAGAGAAAGAGAGAAAGTGAATAGATGGAAAATATAGAATAATATTGTAAAAAATATCTTAGAGTAATTTTCAATCCATACGAACGTTCAATAAAATATAAACGTTTTTCGGTACGAATACACAAACGTAGAATAAGAGATAGCAAAAGTATTTTATATTTGTTAAAATTTTATATTTTTCATATCCTAGTTTTAATTTAACAAAATGTGATTGTGTTATTTTTAACATTTTATGTGTCAATTTAACATATTATAAGTGTAAATTTTACTGAAGAAATATATATTTACAATTTACTTACAAATTGGGTCAGTGTTATATTTTTGTGTTAATTTCTTACGTAATACTTTTATTATTTCTTCATCATTTTCTAAATTAACACAAAGATTTGATACGTGAAATATGTTGAATTTAACACAAATTATCTAATGTGCAAATTACAGTTAAAAAATATTAATTATATTTAAAAAAAACATTAGATTAGCCTGTCAAATTTTTACGATATTCAATAATTGAAATAATATTACGATCCTACAAAGATTTTAATTTGTCACGATTAAATCAAGTTCTAGCGAAAATAGAAATCTCTCGATACGTGATCGATGCAACCTCGATAGCAAGGTGCATGTAACGATGCGATAATCCTGCGCTCTAAACCCCATTAATATTAAACGATTGCGAAAGGAAAACGCGACGAACATCGTCGGCGAGCGGCCACTTTCGAAAAGCCGGCGGTGAAAGAAGGACGCGGCGCGACGTCGTCTCCCGTTTGTTATGCGCACATTTAAAGCGATAATTGTCGACTGAACGTTAAAGGTCGGCGGTCGATAATTGGCAGTTTAATGATAAATTTCACTGTCTTTTATGAGGCCCCAATCACCGCAGCTTTCCCTCCTTCGGGCGGACGCGCGCGTCCTTCATATCCGCCCGCTAGAAAACAGGAAGGTGCTCGATGCTTCAATGCATCTCGTTGCATGTGCGCAACGTTTGTTGAAAATCGTGTTGTTACTGCTGAGACTTCTCTATAAAGACGGCTACACGTAATATGTTTATTTAACATGTAATACGTAATTGTGTGACGCACATCTAATATTATATAAAACAGTTATATATAAATTGATCTTTTATATAAATCGAGTAAGAATTCTATTTTTGATTCAAGCGAATCTCTGTGTTGCTCTTAACAATATTCATACACTGTTAAACTCATCAAATTATATAATATCAAATTACACTCGATTTTTTAATCATATTTATAGATCGCCATTGCTTCTACCCAGAATGTCGTTAATTTTTAATTAAAACAATGAAGTTAGACAACTCAAGAAAATGTATTTAATTCGATTCATATTTAGTTTATTATTTACTAAGTTAATACAGATAATATGTTTATTTAAAACTAACCATAGAAATGGATTGATTAATTTATGTTTTGACACAGATGAAAGTTAAAAATAACAAAATTATTGTCAAAGGATTGAGTTTCAATTGGTTCTTTGATATCAAACAGTGTATGCAAATTTTTACAAATATAAACTGCGCACTAATTTGATTTGTCGGATTTGAAATGCAATCGCAAGTGAAGCTAAAATATTAATATTTCAAATTAGATCCATCGTTAGTTTAATAACAAACATTTTAAAAATTTGCAAAGAACTTATTGCAAAAAATATGACTTCAGCCAGAATTTGATCTTATCAATTCTCGACCACCAAGGCATAAAAATATTTGTCGCAATAATTAGTAATTAATGAGAAAACGTCATTTATCAAAGAGATATGTGTAGACAATTTCTAAGTTCTTGTAACATTATGAATCACTAATAATCCCGAAAACCATTCTTTTGCTCGAGCCATCATCAGGTATGTATTTACTTGCAATCTAGAATCTTGTTGAGTAACCTTAAGGCTGAAATTAGTCTTCGTGAGTCATTATCACTTATTTCAAGCTCCATTAGTATTGGCACTTGAGTGACGTGTGCGAAGCTCGTCAATCTGGAGCTTCAATTTTTATTATGGACAGCCGAAAGGTAGATCCGGCATTTAGGTTGTCTCGAGGAGCTCCGGCTCCTATTTTTTTTAGAATACCCTCTGGGTCTTCCTCACGCCATTTAATTTAGGCTTCGCCGTCCTCTCTTTCGTCGAATCCACGTCGAATGCAATCGGCGCGATACTAAAATTATGCGTAATTGCCTCCTTGATTTAATGCAAAAGTATATATCTCGGAACGCACATAGGTGCAGCATGCAAGAATCATTAATTCAATCGCAAAATATTATTTTATTCTTTATCGTTTACAAAGAAATAGATGATCACAACAATCATCAATATATGGAGTAAATATATTCTAATATCGAATTATATCGCTATATGTGCAGTAAAATATTACACTAAATTCATAATGTCAAATTATACCCAATTTGAGTTAATTTAACTAAAATGAAGTTAAACGATGTAAGAAATTGTATTAAATTTGACTCTTTAGTTTATTAGTATAGTTTATTACTAAGTATATAGTTAAGACTTTGTTTAAAAATAATTACAGAAAATAATTGATTTCCATTTTGATACACATGAAAGTTAAAAATAACAAAATTTATTTCAAGGAATTGGTTTAACATTGCTCCTCGAGTTTGATAACTAAGTATACTTATTTGTACATTCATTAAAATATCGAGCTATAATTTTCAAGTTTAGTATTATTTCTGACCTTCAACTAAATTCATTTTAAAAAAAAAGAACTATTTATTACTTCAAGAAGAAACTTCAAGAAGAAAGAAGAATCCACCTTTTCCTTACGGGCTTATGTAAAATGGTGATTAACAACTACTGCTTTGAATGCCAAAGAAAATACTTGAGAATACCATGTGTCTTCTTCCTATAATTCTAGCACATCACTTTACTTTTAGCTCTCTTCTAAGAAGTTAATTCTTCCTTGCATAAGCGCTTCCAGTTGTGAATACCTCAGCTCAGTTGTTTGGGTTGATGAGAGAAGCGGCTAATAATCGTAGTTTAATAATTACCAGAACCTGTCGCTCATCCTGACAATTAATTAGAGACTACCTTCAATCGCGTCGCTCTCTCACGCTTCCACCGTCGACGTGTCTTGTTCCTCTCTTTGCGACGCGCATTTATCGAGCATCTAGGCGCTGCGCGAGAATGAGCAGATTTGGCGAACGGAAGATGAGACTGGAAAGACGACGCAAGTCCCTTGGGGACGCACGAAGGTAATAATTAACGCTAACACGTGTCGGGTAAACATAGGTAAGGCTTCTGAGACTCCAGCAAGGCCGTTGACATTACTTCACAATGCCATCTTCCGAGATACGAATATCGTGTGTATCCTTAATTTTCAAAATTTCTTTAAAATTAGCACTTTTTTAAGTCTCAGAACAACGGCGTACTTGTTTACCATGCAGTCTAGACTCCCAACATTCTTGCATATTCTTAAATTTTTATGAAATTTTTAATATTCCTGTGTGATACGCGACTGCTCTCTCTTTCTCTCTCTCTCTCTCTCTCTAAACTCTTTAAAGTGGAATTTAAAGAGTAAAATCTCACTCTTAGAAATGAATAATTGAACCACTCTTCTTTAACTTCGGCTCAATTGTCGCTCTTTGTCATCCTTTAGAATTAGATTCTTTATAATTATTCACTTCAAAGATTTTAGAGAGCTTACCTACATCACAATGATAATTATGAAAACCTGTTAAAAATCTACAATGCGCTGTTTCAATTACACTCGTTTAAACAAGCACGATATTTTGATGCTAGAAATTTTGCTGGAATTAATTCATGCGACTTGTGCGTGGAATGCGTCATGCAACAGTTCGTGCGAAATTTTAGAGTATTTTCTTGAAAATTAAACACATTACATACTTATATCACCCATCAATTATACTACGCCATTTACGAAGCACGTATTCCTAAACGCATGGTAATGGTGTAGTTTCAAACAATGTCCACAGACAGAAACGCGAACGTACAGTCTCACCTGGGAATTTCCCTAACTCAAGGTCCGATTAGAAATGTAACAATGGCGACATCAGCCGGAGGACAGCAATTAGAAGCCGCGTGCGAAGGAAACTGGAGAAACTCGGCAATTATGCGCGACCGTTTCGAACGACGTGTAGCTTTCAAAGTTTACCATGCGTACAACTGTGTTTGACTTAGAAAACGACAATTTGCGATATTTACTTTACAGTAATTGATACAGAAAAGCATCTTTTGTATTTCATAAAAATATAGTACAAAAAGTATTTGGTATTCATGATTATATAATTGCATGATAAAATAATTACGAGGAGCTCCAGTTTTGCAGTTATTATTCTGCTAAAATGTTAGTACAAAAAATATCGATGTGGATTAAAAATTCCTGGCGTTAAATCCACATCATGTAGTGTTAATATTAATATCAACACGTGAGAATTTTATATAGTATTAAATTCACTGATATTTTTAGAGTGTAATGATAATTATACACCAAAAGAATATACAGTTGTCTCCTAAAACGATTATAATTTTATGCACTTTCTCTCAATGTATCACGTTCATATTTCCTCACATTTTATTTAAACAATGTTTAAGCTGTATAAGCTATATATTATTTATTAATAAATAATTTAATTTATTTAAATATCATTACTTCTTTTATATTTTAATATTTCTTTTATATATATATATATATAAATTTCATATATATTTAAATTTCATTGATAATTCTACACTTTGTAAGCATTTTTAATCCAAAGTAAAAATTGAGGAAAGAGGTTGTCACTCCATCAAAGACCATCATTCCGACTAAATCCCTTCTCGTGTCCACGTTCTCCTTTGTAGTTACTGTATTTAGTGGGGCAAACTGAAGAGTGCCAACTTTCCAGCGACTCGACTATTATGCGAGAGGATCGCATCGGAGGATCGGAGCCTCGCGTGCGGAATCAATCGCGCCGCAAGTGTTTGCCGAAGAATTTACACGACGGCAACAAGCGCGTGTGTGCACAGGTGTACACACACGCTTGGCTTCTTGTCGGTCACGAGGAGAGCGCGAGGTCGAAGAGCGAATAGCAATCGAAATAGGTTTGTATACTGTGACGATATTACGTCGAACCTCGTGACCTACACCCATACATCATACCGACCCCGAATTTCATCTAACTGGACTTAATTCTAATTTTCAACATTGAATAATTTCGTTTTACATTAAAAATTATTTTTTTCTTAGCACGAAAATTTCTTTAAAAGTATTCAAGTATTAAGGCAACTTCACTTCTTTTGTTAAAAAATTGCAATTATATAAATTGAGTGTAGAATGTTAAAACTTTTTGTACCATCGTCATCAATGTTTAAGCATTCTATTTCGATATTATTTTAATGATTCAACAAAATTATTTTCGAATCAGTATTTACGTAGCTAAATTTTTTAATATTTTAGCGGAACCGTCTTTTCTATGTAAATATACAATATTATTAAACATTCCAAGATACCATTCTCAACTATATTTGACGCTCCTCTGTTTATTTGTTATTCACTTAAACACTTTAATTTATAATTGTTTATACAATATTTATTTAGTTTGATATCAATAAAATTCAACTAATCCCGACTTAAGTTTAAATATTCAGACATATCTTTGTAAAGAAGATAGCAACAGATGCAGAAGAATTTTCTTTCGATAAATATAAGTATATCTATACAATATAAAGACATCATTTAATGTTAAAGACAACGTAAATGACGACAAATAACGTCAGCTTGTTGCAGAGAAACTATCACGTTCAAGACGATCAGAGATCCTGTTCTGATTGACGATGCAGGTCGTTGTCTGGCAGTCGAAATGGCAATTAGTCAAGGATCATTATACCGTGTTCTCAAATCGAGTATAGTCGGTAATCCGATAACCCCGGGTCGTCTCGATGAGCCGCGGTACATTTCCGGTGTAACGGTCCAGATCATACGAATACCCGCTACGTTATGACTTCGCGATACCCATTTCTTACTGTACGTACGACCTAGCAATTCGCGGTGAGACTGTTAGATCGCGGCTGAACTAAGGATATTTACGATACTTCGAGCAATGAAATATCGATACTTCGCTTACGGTACTTCAACAGTACCGATAAAACTATTTTACTCACGATACTTCAGTGGTATTCGCTAATATTCTTTCTTCATATTTGGGAAAACTTGCTGTTTGAGAAACAGCATATTAAAAGTCAGAAAGAAATAGCTTCTAATCGTACATCGAGCATATCGAGCACATCCAATAAAACGTTTACGCAGCAAGAAAGTAATAACGGATGATAATTAAGATATCTAATGTATATCATAAAACGTAGCAGGACCTGAACAAAAAAACAGAATGAAGAGTATAGAAAAATTCAGAAGCGAGAGAATAGATAGTAAATTTTCAGACCGAATCGCGCGGAAGGACGGATTCGAAACACGTCAATTTAACGAGCAGTCCCTCGTTCATTCGCGTTGCGCATTAAGCCATCGATTTTCTCCGGCTCGTTCATTTTCTTTCGCACGGGTCCCGGATCCCGCAGTTCGCGGAGAAGAAAGAAACGACACAAGGCACGAGCCCGAACGAACGGACGGCGGGAACTTAACGACCCGAATGTAATACCGCGAGGAACGCGAATAGGAATGAAGAAACGCCGTGAGTCGTTAAACTTATTTCATCCGGGAGGTCGCCGAGAATTTGTGAACTCGCGGTTGCGGCCGTGTCTTAATTCGCCAGAACTTTGATCAAACTTTCAATTAGCGAAATTTGCGTCTTGCCGCGGATAGAACATTCATTGCCTTGAATTCCGCCGGAGAATCTTATATATATTTAAATGTGTCTGCATTGTTATTAATTGAATTTATTATGTCAAATTATACCTAATTTGAGTTAGTTTTAATCATTTTTGTAAGTCGCTGTTCCCATTCAATATGTCATTAATTTAAGTAAAACAATAAAGTTAAACGCTTTAACTCAACAAATGTATCAAAGGATATTTTGGCGGTACATTTTAAATTTGCCTCATTTAGTTATTAAATGGATATATTTATTAAATGGATGTTTACTTTGGAAAGCAATTCAACTACAGGAATGGATTTACGTTTTCACATATTAGAAGTTAAAAGTTAGTTAAAAGTAATAAAATGTTATTTAATTCAAGAGATCATAAGTTATGTTTGCTCCTTTGGTATTTAATAATGTGAATTAAATCTTTGCAATTTCTTAAGACTACTCGATCGTAACGTCTGTGAAATCTCAGCCTTCAATTCTACGGCTCTTCGATCCTGAAATCCTTAGTTTCTCAGAGAGCTATAAATCCTTAAATTATAATACGTTAGGTCTGCGGAACATTTTTGCTTGGATTCCTGATTACTCATAGCACATTAAGTGATTCTTAAATTCCAACATATTATCGTATCATATCATAAAAACCTAACGCGAAATATATACACACATATAAAACACTGGAATATTTTAATGCGTCTATAAAGAGCAGTTCCAATACGTATAGCGTGCATCGACGAGCCGGCGAGACTCATCCGGTAAGTACTACACTGATTTTCAACGGTATCCGCAAAAAGGGGCGAATTATAGCGCGTCGGCGCGGTACATGAGAAAATTTGCATAGAGGCCGTGGAAAGAACGGCGAGGAGCGTCCTCGTCGTCGCCGTGTCGTCGGGATTAACCGCGTCCAAGACGCACGATAATCATCATAACGGGCACATCCTTCCACCGAGAGAATCCTTGCCTGGCTTGCTCGCGATAGTCTCGTACGTAGGTACGTAGGTGCGCTACGCAATTCCACCGAACGTACTTCCTCTCCGTCTGAGGCGTCTGATCTTCTGTCATTACCAAGATATACACACATATACAGCCTACTTGTATTCAGATAAAAGTGTCAATAGAGCGCGACGAATATTTTAACTGTAGATAAGTGGAATGGCCGACATATTCGCGTCGATCGTAATGCCACAGATTAAACATATTATAATATATTATTAAATATTATTTACGCGAGGAGATATGTTGCTTTGAGTGTAACACTATAATTTGTAAGATTCTGCTTTTTTATTAGTGCCAATCAGTACGATATATTTTAATATTCATTTGCACGTATTCGATGTCTTTAAGATGTCATTAAAATTCTAAAAATTCTTTGGATCGCGTAAGAACCGTTGCGACGAATGATAGCATTGTTCCCAAGGCGCTGTGAAACTATCACAATAACAACGAAGGAATACGGTACCCCCAAATCGCGCGAGAATCGCTTCCCGAGGAAGCGAGAGCGAACATAACGGAAGTGCATGCCGGTGGACTCGCTTCGTGAGCTGAAACATGCTTAGGATGCGCTGCTTTAGATGTCTATTCTTGTATCGGATCGTTGGCAAGGTGAATAAGATTAATGGTAAAGTATGAAGATACTGACCGTTTAAGGCTATTAAATCTATCATAACTGTAAGTCTAGTTTCTGTGACTGAACTAGTACATTTTTATTATACATTTTTGGAACTTAAGACAGATATATTATGTTTGATTGATATTAAGGTGCGTTCCATTTAGAGCTCACATCGCTCAGCGTTATTTGTTCGAGGTAATATTTTTCGCAATAAATAAATTTATCTACAGATTTTCAGCATATTAAGATTTCTTTAAAAGCCTATTGAGCATAAAAAAAATTAATTGTAATATTATTGATAGTTTAGCTGCTTTTTAAGTCCGACAAAGTTAATTCGGAATTCATGACTACAAATATAATATATATGTATGTATGTATACAAATTGGCATCAAATTATTTAAGCATTAAAGATCCAACTTCGACCGTTATGGGCCTTTATTTTCTACTTCCTATTGATTATTTCCTATTGATTATCCTTGCTTAACATCTGATAAACAACAAGAATGAAATGAAAGAACCACCATAAGTGTTGCGAGCGTCAAGTGGAACGCACCCTTATTCACTTCGAGTAAATAAAAGTATCATTTAAAGTTAATAAACCCTAGTTAAGCGTCTTTACATCTACATCCTGCGCGATTGAAAAGGCCAGGCTAGGGCCAGGAAGGGGCATTGAATTTCCTGGCTCTGTACGATACTCCGTAGCATCGCGCGCCATTGCGCTATTATGCGAGCGCACGCACGCGATTCTCGACGACGTTCGCGAAACGTTCGCCAAACGACGGCGCTTGAGGGCTCAAGAACGTGCATATCGATGCACAGCGCCATCGAAGAAGACGAGAAGAGGCCTCCCTTCCTTTTCTCTCCCTCGTTACATCAGCGAGGAATCAGTAAGTACAGGTACCGGCGTCTTCCGCGCGTTGGTATGCGCGAGAGAGGCATACTCTCGGTGGCATCAGCACCGAGCATAAGAGAGTACCGATATACTCATATACTCATGTACACGTAATCGGATACCGAGGGCTCGTTCGTCCATGCCCAGAATGGTTCGTCTGCTCGGGCGTGAATGCGGAAACGGCCACGCCAGTTACACACGTCCGCGTTACTTCCATCGCTAGACATTCCACGCTGAATTTCGCGCAAAACGTGCGAAATTGAGGAACGACAGCAACGGAGGAAAAATGTCCACTCAAATCGTAAAGCCATCTTATTTTTATATAAGGGCAATTTGAAAATTTGGCAGGTTAATCCATAAATGATAGAAATATTTGTAATATTATTGGCGCAAAACGATATCTATTCTTTTTATATAATTTGTAGATATAATTGTTGTAAAAATCAAGTCTACTAATGCACTATTGAAAAGCATAGGCAATAAGAACAGAGACTAACAGATTTCATCGTATAAGAAATCGTGTATTCTGATAGTTTGAAATCTGTTATTCCCTCTCCCGATTGTCTGTGCCTTTCATTTGTGTCTCAGGTTTAGTTTAGCTCGAATATATTGATGTCTGTGAAATGGATAACATTAAACAATTTGACTATTTTTTTTTTTCAAAAAAGTTTAACACTAATACAAATTTTGAAGTAGATGAAAAATATGTTGGGTAATAGTGCATCATCATGTACGACTGTAAAGGAAACGGAGAGCTACAGTAAACAGCTATCTTGAGGAATTTCAAGAAATGGATTTCCATAATGGTATAAGAGCACTGGAATCGCTGGATGAAGTGCAATGAAGTTGAAGGAAATCATATTGAAAAAGAGAAGTAATTTAAAACCTAAAATTGTACGTTTCCATCGTTGGATTTTCCATCGCAAAGTTTTCAAATTGCTCTCGTATTTCGAAATAAAAATAGATTTTTTAGTTAAACTTCTTGTACGGTTTGTTTTTCCTCAACATGAAGAAAAAAGGGGAAAGATGAACGGTGCAAGAGATTCGACTAAAAAGGAGTCTTATGATAGCGTTATTAGGCACTATATCTACGTCCAATAGAGTGGCGATGAAATTTTCGATTAGAAAAAAAATTCTCGGCGAAGAATTAACGACGAGCGTGAATATTTACGCGATGCGTTATCTTGAGTGATGAGACGCACAATACACAAGCGAAGAAAAATTAAGAAGAATTAAAGGAAGAGCTCTTGGGAGAGCGCACTATCTAATCTCTCACACGGAGAGAAATAGTTGAGAGTAATTTTTATCTTAGAAGACTATAAAAATATTCTGGTTATTTTTACCGAATTCATGACAAACTTTACTTGCCTAAAGGTAAAGATGTGAGAAGTGTAAAATAAAAAAATACGTTATAATTATAAATCCATTCAAGTAATTATTACCTTACAGTAAAGTAAATTATACTATTCTCGAGCTGTAAGAACTTAAAACGACTCTCAAAATTTACTTTGCAAAATATAAAAAATACTTTACTATAGCTTTGTATGACAATCTCTCATTTATCAGAAAAATAAAGTAAATTTTACGTGAACGCTTGTTCCTATGTATGTGTCTATCAATAAAATTATCAATAAAATTATCCATAAAATTATCCATAAAATTATTTTATTAGAAATCTAGCGTATATTACTTTACATTTTTCTCTATTCAATTGTGTTATTTTACACTGAGAAATGTTAAATTTTAATTGAACAAAATGTTCAAATAACACAATCACATTATGTTAAATTACTACTCGAATATGTTAAAAATTCGACATAAAAATTTTAACAAGGATTCGTTTTAACATAATTGTTAATATATTAAGTATAATAAATATGTATAATAAAAATGTAATAATAAATATGTATAAATGTTAATAAATTAACATAAATACATAATATTTTTTACCTAATATTTTGTGTGTTGTATTAAAATGAATAAAAAGTAAACGAAAACGAACACCGAGTTGTCACGATAAAACGAGAGCAGAGAGAGTCCAATTAGGGTCAGAGACTCGAAATGAAACTATTTCGAGTCCGTTGCAACGACGACGTCATTTAGCGTTCGTTATTATCGTCGTTATGTCGCAGCAAATATGGTAATAATCGACAATCCGAGATGCGCGCGCCCGTGCGGCATATACCGCGTCTCCGTTATGATCATAAAATCCGATACATATAATTATAGTTTTGCAGTGGCGATCTTTTTCGTGCTTCCTTAACTCTCTTTCTTTACTCTCGTAACCCTCTCGCTCCGGCCACGATTAGCGGAGTCGCGTGAACGTAATAATAGTCATTATGGCAGTTGTAACTCCATCGTCGGGAGAGCCGAATGAACGTGGTCATTGCATGTATTTCTCGATTTAATCCCCCTTAGTGCAGCCACTGTGACGTAAATAAACCCGCTGCAGTCCAAGTATCTACTTTAAACAGATCATCATTCGCACAGAAGAACGGATGCATATAATATAATATCACAGAAAAATTCTTACTGTCACAAATTCTATTCACGATAAAGACTCGATCTTTTTCAATAAATTTAAAATGTCAAGTATATGAAAATTTAACTTCACCCTCAGCACAATTAGCCCTCCATAGCATGATTTTTTAATTTTTCCATCAGCAATAAGAGTTTAGATTTAAATTTATCTACCAAAATTCACAATCAAAATATCAATGATGCTTTTAAAAATTCCATTGCTTGCGAAAAGTTAATAAAAGTAATTTTTATAATCTTCCACTGAAAAAAATATTTTGATTAAACCAATATTGCATCGATGCACGTTGAGGAGTTATAAGAATTATACCAGAAATTCTGTTTAATCTTCCTAAAATGCCATTTTTATTAACATGCTTTGTCAGTTTAATTTTTTTCATAAAACATTTTTTTCAATGACCTAATATTAATACAAAATGAAATAAATATAAAATATATATTGCTTTTTTAAATCACAGTAAGTAATAAAAAGCGAATAATGTATCTTGATCGAAACTGATTTGGTTTCGAGAGCCCTCAAATATAACAGTATATCGATCTGATCTCAAGTTTTCAACCGAACGTTCCGCTACATTTCGGCAATTGTCGGCTCACCGCTACATTTCCTTTTCCGCTCATGATTCCGACATTTCTTCAACATGACAGATGCGTGTCGAATTGATCAACGATACCCTTGGCGATCCAAAACGGTGTTTACGAAAGGACACGGTTTTTACGCCGTTATGTAATAACGCTGGACACAGGTGTGTGTATGTGTGTGCGTGTGCGTGTGCGTGTGTGTGTGTGTGTGTAGCTCTGGGACCAAAACGATTGATCGATGTTAAAGCAATGACTCTTCATCTTTTTCAAGAATAATAAGGAGTTTTTGCAATAACGTGGATCCAGATATGATGAACATTAAAGTCACATTATCTTTTTCTTAATTAGTTGTTAAGAAGAACGTGACCTTAGTTTTCACCGTATCTGGATAAATGGATAAACTCCCTATTATTCTACATAAAAAGACGATAAATGTAAATGAGGCCGCCTTGAGTGAGAGAGAGAGAGAGAGAGAATTGCTGAAAAGCAAAAATGTTATGTTTCAAGTTTATCCAATGTGAAATAATTAACGTATTATATTTTTCTTTAAGAATAAACCCTATTCAATAATAATTAATTTGTACTAATTTAAAGACGTACCTAAATAATGATATAAAAGATAAATGACAATTGATTTTTATAATTCGTCGATTTAAATTTAGGTATTAATTTCGAGCTTTTAGTGAAGCTTCTATAAGAGAATGAAAGAGAAAGAAAATTAAAATAGGTCATTTTCGCGATATAAATTTGTGCAAGCCAAATATATGAAATGACTTGATCGAGAATGAATATATAAAATTTTAATGCAGCTCTTAGAGCTTCGCGGATTGTGGGTTGAAGAACCATTGCTTTGCAACAGTCAGCGAGACGGGAAACCGCGACGTTGCGAAGTGACGATGTTAAAAAATCGAACGTGCATCTTCTATGCCTCGCTTTTTCCACCATGCGGCTTAAGCAATTTTCTTTGGTCTTCGCCGACAACGTGGATCCAAATCGATTTAACGTTCAGCGAGATCGCCGAGACAGTTTACTCAAATCGCTGCCGTTGATACCTATGACAGACCGCTTTGATTGTGACAGGCAACCGTAGTATCCGCCATAAGAGAGGACTCATACAGAGTACGGGTTATTCAAAGCTTAAGCAGCTGATAAATATCTCTATATTATGCATATATGTAACATCTGCGAAGACTTATCGAGAATCTCTTGTGAACAAAGTAGTCGCGCGGGATGAGTATACACGCATCCCGCAATCGGTGGATGCATATCTTTCAATGTTGTTAGATTATTACTACTAGATGTATCAATAGCAGAGTTAGAGATTGTATTCTGATAGAACTGAGATATCTGATATAATTCTGCGGTTTGGAAATAAAAGAAATATAACGTATTCAGTTCTATTTGTCCTTCTACCCTGAAATCTTAGAATTACTGTATAGATATCAAATTATCATTACGTCGAATCTCTGTTTAGTATAATGATATAAATTTATTTTCGTATGACGCATAAATACAAACGATTTGAATCCTGAGTGTATAAAATTCAAATATAATAATAAAAATCGCGTAAAATATGAAGCAAAACAATAAAATTTAATAAAAATCATCATACAGAATTGAAAACTATTGACTTTGTATCTCTTTTTAATTCTGTATGATGATTCTTATTATATTTCTTTATTATGCTTCATATTTGAAATTTTTACTATCATATTTGAGGTACCTACCGAGGATGATTTAAATTGAGAGTCGAAATATTTACATTATTGTCATACGATAATATAAATGTATATAGCTATGGATATTTTTTATATTATATATATATATTAGGTATTGGAATTAATTCGTAGCGTTTTTTAATGAAAGAATGTTATTTATTTCACATGAGCATTAAAAAATACATTAATGAAAGTACTTCCCATCACTTGTAAAACGCTACGAATTAATTCCAACACCTAATATATATATATATATATACGTATCGATAATAAATTAAAGAATCATGCTACTTTACAAATAAAACCGACAAAAACTATCGTTTTTACTTGGAGATGCTCAGTTATTATAAGCTCTAATTAGCAGCACAAAAACGTTTTGTTATAATAACTATGCTAGTGGGCGTCATAATAATGATAATAAATCGCGCAGTCCGTTTATATGATGCACTCTTGGTCGCGCCTCTTCACGGTTTCTCACATCGAGGTAAATCGTTTCGATCCGCATACTGCCGTATCCCGCGTCAGTCTCTCTTTGGCAAGTCTCGTCGGGATTACATCGAGACCAACACGCAAAACACGATGTGTTGCGCGCTATTACAAACGTCTGGGTTTTCATAAAACTTCCACTTGAGACTTGTAATTGCTTCCTATTTGCGAGAGGCTTGTAATACTAGACGGTAGGTAGCCGAGGAGCATTCAGGCGGATAAGTGTTGCACATCTTTCACTGAGTAATCGTGATACTAGACATATAATCGATTACTTTGACAACATTGCGATTTCACTCGCAACGCATGAAAATCACTGTTTAGGCAATAAAATGGAGAGAAAGCCCCGCGGAGATTAAATTTTCCGTTGCTGCGCGTAAAACACGAGCCGCGTTTTTACTTTCTCAATACGCGCGCCTTCATGAATATGCGAAAATTCATCGAGGCGTACCCACGGCCCACTTTTCAGCCAAACAATGGACCGGTTGAAAAGAAGAAAAAGGCAACAGCCGAATGTTTTCCGAGATCAAATGATCTTTACTAACTTATACTAAGTGCACATTGAAGCAAAAAGGACAAATTAGAATTGCAAATATTCCTGGGTAATATATATATATATGTATATACCTAAGACAATTCGAAACAATTTTAATATTGTAAAATAATTAACTTCACTTTCTCAATAAAATTTGAAAAATTTAGATAAAGATAAAATATATACTTCACACTTAATTTCGATAATAATATACGAAAAAATATAAAAGAACGACACAAATTTACCTGTGTGAATTTTTTTCGTAGATTACTCTTGTCGTACATTATTTATTTTTTATTAGTTTTTTTTCTCATAGAAATAATACGAGTAATGATAAAAATTTAGAAGAGTAGAAAATATCTTGTGAAAGCTTACAAATTAATTCTTGTCAACTTTTTTTTTCGTATGGATTTTTGAATATTTTTCCTGATAAATTGTATCTGATAATATCTTGTATGGATAAGCTACCTGTCCGTAACGAGTTGCACGTACCAGCGTGGAATAAATCCGTCATCGGCTTTCAAACATCTACGAAACTCGTTGAAACGCATGCTGCTCACAGGTGGAAATGGAATGGGCGCGCCGTTGGTGCACTTGCGCGAATGCGGTTGACCCAGATGCCTCGCGAATGAAACTCATCTGGCAGCCGTTCCTGACATCCTTGGGCTCGATAAGGAGAATTTCTGTCGAGCGTGCGTTTTAATGATCCCGAGATTCGCGACGAGATTTCGTGCGTGATAGAATCTCGATAAAATCATCGCGTCAACACCCGATGTAGAGTAATATCACACTTTACGTCTATTATACCAGTCCATTCTATCGTATACAATCAACTTTCAGATATGCATAATAATGATAAATCATTATGTATGATAATTGTAGACTTGTGCTAAAATATTTCGAATCCATTCGTCTGTAATATTATACAGTTCGGATTGTAATACACAATAGAAAATATTTTGTATTTGCAATGAGTCAAATATATTAATTTAATATTATAAATTAATTTTACTGAAAAAATATATTTCCACAATTTGCTTACTGTGTTATATTTTTATGTCAATTTTTTATATAATATTTACGTTATTTTCCAATATATTTGTCTTGTGTTAAATTTAACGCAAATCGTTCGACTGTATACAATTAATTTGCAATAGTTACATAAGATTAATATCGTGTAAAGCATCGAGCAGTTGCTTTAAAATACGTATGAATTCAAAAAGATTTGTTTTGAAATAATTCTGCAAATCCTTACGCAACTCTTTACTTTCAGTATACAGAATTCGTTATCATAGTTGCGAAAGTTGCGGATAATAAAAAACAAATAAAATGTTACTGTAATAAAAAGAAACGAGGGTCGTAATTTCAGGCGTTAAAAATCTCTGAACCGAGTGCGTACGAGATGAAGTTGCGAAAAAAAGTGCACGGGATAAGGATCGTGCGATTATCGTACGTTATTCCGTACGGGAAAACGTCGGCCGACCCAAAAGCACATCAGAGTGAAACTCATCGAACACTCGTTCCTCTTGCATCCTTGGACTCGATAAGAGAGACCGGAGAATTTCTGCCGAGTGCAAGGCCTGGAATGCCAGGCATTCGCCTCAGGCAGCATCGAGATTCGCTGTAAGGGACGTGCCAAGGTAGAAAATGATTTTAAGCATGTAATAACGTGGCTGTTCGGCGAAAACTATCGCCGTGTAAAACGCCGTGAAGCGGTCTCGGGAAAGAGATAGAGAATGAAAGAGATAGAAAGAGAGAGAAAGGAAAAACGAAGAACGAAGCTTCACGAAATCGAGCCTGGCTAATTCTTCCCATGAAGTATTGTCTCCGTGCCGCAAAAAGCATCGATTCGTCTCGGTAGAAATTGATTCCACTGCGGGGATCATGCACAATTGGATCTTTAACAATGCGTTTCCAACGTTCCTCTTCACAAGTGTTCAATTTACAAGCGTTAATTTGTAAACTTTTATAAAAAAAATTATTTTCTGTTTTCTAAAATTTTGTATCATTATTATTTCTAGCTTTGAGACAAAATTAATGAAAATGCAGCTTATATAAAATTTAAAAGTTATACGTAAAAGTTTAAAATTCCCGAAATTGATTCCAATGTATACAATTGGATCTTTAATGAGTTCTCAATGTATAACGGTCCTTTTTATGGACATTAAATTCACAAGAATTAATTCGTAAGCTTTCACAAAATATTTTCTATCAAATTTTTGTATTATTATTACTTCTAGTTTTGAAAAAAAAAAAAAAATGAAAATGCAACGTGAATGCAACGTATGATGAAAGTTATACGAAAGTTAAAATTACTAATACAATAAATTTCTAGTAGAAATGAATTAAATTGAAATTCATCACATAATTTCTTATTAAGAGAAACGGTGATGCATCCTAAGATAAGCTATGTATACGTAGCTATACTTCATATTGAAAAATGAAGCCATATGGCACTGTTGAGGGTGAAGGAATTAAATGACGACCGGGTCTCTCGTTTCTGCGGCTTTCACGAGCTATCGGACAACGACAGTGACGAAGGTCAGTCGTGATCATAAACGACATTGACCTTGACTCACGCTACGACAGGTGGAATGGTTTAATCTAGAAAGTCTAGGATTATGCGCTTAAACCGCATAAAAATAATGACATACTTTCTCGGAGATGCGCGCACCATACGATACTTATTATAATCGGCCGTGATTACGCAGTTTGCAAACGAAGAGCGGAGGCATTGTACGGATCTGCAATTGGCTTCCCTGGGTCGTCGCGATGCACGGTAACAATCGGATATAACAGGGTCGAACCGATCGTGACGGGAATGTAGATTAGACCGTCTTGGAAGTCAAGAAACTTGCAAGTCAAGACTCGACGAGTGATAAATTGAACACGTGTGAAAAAGGACAATAATTTTAAATTGAAAAGCAGCATAATATTTTTTATAAAAGTCTCTGGAAATAAGTATCACGATTTGTAAGAAGCTATGGCGTTAAAAAAAAAAGCTAAAAAGTAATTAGCAAGATAATTGGAAAGATTAAAACAAAATCTCATTTCACGTAATATTATTAGATATTATTGAACGCCTAAGATACGCTTAATTAATCTAGAGCGTCTTCTACTGAAAAGAATCAGTAATCACGAAGCAACCTTGCGGTCACAAGCGTGTCTTGTAACCGTGCGCGCCGTCTAAAAAGTACTGCCAGACGTTCCCACGTGACGCGAAAAATTCCGGCGAGGAAATTATACCGTGTTACATTAATCTGCGGGGATCACGAGATCAATAGCGGATCAATAGCGGCGATCACGCCTCACGCCTCACGCGGTAGAGCAGAGACGAAGGTGGAGAACGGGCGGTAGTAGCGGAGCGCAGCGCGCGAGGATCGCCCGGAGGTGCTTCAGGCTCCTTCTCGGTGAAGCGGTAGGGGGTAAGAGGGTAAGAGGGTAAGAGGGTAAGAGGAAGGTGGAGGAAGGCTGGAGATCCCTGTTGCTGCCGCGGCAGAAGGAGGAGGAGCAGGAAGAACGGACGGAGAAAAACGGAAAGGAGCACGGCCGGCGCGGCGTCGTAGCGCACCGCCATTAGAAATCATCGCCTGCTCTCGTGGAATTTCAGAATGCGGAAGGAAAGCCGTGAGCGGTGAGAGACAGGGTCCGGAGCTTGGATAAATGAAGGAAGAAAGAGATAGAGACGAACCAATGGACGGGACGGCGGTTGTACGAGGAAAAGGGTGGGGACGTAAGTGGTAACGTAGTTAGTAACCAGAGAACTCAGTCGTTCGTTTCAATACACCGACCGGTGCACCGATGCGTTCGCCGCTGATGGCCAACGATCCTTTTTCTTTTCGCTTGCTCCCCAGTCCCGCATATCAACGCATCGTTCCGTAAGCGCGCCAACCCCCGTTCCAACTTCCAGCCTGTTGGTATCTACGTGATCACCGTACATTCGTCGGCCTATCCACCTTCTTTCCGTTCTTAATTCCTTCTATATTTTACGTAAAGAGTTAAGTCTTGATAAAATAGAAAAATTCAGATAATAACTCTTAAGTCTAAATAATACTCTAAATAATATCATATGTATTTAATGTTTTTTTTTTGTTTAAGAGATCTAAGATTATGTAGAGATTTAATTAACAGAGATTTATATTAATATAACATTTTAACAAACTCAATTTCCGATATTATTATAATACATACAAAAGCTTTTCTCTTATCCTACATAAATATGAAAATTATTTTCATATTTATGGCAATACATTTCAACAATTTCAATTTCCAATACTATTTTACACACATCAAGATTCGAATTTAACAAAATTATTGGTTAGAATCTTTAGAGAAAAGTGAGATAGAAGTGAATTGCTTGGTTAGAAATTCGCAGATAGGTTTCGCCATTCTGAAGTAGCCCACAGCAATATATTTAGAACCATTACAATAATGTGCTGTTTCTACAAAGATAACAAAGAAAGGAAGAAAGAACATAGTCACAGACTTTCAATCCGTTTAATTAGCCTCTTCGTTATGTCTCAAAATCGAAAATAATTAAATATTAATGACGGGAAATAGTAAATGTTGATCATCAATTTTATACCACGAGATAGATGCAAAAATAACTCTGTATATAATTAATTTTCGGTCCACGAAATTGTTTATGAAATATACAAACTTGTTATTAGATGCGTTTAAAAAAAATTACTGAGAGAAAAAAACCAAATTTGATTAGAATAATAAAACTTTTAAATTAAAAAATTAGAAAGTGTTTTTTTTTTCAAGTCAAGTTATATCATACAATCATACAAATCACATCATGTATCATACAATCATATATTATACATTACAGTATATATACAATCATATATTACACAAATCTCTCTCAATGATTAGAATAACAAATTGTGACAAACAAAAAACTATTAAAAGCAGTTATTTCTACTTCTGTCTGTGACATGTCATTGTGTTTGTGTGTCAACGATATGCATTTCCTTAAAAAATTCTTTCGCTGTGATTTAGCGATTCACCGAGTATAGTCGCGCATATTTAATCTTCCGTCTACGATCTGGCATAAACGAAATTTCACTTTCGAATTTCTCCGAAATAAAGAAAGCCGGAGTACGGTTCCCCCTCCTAAAATATCTTATGAAAAAAATATTTGTTATAATCTATAACTATGTTAAAAAGTAACTTCACATTTTATCTCATTTATTTTTAAAAACTTGAAAAAAAAATCAAATTACAGATGAAGGAAGTAAAATATGATTATAGACGGAAGGTTACTTTCTAAAAATTTCTTGCAGTGAAATCTCACTTCAAAAGGGTTGAAGTATCATTGAAAAAGAGGGAAAAATTTGTACTCTTGTGAATAAAAGTGACAGATTTTCATTCCAACAGAAAAAAACCTTTCTCCTTTTTTGGAATGGATTTTATTCCAAAAGTGTGAACTCTCAAAAAAGTGAAAATCTGACACTTTTGCAAATTTTTCACTCTTTTTTAATAGTGAATTTTAACTTTTTCGAAGTGAGATTTTACTCCAAGAAATATTTAAAGAATTAAGAACACAATGGCATTTCAATCGTGATCAACGATGTCTAAAACCGTTATAAACCGTCTAAAATAGTTTGTAGTGATAATATTCATTTGTTAAAATCCCTACACTGTAAAAAAATAAAACGTCAATCACTTTAAAATTAACATTTTTGTATGTCTCAGAAAGTCTACTAAGCGTCTTCAAGTTAAAATTAACATTCTATCTTTTTACAGTGTAACGGTAAATTCTTGACATACCGATGATGTGAAATTTATATCATAAATTCCTAATGGGTTCCTCGCTGTACCAGGTGCCATTAGTCACCATTTGCGTGCTTTTATTTACGCGTAATAGCGGTGAAAACGGGTGGCCGCTCGCGCCCGCTTTCCAATCCGCGTGGAAAAAAAGCATTTAGTGTCAATCCCGCGGCCGATACTGGAACGACTTGGGCTTGCCGTCGATGGGCGTGCCGCAGAAATCGCCGAGGTGATTTTATCGTCCGGCTTCTTGCTCGCGCGCGAACGAAATCGCGATTTCGCGGTAAATCGACATTCCGCGCATATCTTGCCGGCGAAACCGAGCGGTTGCGAGACAGTTATAATATTCACGGTAATTTCTACGATTTGGTACCACGGCGATCGACAACGTCGTAATTTTCTCCTAATTCCATTCGACGGTGTATTTCATTTCTGAATAAAAGAATTTTGAAATTACTAAGAGAATTAAATGGATTTTGCTTCATCACTAAATATTAATCGGATATAATTACGCCTGAATTAGAATCTTGAATACATCGAATCTTGAAATATTTGAAGTAGATACTGTCATCGAGCATTCTGCCGTCTTTCTTTACGTCACGATCCCAAGATGATTTCTGAGGTTTTCCTCACAAATTATTCCTGAAACAAACTGCATCTCTAAGCTAGATGGAAGCATTACAGCTTATTTGCGGCGAGTTATGGCGCTCATCTTGAGTTCGCTATTCTTTGCACCGCGCCATATAGTTTCTCCTCTTCTCTCCTTCCGCTTCTCTTCGCCGCTCCCGTTCTCGCGCATGTTGCACGCGTGCACGCGTGCACGCGTGCGTCCGTGCGGGCGTAGGATTCACGGGATATTGCACTCTCGGCTTTCATTATTTGCGAGTTAGCACAATGCGTTACTCTTCCTTCCATTATCTATTTCTCTCTTTTTTGTTCCCGTATGTTCATTCCCTGCTCATCGTTGGAACATACGCCTTACGATATGTTCTTAAAGAGCATCGCCTAAATTACAAGATCAACGTGAATCGCTTTCGGTAATCGTGAGTCAGCTAATGAGAAAAGAAAAGTAAGTCGCACGACAAAAATAGTCCTCTACAACTTTGTGTTCTAAAAATCATTGCCAGTACTAAAAATAGTAAAAACCTTATTAGTGAATTTTAACGCGTATGTGTACTGATAAGCGGCAATTAAACTAATGTAAATATTTAACTAATGTAAATATTTCATAGGGAAATTGATTGATATATATATATACGAGTAAGTTTTAGAAATGTTGAAATGTACGCTTTAAATGCTCTAAATTACTATGTCTACTTTGTTACTGTTATGTCCGTTAATGCAGATTAACTTTAATCTTTACAACTTACTCTTCAGCTTTATCTAATTATCAGAACTAAAAAAAAGACGAAGAGTTAGTTGCTCCGAGATTAAAATTTAACTACATTGGTAAAAAACGGATATTAGAGAAGTAGAATTACAGTTATCGGACTGTATTAAAATTAAATAACATCGCTATTGCATATGAAAATATTTGTAATGCGGGGAAGGATATTATATAAATCTCGAGATCTGAAACTGAAGATAAATTAATGAGGAAGAGGCGCAAGTTTAAGTTTTAAGTGCAAACCGGACTTAAGATATTAAAAATGAAGACCCCCCCCCCCCAAGACCCATGCAAGGGTGGATATCGTATTGATTACTACTTACAATGAAAAACGGGGGATGTGCACGAGAGTGGCTAGGCAACGCACGGCGATCTTTATTACAATGGCTATCTCCTGCAAGATTTCCTCCTCGATCTCACGCACATAGTGCAATTTCTAGAATCCTCGGAAGTGTGTGGAGAGGGACAGGGGATAGTTATTAAAAAGCTGGATTGAGGATAGGAGTCTCGCAGGTCGCTGGCTATATTTATTACTACGAAGAAACTATGAAATTACTGGCCGATTACTCATAAAACTTTTTCGCAAAATTAAAATAACCGATTAAACGGGCCTTTTTTTTATCGAACATCATCCATATTATTCTCTCCTTTTAAATCACGGTCAAAGTTATCATATAAAAAAAGTGAGTAGAATATGTATAATGTCAAATACGTGTGATAAAGATCTAATTATTTCTCACAGAAAAAGTGATGAATATCGCGATCTCATATAAATATTAATTCAAATATCGATCGATTCAATTTTTATTAAATAAAGGTTTTAAGATTTAAGTAAAAATCTATTTGGTAATATAATAGAGAGGTTGAAAAGTAATTCTGAAAAGTAATCCTTTCGTATTTTTTGAAAGTTTAGAACAATAAAAAAACCTAAGCTAGACGAAAAAGACTCAGATTACAGACGGAAAATTAAAAAGTAAAAATCTGTTAATTACACTTTAATATAGCTGTATTAATGATAACAAAAAAATACCCTGTAAAGCCAAGAACCGTTGTCTAAAGACTTAAAAATGCTAATTGCTCTATCATTTATTTTCTTTATATTTTTTTAACTATTCTAGGAAGCAAGGAGAGACATTAATCTCTGCGAGATTTATCGTTTCTACATTCGTGCATGCGAAGTGGATACACGATCAGTTTCGCGCCAAGTATGAAAAAGCTCGATATACTAGCCGGCCGTGTGTGGTGGAGCGTGTAATTTCGCACGGAGACTCATCGCGACGCGTGTCTCCGTCGTCTCATCCACCGTATGACAAATCGCCGTGGATTCCATCACTTGCGACCGCGAATTACGTTCCGTACTAGATTCAGTTTGATTTCTTCCTGCATCGTCGGATCAAAGATAATCCGCACTACTTGATTTTTTATCCCATTAATATCTGTTCACATCCACTCGACACGAAAACGATGAACTTTGCACGCGTAAAAATACAAAATCAACATCGTATAAATAATCCAATAGGATAGTATTAAATGATAATAATAAAATGTAAAAAATATGTATAATACAAAAAAGTCGTTTTGCTGAAGTATCTAAAAATTTAGCTACGCTAAGAAAAAAATTTGATTGAATTAATTTAGTTTGTTTTTTTTTCTTTCGAAGAATGTATATATTTAAATCAAATTTTGTTGAATATTAAAATAATTACGTAGATCGCTCAAACTAGAATGCCAATACTTTTTATAACATTGGTCACCATATTAGAAATTTGAGCCAACGAAATTATATTCAGGTCTGTATCTAATTAAATTTTTTTAATTAAATTAAATATTTCAGCAAGATATCATTCTTTCCGTGTAATTATAAAATATTTCATTGAATATATGTACAACAGATAATAAAATTATGAAACATTATATCACTTTCAACGAAAGAAATTATTTCTAATTTAATTTCATTTTTAATTTCATTCTTTACTTAAATCCAACTTATCATTAAATGAGCAAGAGATTATGCAATTCATCATTTTCATACCGTGCACCGTAACACGCAGTACGCATATGAAGCGAAACTTTACAGTAATTAAACAGTAATTTTTTAATGATCGCACCGCAATTCGCGGCGATCGGTCGCGGGCCGGAAGTCGGCCTCTCGTAATCAAAGAAAATGTTCATCGCGCGGACACGGAGTGATGACTTCAAGCGGCAACAGCACACACCTCGAGAAGTCTACCTCTAGCAGGAAACCGAGTGGTATTTCATACAAAAGCCATCCTCGTGGCCGCCGTTCCGTTTCTGCACCCACGATCGTGCCGCGTGGGTCGGCTGTTCGTCGCATCATTAAAAAGTGAAAGCAACGTCGTCGAGTAACTTTGGTAACGGACGGATTCGTTCAGGAGTTACAGCGTCCCTCGTCGCGATCAGCCGGACTTTCGCCTCGCACGACGCACGGATAATTAATAGAATCCTACAATTTTATGTAACACGATAGAACGACATTTGCATTGCGCCATAAGAGACGTACCGGAACCATTGCGCTTACTTTCATACGATGGTTCTTCCAGTGATTTTTCCCGACCAATCCGAAGATCATTTATTCTTGGCGAAAGCCTGATCACATAGTAATGGTAATTATAAAGGTAACAACTACATGAGTTTTATACATATTAATTATATGTCAGTTTTATATGTATTAATTATATTACATAAATTAATGAGTAGATATATAGTTAATTAAGCTACTTTATAGCTATTGTGACTATAAAATAGTGTATTCGATTATATATGTACATTATTTTATTCAATTATATACATTAATTCTACACTGAAAAAGAAATTGAATTAATCTGAAATGTTAATATGTCTACTATATAATAATCAGACTGTTAATAAAATATGAACAACTTAATAATCAGAATTTCTGTTTATTTCAAAATCATCAAAATTTGCTTAATCAAACATGTTCATTTCTATGATTTTTTTGTATACTTGTAAAACTTGTATAATTGTCACTTTTATACTTGCTGTAACCATTTACATTTTTATTAGAGTACATTTTTATAGTTGCTATAAACACTATGTTTTTCTCCGAGTGCACAGTTTAACATTCGTTACAGAGCTCAGAATCTGCAAACTGCTGCAATGAAATAAGAGCGCCGTTTCAATTTGCTGCCAATTATCAAATGCTATTTCGTCGAGGAATAATTTTAAGTAGTGCGGCCTATCCAATTAGTATCCCCAAGCTCCTGAGTCTAGTCCCTAGTTTCATTTCTCAATTCTCTTTCCTTCTTACCTACGTACCAGCCATTCTTACTCCAGACTTTGGCTCCGTCCATCTATACCGTATAGCCGTGGTAGCAGCGGGCCGTTCGTTTTCTCCACGGTAGTGCGGCCGGTCTATACGTGATGCACGCGCGGCGCATCGAGCCGCGTTGTATGTACGTGCACGCGGTGCATTTGTACTCTCGTGACTGCCATGCGCGCGCGTGCACGCGCTGTAACTGTACACCGTGGTCATAGATGTTAATCTGCCACATAATTGCGCCGATCTGGCCGTTTATTTATTGCCCCGGTTCCGCCAGAGCGGCCGCACTCGTTCGCGTACGTTCGCGTACGTTCGCGTACTTTTCAGCGTTCCGCCGCGGTTATTGCTACGGGTAACCAATAATCGGCAGCGGTCCCCGCTTTCACGCCGCCGTTTCCACTTATTTAAGATGAAAAGGATCACCGCTGGATCGCTGGATCGCCGGATCGCATCCTTACCCCGGCCTTTGCGTAATCACGATCTAATCGCTCGAGAATGAATGCCACGGTAATTCGACGTCGGATAAACAGAAGGTCCTCTCGATTCGACACAATCCCTCGAATTGACGTTTGATGATGATGAATCATAGCGATTTTATTCAACGTTCTTATTAACTCTCAACTACAGCTATGAAAGCTACATTAAGCTATCTAAGTTCTAAATCTTCTCCTATTCAAAGTACAAAATGCAAGGGAACCTCTGTCTTATGGCGATTGATAGAGGAGATTTAGCTTTTTTTATCTACCTATTTAGAATCGTATAGCACTAATCTTATAGATTGTACAACCGTTCAAAAATTATTACTTTGGATCACAATGACCCGTTGTTGTAGTCGAAAGTTAAGAAGAAATCATACAAATCGCAGTATATGAGATCTCGGCTGATCAACTAATCAAGATTACGATATAATTCGTGAAAGTAGAGGTACAAGTGTTATCTTAAATCGTATCTTGGTAGAGATTATCATATAAATTGGCAAAAATAAGAGATCAAATAAATATATATGTGTATGTCTTTCTCATATCTACTTATAAGATAAAATTAAGATCATAATCGTTTTCATCTGAATATTCAGAGAGAGTATTTAAAATATATATAATTAAAAGTAATTAGAGGTTACTTCTCTCTTTAATTATATTAAATTAATTAGTCTTTTGTAAAAATGTGCTATTTTCAATTTTTCAAATTCTAGACTTTAAGTTTTGCAAAAGTACAAACAACTGTACAAATAAAATTTTCAAAAATTACCTAGATTATCATATAATTTGATAAAAATAAAAAAAAAGATCAAATAATTGTATGTATCTATGTGTATCTTTCTTCCTAGATTGCAAATTAACTTACTTCGCACTTCATCGTATTAAAATAAATATACATGTATGTTTTTCTTCCTAGATTGCAAATTACCTCACGCACTTCATCGTCGCGAAGATCCTTCGATGTCCTTCATAGATATTAATGGATAATTTCTCAAACGAGCGGATATTGCTTTTACCCGTGGAAAGTAGTGAACGAATAACGAGAGAGACAGAGACAGAAAAATCATTCGTTGCGAAAAAGACGGAGAGGAGGGAAGGAAGAGATACGCGTCCGAGTTCGCACACCTGTGTAGATACTTCATGGATTTCTATCGCGTTACACCTCGGACACGGCTCGAATACTCGTCATGTGTACTCAGCAAACGAGCGGAGCCTCGCGGATTTACACACCGGTACATGAAGCTGTCTTGATCATTAGCCTTTAAACTTTTTTTTTCAGCGACAGAAGAAACCTGTAGTTTAAACTGGCCGATCAGAGCTTAGATTTCTTGATAATTTGACATACGTCTCATCTCTACGCGCATAACTTTCCAATATCATTGCGTCTTACTTCTCTAAGAATTCTTAGAAATATTGAAACTACGTGTTATATGATGTCTATTATGTAATTTTTCTAAAAATTACACACAACTTTTCAATTCCCCTATATTTTCAATCATCGTATTTTCTATTACAAATTAGAAGCGATTAAAACGGCAGATGGACTTGGATGAAGAAACAATGGCAGACGCCAAGGACTCGAGGTCTCCTTGACGGCTTTGCAGAGCCTAGACAATTACTCTAGCGGGCAACCGTCATGAGGGCATTAATGTCCAGAGACTCACGCGTTATCCATACCTCTTCTTTACAGTTATGAGGAAGCGCGTCATGCGTCACGCATATTGTGCGAATTTGCACGCCTTCGCTAGTCCACTCGGCTGTCTTATTTATGCGCGTGCATAAGCGTCCGGATATTCTGTTACTGCTCTGCGCCATATGGTTACTGCGCACGAGACTCTTACGTTGTCACCAGGGTCGACAGGGAAGAGCATCTTTCGCTCTTGGTGTAACAGAGACACGGCGAGCTATCGTTGCGACGGTAAAATGATCCCTAGTACTGTTATAAATTACAAGATAATACGTTTTAAGAGTATCAAATGAAAGTTATTACGGGTCAGCCGAACATTTAATTCGTCTAAAGTCATTTTCTTAGAAAACCAAAAAAAAATTAATTTTAAAGCTGATAAAAAATATATAAGATTATTTAATTCCGGATTACATTTTTTTAATTCTTGAAGGAATAAATTAAATTTGAAAAATCATGTAATACGAGAAGATTAGATTTATTTAGTGAGAGAGTATGGCCAACAAGAACTGACAGTAAAAGTTACAAATTACTTTAGAAATAAAATAAAAATAAAAATCCGCAATCATGTTAAACAAGTCGAACGGAAATTAGAAATAAAAACTTGTTTAAAATTTTATTTTCCAACTTGTCTAACATGATTGCGGATTTTTATTTTATTTCTGAAGGAATTTGTACTCTTACGCTCTTGGTCCTTTGAGCTATCTATTTAACCTTTCAATTCGGTCTCCACTTGAATTTTCAATCATGATCAAAGATTAGGAAATTGCATAAGAATATGAATTTCTTCACGAATAAAAAATCCATAATCATTAGACAAATCGAGAGATAAAATTGTAAATGAATTTTTATTTATGACTTTCGTCAGACTTGTTTACAATTTTATCTTTTGACTTGTCCAACATGACTGCAAATTTTTATTTTATCTCTGAAGGAACTTGTACTCTTACGCTTTTGGTCCTTTTGACTATTCATTTACCATTTCGATTTAATCTTTGAATTTCTAATCATGAAAGATTAGAATTGATATCGGAGTATTAATTTTACCAAGATGAGATTTAAAAAATTTTCTCTAATGGCTCAAAATATAGACAAAATTCAGAAACGTCTGATTTTACTGTTTAATTTAAGTATAAAATGTATATATAAAACTTTGTATTATATCGTACTCTCAATTTTATTACAAATTATATATTTTAACCCTTTAATGCCACTGAGTATAGTATATCTAATTGTTTCTTTTACTTTATATGCTATAACTTTTTTATTAATAAAGATATTTTTATGCGATACTTGCTTGGTACCGTTATATTCCTCAATATCTAGTATTTCGATAAAAAAAAACCAACATAATGTGTTCATTTTTATGCGATATTTTTATACAATATCTAGTGTATACGTGACAAAAGATATAAAATAGCACGAAAGAATTAATACTGTTACGTTTTCTTTTTATTTAGACTTATTTAATTTTACAAATTCTTATAGAAAAGATCACAGTGTGATTGAATGCTTTGATTGCTGCAGTTAGATTCATAATATTGTGTGGAACAGATTCTCTCTTTCCGTTTCGCCGCAAAGTGATCATTCTCTCAATTCCGCCAGATTTTCGTGCAAGAGAGACAAACCGCAACCGTACCGTAAAAGCTGCCACACCACTCGCGATCTTTTCCGCTTTCAAAGTGAATCTATTTGTCGCAAGGACACCCACGGCCGCGAACAGCCTTGACTTTTACATACCTGCCCGCCGGATAGAGAAAGCGCGAACGCGTATTTTCAGATGCCACGTATTTCACGCAGCCACTTAGGATGCAATTTTCACGATAAAAACATTGCATCTTCGTAATTTGTCTTTGAATCTTCGCATCTCCCATTGGAATGCTATAGACTCCGTATGATGAATCTAACTCGATTATAGCTGCAAACTTACAAGATGACTCGACTACGACCTGAAAATTACCTTTCCGATCTTTATCGCAAAAGAAAGCTGCAAAATAGTCGTGTAAAACAGCTACATCAATAATAATTCTTGACAGCATATTACACTCGTACACACGATTGCATAAGAAGCATTCAGTTTGTACACTACAAAAAGTCTGATTTCATTAATTGGAATTCTGATGGATTCAATAGAAAAGTACACAGAAAGGACGACAGAAGACTACTGAAAGATTTAAAATTTTGCTAAATACAGATTTGAAAATAATTTTTAGATCATCAAAATAATTTTGTTGAAAATTCAACCTAGTTGCCAGAATATTAACATTTTTTGCTTGTCACTTTTTAGTTTCTAACATTATTTTGTTGAGTCAACAAAATTATTTTTAAATTTGTATCCAGAAAAATTCATTTTTCAGTGTAAACATCAGACGTATAGTTACAATTAAATCTATCAAACATTCTAATTGAGATAATCAGAAATTCAATTACGATAATTAGAATTCTGATTCATATGATCAGAATTCTAGTTTTTGTACTTCTCGTTAGTGCAAGCAGAACATTTTTCTTCTCGCATATCAGTGCAGTAAAGTTAAATTATACATTCGCACATTATACAAAAAATCCAATCCCTAAAAGATCGCAGCTTACCTACGAAATACGATATACTCTTCGACACATGAATTTTCGAAGGAAAATAGTTTGCAAAGGGTTAGTTAAGTCGGTGGACGCGTCTGTCCGCCAGCAGGCGAACGCGTTAAATCCCTTAATACATTACATCGGTAAAGATTTCTTTTTTCCTCTCGCCGTGGGCAAACCGTTACGTAACGCGACGTCATTGATATTAATGCGGATAATCCGGGCGGAATTATTAATTGGCATTATGAACATTTACATGTCGCACGGGGATTAAGCGTTCTCTCACGCCGCGTTCTCTCACCTACCCTCAGTACACGTACCGTAAACTTCGCGACAACTTTATTCGCGACTTTAGCCACAATTTTTCGGTGCACTACAACGCACCGCACCACGAGAAACGGCGGTGCGTGGTGTAATCCGACGTGCGGAATTATGCCGCGGTGCAGTTGCACCTCCTCTAGAGCGCCTCGCGTGACCATTGTGCTGGGCGTAAATAATTTTAACGGATCTAATCCGATGATAATGAAATACGGCGTATCGGGAGAACCGACGCGACGCGACGCGACGCGCCGTTAATCGCGTTTGCGCGGGCAGCGTCCTCACTATCGACGTTCGTTGTATTGAATAACGGTTGATTCGATCTGACAACGCGCAAGAAATATTGTTACGTATTAGAGCAATGTACGTGCCAAATCGCGAATAGTCCCAGCAATTCCGAACGAAGAAATACCTATATTTTGCGAGACGAATGTTTGTCGAGAATAGAGAATTGTTTTGTTCCGTTAGTTTCATTCAATAAAGGTACATTCTATAGGCGTGGATTTAATAGCACGCGGTGTCTACATAATTTTTATCGTGTTAGAGCTGGTTTTTCATTAATTGTGGTTAACTTGTGGTTTAGACTTAACTCCACTTAACTTAATGGTATGTAAACATTGAGTTTTTCTAGTTATGATCAATCATTAAATTGATGATTTAGTAAATTCATTCAGTTTAGTGATCAACAATTGATAGAAAAATACAATTATCAGAATTGATCAATTATCGAACCTAACCATCAGTTAATCAGTAAAAACTAGGCTTTAGTAATACTAACATCAACATGATGTAGATTTTAACACCATAGGTTTTGAATCCATAATAGTGACAATATAAACACAAGGAGTTTTAAATCCACATCATATTGATGTTAATATTACCGAGGGATAAACCGAGGGCGGTTTTATATAGACATAACATGGTGTTAAATCCATACTCATATATTTTTTAAAACATAGTATCTTAAGTTTTGAATCAATCAAATTATCAAAGCTATAATTTATCTCGGAAAAATTGCTATTCTATTCTGATATATCTTTAATTAAATCCACCGATCGAAACTTCGATTCTCATTAAGTATTTCGAATTCGACTTAGGTGACACGCCAAGTTGCGTGCTACGCTCAGCTTTAACATCATTAGTCTCCAATGTTCTCTAATCTGTTTTCCTGCTGGCGACCGGATGGACACGCACCTTGCAAAATCTAAGAACTCATTCTAAGATAATAAAATCGTATAATATTTAAAAAAAAAAATAGACTAAATACATAAAAGTCATAATTAGAGAACTTTCTCGTGTGCATAAGTAACGATATACTTTCACATTAATCCTGTACAGATTAATTTTGTGCAGACTAAAAAGTTGACGATGTAAGAAAATCTTTTCCTGTTATTGATATACCTGAGATACTGATATGTAGAGATCACTCTACGATATAAATTGAGAGAAACAAATATCCGCTCCAGAGATGTAGAAAAAAAAATGAGGGGCGAGACGGACGGTGGCGGGAGAAGTTTCACCGGAACTAGAGCCGGTCCAGTTCCTTCCGAGAACGGAAGCTAGTCGAAACGAAACGCGCGTGCTTTGAGTGACGGGACGCGTGTGAGTGACCGCTCGTACGTTCACACGCGGTTCTCGCGTGGCAAGAACTTTCCAAGCGAGGCCGCAACGCGTGCCACAAACCGCGACTGCATTACATTCGCAAGGGCACGCATTACGAGCGTCGACCTCAAAGAAAGATTAAATGATTTACATTCTTGATATTTCTTTGATGATTGATTAAAAGATTTAAGCTCAATTTTGGCAAATTTAAAATAAATGTCGTTGTCTTACCTTAAAACTGACACAATTCATTGTTAGAAAACATAATTTTGAGTTATCGTCATGAGCTAAATAAACATCCTATCAATCATTACGAAATTGAGAACTTTAGAAAAAAATTGTCAAAATCATCAAAACTTAAAAAGAATGGTTCAAAAAAGTATCATCAAAATCATTACAAGATAAGATAATCATTACAGAAAAGATAATTGTTTTAAGAATTGCGAAACAAAAACGACAAAAATAAGATTTGATCATGTTAAGAATAATATATTCTTTTCGTCACATATTATTTGTATATTTTTTTATATATTAGTAAACATATTTTTTTATATATTAGTAAACAATTCTCTGTCAAGAGAAAAAAATTGTTTTTTATTAGTTTTTTATCTGGAACTTAAAAATTTGATTTTTTTAGTTGTATCACTTTTGAGGTAAGAAAGCAATTTTTTGCGACAAACAATTATTTGAGATAAGAATATATTAAGCAATTAGAAAAAACGTGTCTCGATAGCTACTTCAGTAAAAAAGACATTATTTATCAACGTCATTAAAACTTGATTAATCATCTTTCCAGCAAAATAATCCATAATTCTTAATAGTAACTTTCTCGTCACGATTATATTCGATATCATTTTTGTCTCGTAATATTTTTTTCGGTTGGATACTTCTTCATTAGTTTCCAAGTATTTCACACGCACGTATCGTGCTTATTCACATGTCCAGAAAGTAATTCGTTTGGCCGACGAGAAAGTCTTTTAGCCGGTTCGATTAAGCCTTAATAATATCGACACTGCAAGGCTTTCCTCTTAATTATGACCCAGATCACCGATGACTGGAGGCCATTTTGAGCTAAAAAAAGCGGTTGTTAACGACCAGCAAGTATAAAAAAATTAAAAGCAAAAATACTCGCAAATGTTCCACAGAAAAACTCGTCTCGATTTCGGCATAATCGACTAACTGACATGCAAACGTTCGCGTCACGCAAATATTCGCAAAAAATTACGCCATTGTTTGCATGTCAACGTAAGGTTTAGCTTTAATCTGCGGATTCGATAAAGAACTTTATATAACTGGAAAATTTAAAATTTGTATAGAATCATTTTTAGACGACTAGATATAAAAATATAAAAAAATCCAATCAGAAAAGTGAAAAAAGAAAGAAAGTTTCCAACAGATCGCGGCCATTAAAAAATACAACTTTCTTTTCCAATAAAATATATATTCTAAATTAGATGAAAGATAAAAGTGCTAATTTTGTTTCACGAAATTTATGATTATATCCATTATCAATTAAAAGATGATTTTCAATAATAAATTATGCCTCGACATTTGCATTCGTTGCGCGAGCAATCGCGAGTTAATAATCGAGAAACATCAAAGCAGCCGTTCGCTCGTTTTTATTACATTTTTATTTCTCTTTCCCTGCGGCGATGCATCTCGATGGTGCATCTCTCACAAAAGTCAGCAATGGACCGACCAACCAATCAACGAATCGTTTTCGCGACATTCGAAAGTCGCCGCGCAGCTTTTCTTTCCGCCTTTTCGTTGCCTTCCGTTTTCCCTCCATTCACGGCACACGACATTCTCTCTCTTTTCTCTCCTAAGAGAATGCGCCGCGAGATTATCTCTCGCCGAAACGAAAATTTACTGATATTTCCTCTCGGGGAAAGATCTGAGAACAATTTAAAATACGACTTGCTGTTAGAGTTGCTCGCAAATTTTGTTTCGAAATAAAGCAGCAAAAATTTGTTGAATTTAACATATTTCATATATCTCAAACAGTTCACTTATAAAATATGTTAATTTAACATAAGATGAATATAATATGAATTCGAAGAACAAACATCATTTAAGAAGATTAAGAAGATAAAAAAGATAATAAAAAAAAGACACAGTTTGTAAACAAACAGTGGAAGTATATTTTTTTCAATAAAATTAATATTTATGATATGTATGATATGTAAAGCAACACATATTTTATTCATATATCGTAGAATTTACCTTTTAAAACACATTATTTTTATATTAAGAAATATCGAATATCAATTTAATACAAACCATTTAAGTAACATAATCACATTAAATGAACACTCGATTATATTAAAAAATTTAACACAAAACAAAAGAACTCGAGTAGATCGTTTCCAATACAAGTACGAAATGTTTTTTACTGTGCAACGTGCGCTTTTTCTGAGATGTGCGAGACATCTTTCTCATTCATAATACAGTTGAATAAAGTGGTTGCGCGATAACAAATTATATTTGCTTAACGCAAAAGTTGCTTGCGATATTATATTTGTTTAATGACCACATCAATATACTTGTATAAAAAGCGTGTTTCACGCACGAAGATTAATCGAGTACACGATCGACATTCGGCGAGCTGCAAACAAGCCGATGTCGAGAAAGCGTGATCGATCGATTGATTGATCTATGGCTGCGCGAGTGATGTATGTGACGCTTTTAAACAGCCGACGGATCTATGCGTTTCTTTTTTTTTTTTAGAGAATATAACGGCGAACTAAAAGGATCAAATATGCCAATTATGTAATTCTAAAAATTCTTTCTCAGTAAAAAAAAAACGCTTCGTATTAACCGAATACAGAAACGTAAAAATGAGCTGTGATAAATCTCGTATAGAAATATTGTTTTCATTTCCTCTTTCGACGAAATAAAACTGACCACCTTGACAAATAACCGTTCGGAATTTATCCGCGATTGGTGAAACCGAGCATCTCAGTACCCCCATAGGCGATAAAGTATAATTTCTCGTTCGTGGCGAGAGACAGATATTTATTTATTACACTTGCAATTTAACTGTACACCTTGCCTTCTCGCAATCGGCTGGACTTGCGTGCATACCGTTACCTTAATTAACACCACGTCTCACCGCAGTTATTACAGTAAACAGTCGTACATCGTCGTTCTTATGCGCATATTAATTCCCAGAATAATAAATCTGGTGCTCTCTCGCGAGCCCATCTTCCCGTTTTGCTCGCTAACTTATATCGATAACGCCGGCAATCGAGCGTGTCCGCGTATCACGGGGTCTGCCGGCGTTTTTCACGCAAAAGGTATATAAGCATCAGTAGAGAACTTTCCTTAAAGTCTCGTTAAACCGTTATCCATAAAACAACAAGCCTGCGATATATACGAAATAAATGTTCTCGGCATTTATCTATTACAACTTGAATACGTAGGTCTCACTTTATTCTCTGTAATTTTTCTATTCTCTCTTCAAAGATTAATGTTGTTAAATTTAAAACAGATTTTACACGCATATATATATGTATATACACATACACAACACTTACTGAACTTTATATGTTCTAGAGATTATAATTAATTCATCTGTATATAATAGAGAATTGAAAGGCTTGCTACAATCGCGGAATAACCCACATTTTGTAAAAACGGAGTAAATGAACTCTGAAGTTAATCCATCACTTTAACCTTAGAATTTATTTCATTTTTACAAAATATGATAATATTGTAGTCTCGACAATTTCTCTACGGTAGTATTTTCCGAATTTTATATTCGTCACGAAAAAATAATTTAATAATTAAAGGCTCGCTGTAATAGTGGGCTAAGCTACAGTTATTCCATTACTTTAATTTTATACTAAAAAAATTTATTAATTTTTAATATTTATTTAAATAGTACTGACTAAACATTTATTTACAATAAATAAATATTTACTAATACAAAAATGATTACTTAAATAAAATTAATAGTTCTATACAAAATAAATATATCGAAAAATGTACCTATATGTTATACATTTAGTAAATATTTAGTTACTACTATTCAAACAAGTATTTATTAAAATTTAGTACATTTTTCAGTAGTGCAGTAGAATTTATTTACTCCATTTGTTATAAAACGTAAGTTAATCTGCTATTGCAAGCCCTTTAATTGTTTTTTTCGACAGATGCTGTCAAAAATTCTTGCTGTAAAGGAAGCACAGTGTCGATAATACGATATTATCCTTCTCGACTTGCAAGGTGCTTACACTCTTTGTGGTATCGCGGTTAGATCATCGTGCTCTACCTTCGTGGCTCCTCGTTCGCGATCGCGCCGAAGGTGTTACACGGTTGATGCCGGGCTACAGGAAAGGGAAGAGTAAACACACGGCGAACACGCCGTCGACAATGCCGCGAATCGTTCTCAAGGAAGTTGCTGGATCTGCCGTGAGAGCACGGCTCGTTAATTAAAACCTGAACCCGAGCGAAAGCTTGTTCACGCGGACGAGGGCGCGAATTAGCGATCCGTCAGTCGCGATGCGCCGTTTCGTCGCATCTCGCGCCCTGCTTGAAAGTACATTAATTCGTGCGAGAGAAAAATGATCCTCACGTGGAACCAAGAACAAATCTTGACATGGTAAGAAAGAAGGAAAGATGGAAAAGTGCTGCTTTAATTAATAAAATCCATTTTTTCCTATACAGTTCATCGACTCTATCACGTGACGTATTCCTTAAGTAATATAATAATAATTTAACATGTTTTTTTTTATACGAGATGTCTCGGATTTCCCCGCACTATTGTCCGTGTAATCAAGATAATTTATGTTTGTCTTGATTTTTATTTTTACGTTAATAATAGAAGAGTATAAAATTACAGATTAGTCCGGCAGGTGAATACTTGGCCATTCTTGCCCCTCGCCTGGCATTACGCCTCTGATCGTTACGGGACGACTCCTCCTCGCGGTGGCGAAATTAAAGTGAAAATCCCCTATGGCAAGGCGTCTTCGGCTTTCTCGTCGTAAATTGTGTAACAATGTCGGTAAGCGATGTTTTATGCCCGGTCCTGACAGGAAGTCTCATTTTTATTATCCAGTATAATTAACGACGTTTCTACCGCGCGCACTTGACCGTTCGTCGTTTCATCCAAACGACCCATCACTACACACAGAAAAATATTTACTGTATGCAAGTAATAAATATATGCAAGGAATAACTTGTTTCACGTATTTCAAAAATTCATATATTCGTAAGTCTATTATAAATTCATCACAAGCGTCGAATTTATTTAAAATATATTCTGAATTCTTCCTGGCAAGTTTAATACTTCAATCAAAATTATTAAATTAAAATTAATTCGATGTACTTACGTAAAGTTTTAAATTAAAACTTCTTCGATCAATTTTGTAATAGTCTTCAAAAGAAAATACATTTTTATTTTGAATACATAATAATGAGTTTTTTCTCGAATTTGTAATAAGTATATTTCAAGATTAACAAGAAAATATTTTCTGTTAAAATAAAAGTTACGTTTAGTTATGTAAAAAGAGGAACATTAATTTAGTAATCATTTTTTTTGGCAATATAATGATATTTTTCTGTGTGTATCTCTTTTCGCCAAGCGATCGGTAAACTAACATTTTCGATAACAGAGAGAAAAGTAACAATTGCTATCAAGTCTCTTTTTCCGGTATGATTTTAAACATATATCGTATCAAAAGAATATAACGTTCTTTTTTTCATGGAAATATAAATTAACTTTAACATTCTCAAATGAACACTGTACTTCAAAAACAAGAGAAAGCAAAAGAAAGTGCAAACATTATAAGAATTATACATTATTATTATTATCTAAGTATGCACAAATTCTGCATAGAAAAATCATTTGTGTGTACCACAGAAAAATAACCGCTCTGTCACCAAGATAATATCAAATGACATTCTCCCGATAAATTATATCCTATGTCATAACATTAACGGCAAAATTACTGTATATGTAAAGATATTGACAAGTGCGAATATATATATATATATATATATATATATATATATATATATATATACTTGAAATTTGTTGCATGTCAGAAACTAATTAGGACGTGTTGAAAAACTTTATTAGAAAATTATTACCATAATTTTATATTCTCTTCATTTTATCCCTCACATTTACGACTATCTTAATTTATTCAGTGGTCAATGTCTCATTAATTAACGTACACATATTTCGATGGAGATACTTGAATTTTCTTTGCTGCAACTCACGTCGATCGGTACACTTGTCCGGTTAGTCGCGCAAAACGGTACCGCGGTTGCATGTTTCCGGGATAAAATGGCACTGCGAATTTCTCCAGATCGATCAGTATGACCAGCGCATATTGTCCACTTCTCCCCCTTCCCTCACGATCGTATTCTAATGCATCTAGAGCGTTTTTCCTGTACGGAAGTAAGACGCGTGCGTGCGTTCTCATTATATGATCTGCGAGTTTTTCGAGACTCTTTCGATAAACGTGACTTGGATCACGACTAGAACAATGCAGAAAGAGACTATATACAAGTATATACGCGATATTTTCACTTATTATAATTTTTTTAACTTGTAGATTTTTACTTATACATTTTTATAACTTAATTTACATAGTCACTGCCAATTTGTTTGAATTTTAATATTTTTATTTGAAATATAAACTGTGATGCAAAAAGAGAATAGTATTTTTCAAAGTCTGGAAACATACGTAAGTATGTTAATGGAACCCTCACAATTCTCCAGGTTAGGCATCTTGAGGTTAATAGCAGACAATTGTCTGTTTTCCGAAGAGGCTTAATAAGCGAGTTATTATTATTGTTATTCTAATGGGACGGCAAAGCTGCTCATAAAGATGAACGTGTTCCGCATCTTTAAGGTAAGTTTTACGTACAGATATGCAATTTGGTGCGCCGTCAGTATCCCAGAAAGGATCGAGGAGCGGACAACTGCTATTCGTGCTACAAGAACGTATCGTAAGCGATAACGGTGCCTCTCTGTTCGACATACTACGACCAGGTTCAGGTGTATAACAGATATACAGGTTATTCAAGGAAGATACAATCCCGCAGCGGATACTCATTTTTAAGTCTACGTAGTATATTAATTAGAGCATGTTTAACTACTATTTTATTTTGTTTATGTTACTGTTATTACTCTAGTTTTAATTTAGGATTATGCAAGATCAACAAATAATCGACGCGTAATTTACTTGAATTAGAAATTGTAACTGTTGTAAGATTCATGCAAAAATATTATTAGACAGCTGCGTTGATCAAATATGAGTCTTCTTCATTTATTTGTATTGAAGATTTTTCGATTAATATAAAAAAATATAAGGCATCTTCTTCATAAATTAATGAAGAAAAATAAGAAAAATATAGCAAAAAATAAATAATAAAATAATGAATGTTAACATCCATTTGTTTTTAATCAATATCCTTCTTTTTTCGATTTTTAGTTATTACATTGTTAAAAATATCATGAAATTTAATGTGAAAATTTAATCACGGTCATGATACTTAAGACTACTAACTTAGTTTTTAGTTAAATCATTAATTACTTTTCAGTTACCTGTTCAACCAGTTAAATCATTCATTACTTTTCAGTTAAATCATTCATTACTTTTCAGTTACCTGTTTGACTACACAAGTTTCCGTTACATGTGACTTAAAAACCATTAAGAAATTTCTAACAGCGATATTATTTTACTTACTCTTATTTTATTTATAAAAATATCCTAATATAGGAATACCAGGAAATATAAATACAAATTAATATGTATGAAAAATGACATAGATATACATTGAGATGTCGACATTGAAGTTGCTATACAACTTCCAAAGCGTTGAAACCTCCGGCATCGAACTTACCGCGTTGAAATCTCCGCAGCTTATTCAGTATGAGTTGTACACGAGATTTCAGGAAATAAGGGACAGTAATGTACGCACCGTCGTTAATAAATTTTAGAATGCGTCGAATGAAAAGACCCTCGAGTCCGACGCGGTGAATTAAATACCTTTCTTGACTGTATAATTAGCGGTACTGCCGGAATACCGAGGCGGTCTGATCACAGGCCAAGGATACGGTCTCACGGATTCGATACAATTCAGCCCGACCCACCTCACTTTCGTTTTCCTCGGCTTATCGCTCACGAGCCGACGACGCGTGTGTACACTCCAGTTAGCGTTCCTGTTTCGAATACATACATACGTATGTGTGAATATATCCGCATGGAAGTGTGTACTCTGTATCTCCCTTCCCTCTTTCAAGATGCGAGAAACGAGACGGTAGGAGCTTTAGCTTTATTGACGAGTTGGAATTTCAAAGCAGTGTCTGAAGGGAAAACATGGACAAAGATGAGACTGGCATGAAATTATTGAAAGAAAATTTAAACTGTCTTTGTAACTGTTGTTACAAATACTTTGTAATTACGATATAATTTGCTTAGCATTTAATATAATAAATTTAATATAGTAAAAAAAAATATGAACTAGTAACGTCTTATATAATTTACAATACTTTAATGTAGAAATTCTTAATAATAGTATAAAAAAGATTGAAGTACAAAATTATATGAATACTATATAAATGTCAAATTGTTGAATTCCAATTTCTTTCAAATCGAACAATGTATTAAAAATGTTGACCACAAAAATGTAATTATTTAGATTAATTAACAATAAAATAATAATACACTTATTAATTTCTTTCGCTGAACCCTCCCTACATGTCCTCCTCTACCTCAATCTTTAGTCTTTAGACGTGTTTAGCAACATCGAGCGGCGTTTTGCGTGCGATCGCTCACGCATCGGGGGAGCACTCACTTTCGCTTTGTTCGTTCGGCACGACCTCCGCATGTCGGCGGCGCATTCCGAATGGCACGAGAGGACCTGTGCGAAGTATACGAGCGACGTGGCGGCGAGTCGAGCAATCGGCGCCGCTCATAGCCGCGCGTTGTGCGATGTGAACGATCGTAATCGTCGGCGCGCAAGTACGCCTCTATTGTAATTGCGATATTAGGTGTAATCTCTCTTGCGTAACGTTGTTCCTTATATAGGACGAGCAAACAATAGTATAGGTATCAAACAAACGCGATTTAATGCTTCGAAGCTATTCCTGCTTTTGAACCGCCACGCAAAGTAGGTTACATTTCCTCTGATAGATTTCTTTCTTTTTTTTTTTTTTACAACTTCATTGCTAATTAAACGTATATCACATCAGCTGTAAAAAATGCTTGTAAAAAATGACGTAATATTATATTTTCAGGCTGTTTTTTTTCATTTTTATGTTTATTTCCATTTTGAGTTTCACGCGAATTGTCAAAGATCAAAGATCAGCGATCAGTAACAAATTTTGAAGACTCACGTCAAACTTAAAATGTAAAGAAAAAAAAGAAGTAAAATGCAATTATGATGCATTATTGTAAAAGCTGAGCCATGCTTATGGGTGAGTTATTAATTCCCATTACGATGAGTATAGTATTAATTTAATGCAATGACTCTTTTTAATGAAAGTGCCCATGAATGAAGAGAGCCCATTTGAAATACTAGACGCTGCTGGTATGTCTACTATAATACTATATTAGATGTAATTTCTCTTGCGTAACGTTATTTCTCATGTAGGACGCGCAAATAACGATAATGCCACAGATAAATGTAATTCAATGATTTATGAGAATGCTCTTTTCGCCTGGAAATATTTGGATAATTTCGTTCCAAACGTTTATTATTATTTCAGTTATATTTCACGTGTATTTACGCTTTCCATTTTAACTTAATATCTCTATAACTAAAAGCAATATGTCTCGTGTTGTCAAAGAGTGACATGAATGATGGAAACAGTATCTTGTGGAACAACCGAAGTATTCAATCGTATACTATCGCAATCTTACACCTCGAAAGGTTAAAGCGTCAGTACGAATGTATCAATACTCTGTAATAACATCGGCATCTGTTGAAAGAACGCGGCTCACTTTCGCTCGGCCCGGGGTCCGACGCATATCGCGAATGGCGCGAGAAAACCTGCAATATAGGAACAAGAGAAAAAGAAAAAGAGAATGGATCGAGCACTCGTAACCACTGTTCGAGGCGCAATCAAAATCACGTACTTAAGGAAGACGACGACGACGACAACGACGGCAACGTGGAGAACCGGTCCCGATTTTCGTGTGAAAGGCAAAGCCAATCGGCACACGGGCAAACCCCGAAAAGCATTCGCGAGAAAATAAGAAATCGCGTTGCACGAGAAAACTACCGAGAGATTGATCGAGAGATTGGCCAGCAACAAGAGAGAGAGAGAGAGAGAGAGAGAAAGAGAGAGACTCTTGGCAATTCGCGTTACGCACGATGCTCGCGATAATTTCGCGCGAGTCACCTCGTCGAGTCGACGAGCGGCGAGTTTGTTCATCGAGGAAGAAACGCGTTTCCGCTTTTTCCGACTAATGTGGTTATCGCGAGGAATTTCATACGGAAAAACAGCAGAAAAGAGGATATCTGCGCATTGTTTCGAAAGTTTTAGCTTTCGAGAAAAGTTCAGAATAAAATATATATTATAGAATAATTTGTTCCATCCGAATCGATGTCTCTATTATTATTATAACGGCTTATTAAATAAAATTATGAAATATCGATATGTTAAATTCAGGTCATACGTACGAATTTTTTTTAAAAATTAAAGAATAGAAAAGAATAGATGACACAATAAAACAATATATTTTATCATAATATGAAATTTATGCTGGCAATTTGATTTTATAATAGTGCGAGATAAATTTATGTGCATCAATTTGTCTTCTATCTTATTATAACATAATGCCGTTCGATGATGTATTCAACAAAGTCTGAACCATTGAGATTCGATCTAGAGAATTGAACTTGAAATAAAAAATAAACGCAATCAATCTCTAACAATAGTAACATACAAGATTGGACGAGCTTATCTGGAGCTGCATGAAGAAGATCTATAGATTGTAAATCAGTAAGATACCAGTAGGAATCATTATGCAAGTGTACAATAGAGTCGCCAGGTGTAATGTAGGAAGCTGTTTCGTCACGGAATATGCGTTACATTGTACCTTACTAATCTTCCAGACTGACAATGAATTAGAACAGGCGTCTTTTAGCTTCCAATGTATTTCTTGAAGAGAAATATTTCTCATTGGCTGTGAGACACATACACCTATTCAGATTTAAATACCGGTGTTTACGACTATCTCTGTCATTTCAATATTATTGGAGTAATTAAATTATCCTCATTGATACATGTCTGAATTCTACGAAATCTATTAAGTTAGATCTATTATCTTGTATCTCAATGTTAAATCTATTACAGATGTAACAATAGCAATTGAACGAGCTTATCTCGAGCTCGTTCGATTCCCCGGGTCAATCGATTGTAAATAGGATAAGATATCATTAACAGTCATTACAGATACAACCGGAACCTCAGGCACATATACCAGTGTCTACAGTCATAATTACAAGTAATCCATCACCATCTCAATATAATTGGAGTAATCAATTTATCCCTGCGTGTGCGTTCCTTAACTCCGGGAGAGCCATAAATCTAAATATTATCTCGCATTTCGTATTTGAAAATCTACCACGAATTTAAGCGCACGAAATCGAATGAGCTTAATACGTTCCCGATTGCTTATACAAATCGGTAAGATGTCATTACGGAGTCACTGTACAAACGGTGCATGTGCAGCGATGTTGCGCGCCGGGCTACGTTATACGTAACGTTAGGAGTGCGCGAGGTGTGGAATCCACTGCTGGTGCGGAGGAATCTCGGACTTTATAGCCAGCGGCGATCATTAAGATCACTTATAGGCTCGGATATCTCGATGGACTACGCAGAACGAGGAGCCGATGGTGGCTCGCGCGCGCGAGAGAGAGTCCATGGTATGAGATCGAGAGGTACCTGGGCACCGCCTAGCCACCGTTCTTCCTCCCATCCCATCTCTCGTTCTCGCTTCGTCGATTTAAAGTGGTGTACGAACCCTCCGGCCACGTTCTTCGTCGACGCGTCGATCTATAGATCGGAGAGAATAACTCTTCCTCCCCTATGCTCTCCTATGTTGTCCTCTCTTCCTCTTCCTTCGCTTGCGTAAAATAGACTCTAAAATTGATCGCAATTGCTAAAGTCTAACTCTCTCTCTCGTTTTAGCGAGTGCAATGTGATTGGGAAAAGTGAGAGCGGGGAACAAATTGGTGGCAAATAATTTCCTCCTTTCCTTATATCTTTTCTTACACCGAGAACCGTAAAATAAGCTAAAATCGATCAGGTAAAACTCAACTATACCTGAATTATCTAAAGTAAGAGTGATGACCATTTATGTTCCTCCCTCTTATTACTATCACTATCGTTGCTAGAGACAGGGGAGAGAAAGAGCAATTTCTTCTTTTCCAATCGTCATTTTTACGCAGTCAAACTATTAGATACTTTCGAGAAGATTCACATTTTCTTCGCTACAATCTAAGAGCTGTGTTTCTCGATTGAAGATTAGCTTCATTAAATATGTTACTTGTAGATCGCAAGACTACGGGTGTATAGAAGGTCACGTGCTATTATAATCCGTGATTGCTATCATCGATTAGACTTTCGATGGTAGAATCGAAGGCGTAATTTCACAGATGATTCTGTGGCCAGATGGTCCTGGGCCGTGGTTTTTGGCTCGTTGCTCATGTCATGATTACTTTCGCTGACACACATTCCCATATACCACGTATTATATACACGTCGCGGGATGAGAGGAGAACAAAAGAGCGGTAATGGAGCGGTAGTGTGGCGAAGGGAGGTAAGAAATACGTCGAACGTGTACGAGTATACCATCGCGCCGCGACGGTAATCAGACTAATCAGCTATGCCGGACACGTGGAGCGCGTGTTGCTGGAGAGCGTGTGCGTTTTATATGGCGCAAGAGCCATACGAAAGGAGCCATCGTCGAGATTAGGATCCGACCAAAACACATTACGTACGATCGCCCCGAGCCCGGAGGCACAATAGGCGTCGTACACGGCGGCTACGTGCGCAACGTCTTTGCTTACGGTATAGAGGAGATCTGATAGAGAACACAGTGCCGCACGTACACGTGAAGCACTTCACTTTCTACCTTTGTGCGCGAGAACGCCTCGTTGTGTATAATTTGTGAACGTATCTCGCATATTTATGGACACCGTAAAACGGAACTGTTCCGCATAGCGACCGTACTTGAAGAAATGAATCACCTGGACGATGCTACGTTTCGTTCGGTATACGGAAAAAATGATTTTGCTCAAGTATTCCAAAATTTAGCTATAAATACAGATTTAAAAATAATTTTGTTTGATCATCAAAGTAATTACGCATCAGAAATCTCAAGCATGTTGAGCAATGCTGCAAAAAGGTTTGACATTCTAGCAATCAGTTTGAGTATCCTATATAATTATTTTTATGGTTAGGTCCAACGAAATGATTTTCAGATTCAGATCTGTATCTAGCTAAATTTTTAGATATGCATTTCAGCAAAACCATCCTTTTCTTGCAGATATAAAAAGAAGATGGAATCGAAGTTTGAAAAATTAGGACCGGTATTCATAGAATACGTCTTAATAAGATGAACCAATTAGAGAGCTGTATATTAAGACATTACTTACTCTTAAGATGATTTTAAAATAAGAACCGACTATGAATATACTAATAGTCGGTTCTTACATTCAAGACTACCTTAAATAAAAAAAGTCTTGAGATATCATAAACCAATCACAGGCTGATATTTATCGATTCTTATATTTAAGATCGTCTTGAGTATAGTCTTAAGATGCCAGTCATAAATCAATCACAGGCCAATATTCACACACAGTCCGTTCTTATTTCAAGATCATCTTAAGTAATGTAGATTAAGATGCTAATATGAACTTTGTGATTGATTTATGACATCTTAAAACTTAAGACTTTAAGATATCTTAAATATAAGAACCGACTATGAATATTGGGCACAGAGTCATACTAGCATTTTAAAGCATTGCTTAAAATCGATCTTGAAATGAGAACAAATTATGAATACTAACCACAGGTTGTATTAGCGTCTTAAGACATTACTTAAGACGGCCTTGTAATAAGAACGGACTATGAACACCTGCTTAGAACTTTCTTACATGAATCTATTGTCAGCGGAAACTCGCGGCCCACGCTGCGCTTATAATACAATACGGCAGCACTTCAATGCAGCACTTTATTGATGGCATGTAAACGAAGAAAAATCATAATTTTTAATAACGCGAAGGCGGATAAAGTTATAACACAATTTCTCGAATAATTGCTGCGTAAAGAGAAAATAATTACCGAGAGCTCAGAGCTCAGAGCGCGAACACTCGCGCGGGTTAGGCACGCATGCATGCGGATGCGCTCTGTTCTCCCTTCTTCACCTCCTCTTTCTCGCAGCTATTTGCTCGTAGCGCTCACGGGCCGTTTCAGCTTGTGTGTTACGTGCCGGGATATGCACATATAATTACGCCTGTATACACGCGTAAGTTTTCTTCGACTCGCAGGAGCGATAATCATTTCTGCCGCGCGGCCGAAGAGATTTTTACGCCGCGATCGGCTCGGCGCGGCGCGGCGCGGCGCGGCGCGCAACAAGCCACGTTTCCGCGCGATTGCATCTATGTATCCGCGGACGAATGCTCACGAAAGTATCTTTACACCCAGGACCCTTACACCATTAGTCCCTCCGAGTCTTCCTTTCCGCGTTTGCCTACCGTTTCCTCTTTCCTTCGCCCATAACATTGCCCTTTTATTCAGCTTCCTCGAGACTTCCTTGTTTCACGGCCGATCGTACCTGTGTACCGATCGATTCGGTGAAATAATCGCGAATAAATGTCGATGCAAAAGGCGCAGCATCAATGTAGGCGCGGCGACAGCGCGTAATGCATTTATTTTTACTACATATACATGTACTCTGCGTGAATGCGTACACCTGAAGAATACATAACCCAACTAGTACTACCGCATTAAATTCTTTACGAAGAAAATTATTCGTAAAACATATATCAGAGAAAATGATTAGGCCTCAAAATAACTTTCGAATGACACATTAAAAAAAGAAACTAAACGTCAGTACGTGTCCACTTCAAGATACTAATTGTAAGATACTACGAGATAATCTAAATTGAAATTCTAGCTAAAAAAAAAAACAATTAGTGATGATGTAAAATGTCGTGTACACAGTCGATACGGAGCCGTCAATTTTCCGGTTCATAAAAAAGGAGATCGAATTCTGTGAAGCGAAAAATTGGCGCGACGAGTCGCAGCCGCGTTGTGAATTGCGATGTGCACAATGTACGCCAGTAATCATTCAATTGCGCAGGATTAATGACGGTGCGTTACGTAGCGTATTAATAAAACTGTTACGCATCACCGGTAAACCTGGCTCGGCGCGATTTCTTCCATAAAACATAGCTGAGTTGAATCGCTATCGGGAGGACGGAACGGCACGTTCTCGTCTGATTCTTCGGCCGCTTATATTCTTGATAGGACGTGACGAGTTTGGAATAATTGCAGGAAGACGCAATCTTGAAATACGCTGATCTTGAATTTACAGTCGATGCGCGCATACGACAGGGTGAAGTTATTACATTCGCATCGGCGTGATGTCGGAAGCATATCAATTATCCGGTTGAAACAATTAACGACATTTAATACACGAATTACTAACCACATAATTTATAATTCTGCTGAAATATCTAAAAATTTAGGTAGGTAAAAGATACGAAAATAATTTTGATGGATCATCAAAATAATTACACTGGAATTTCAAGCAATGCTACAAAAATTTGACATTCTAGCAACCAGTTTGAGTGTCCTATGTAATTATTTTTGACAGTCCGACAAAATTATTTTCAGATCCGTATCTAATTTTAAATCTAGCAAAATTATCCTTTCCATGCGGAAAAAAATTCTTTTGCTAGAATACTTACAAATTTAAGTAGAAAGGTGAGACCTGAAAATAATTTCTGTCTATTAAAATAATTGTAAGAAATTCAAGCATGACAAACAAAGCTGCAAAGAATTTTGACATTTCTAGCAGCCAGCTTGAGCATCCTACATAATTAATTTAATAATCTAAGTAAATTATTTTCAGATTTGTATCTAGTTACATTTTTTAGATGTGATACCTCAGCAAAATCATTCTCTCCATGTAGTATATAATATCTAGTATGTAATATTACAATTTCCTAATAACTAAAAAAAATGTAAGAAATAAGAAATGTACGCTCGGAATATTTTGCAGCAGAGAAAATTTATTATTACAAACGGTAGTCTTTTATGATGTCAATTTAAATCAATTTTGCTTTAAATATCCCCTGCTTTAAATATCGCGAACAAAAGACCTTTTATATAAACTCTTCTCTCGTTCCAATAAGATTTTATTGTACGTTGAACTTTATTTTTCTTTTGAATGAAATTCAACGCTATTCATGAGGAACAAACGGAAATGAAATGGAGCTGAAATGTCTGCGACGTTGATGAGGCCAAAAGGACGCGGCCGCTCGCACGCGCGTGCGTGCGTTACGCAACCGCATCGAGACCATAATGTCCAGCCTTGCAAAAAAGGGCCCGCTGGAATGCAGATCCTTTCAAAGGATAATCATTTCTCGGGAATACACACGGCACTACCGCTATTCAGGGTTCGATGAATATTGCATGGAAACCGTTCGAGCCTCGCGCCAGTGTTTAACGCTCGCGAACGACCGAAACATACGTCAAATATTAATCCTTAGAAATATCCGGCTTTCTTCGCTCCCACGTGCATCATCGCACGGGATTTTACGATCTGTTATCGTAAACAGCGTGTTATTTCATTAGGAAATTCCGCGATCATGCGTTCGTGTCATTCTCAAATTTGAGACGACTCGTATCGATTTTTAGCAGGTCCAAAAAAATTTTATTTATACTGAGAGAAAAGTATTTGATGTATCTGTGATTATGTAATCATATGGTAAAATAATTATGGTTATTCTTTAAAATCTTTCAAGTGACATCTAATTTTAAAGAGTGATAATGTTCAATAAGTGTTGAAAAAGAGTGACCCAATTTTTAAGTAAGACTATTCTTTAGAGTTAGATTCCCAAGATTCCAAAGATTTTAGAGGATAAAATCTTCATTTTTACAGTTATTATTAACAATGTTAATACTAATATAAATATATTTATATTACAGTTCTAAAAAAATATGTAATTGGCACCAAAAATAACTATAAATTACATTTAAATTATAATAACTGCAATCATTTTTTTTCTCAGTATAGCTTAAAAATATATCTTCTTAAAATCGTTTTTCTTCTTGAAATCGTTTTTCTTCTTGAAATCGTTTTTCTTCTTGAAATATAAATATCACAAAATATACATAGAAGAATAAATATTTCTACTTATTAATCTGAATTAAAAATTTTTTGAAGAAATAAATTCTTGAAACAATGTTAAAGTCTAGCCGTACAAGTATGCGATCTAATCTCGCCTTAAATTATTTCTCTAGCGAAGTGAATACGAATACGAATACGTAAGGCGAAAGGGACTACTCGTGTAATTTCGTTTTGAATAACCGCTCGTGCTCGGTCCCGGACCATTGGGAAACCATGCGATGTAAAGGAGGAAGAAAGAACTGACGCGGGCGGTGGGAAATGAGTTTTACCCTCTTACGTGGTATGAGAGCGCGAAGCGCGTGTCGCGCAATTTCCCTCACGGCATGGATCCTGTTAACATCCGCCTTTCCATCGCCTCGCGATCAAATATGTACGAAGTCGGCTGGTTACACATCGGCATTTTTATTTACGTAAATCAAATCATCATACCTTCTCGCCTTGTCCGACTTTCTCCTACGTAAATATTATGTACTACAGGTATATTGGCTCATTCAAGTAATATGAATGTTTTAAACATGAATTTATGGTTTTCAATCGTCGAGGACCTCCAAATATACTGATTAAAAAATTCTAATTCTAATTCTAATTTTTTTTTAACTTTTAGTATTATTATATTTAAATGGTAATATTTAATGCATTTAAATTTACAAGTTACAAACATTTAAAACAAAAATTTTGGAAATACTTTTGAAAATTTACATTTTTTTTGGAATTATTTATTCAAATATCTATAACAAAGTTTTTTAACAATAATATTTTAGATCTAATAACATTTATTGGATCTAAAGAATTATTGTTAAAAACACATTATTGTATATAAATATTTGAACAAATAATTCTCCAAAAAATCAATATTTAAAAAATGTTTTGATCTGAAACATACATGGATATTAAAAAATATTAAAAATACAATATTATGTAAAATTTTTTTTTAATTTATTTACTCTTTTCAATTTAATTAAAGTAGTACAAAAAAATTGTCCTTGAAATTTTAAAACAACTTAAGATGTCTCAAACAGTTTAAACATATTGCTGACACGAATTCACAGCGTAGCTACAAATACTTTGGAAAAAAATCCAGTCAAGGCTCTCTAGGACAGAATATATTAGCCGCGATTTTTAGGCACCGCACGTTTCGCGAAAGTTTACTGAGATCGCGTCTCAGTTAAGGTAGAGATTTACGATCTCTCCTGACCTACGGTCTTCAGAAGTCGTTGGCCCGCCTTAAAAAAGCGAGGCGTTAACAGTCGGTACTTATTGGAAAGATAAACTGAGATACAGAACCGTGAAACGTGCGACTTTTCTCTCGATGTCCAGTTTCATCTTTGGTAATTATATATGTATATTAGGAGAGAGAGAGAGAGAGAGAGAGAGAGAGAGAGAGAGAGTGTGTGTGTGTGTGTGTGTGTGTGTGTGTGTGTGTGTGTGTGTGTGAACACACATAATAATGCGTACACATTAGTAAGAGAAAGTAAGAAGTCTCGTTTAAAAAAAAGTGACCCTCTGCTCGACTTATAAATATTCAGAATTGATGTTTCGAGCAGACTTGGGAGATGGTTATTAACACGTGCAATCGTTGCTTTCCATTTCCGCACAAATGCTATTGAATATTTTGCACGTAAGCATCATTTGTTCTGGTTGAATATTTGATAGACAACAAGAATGAACTCACTGCTTACAGCGTGTGAGTATGAAAACGAAACATACTCTGAGTCTAAAGCTATGCGAGTACTTTATACTCAAGTAATGATGTCACTACTTGCTTACTTTGATGATATTATCATGTAACACAGGTTTGTAATCTTACTTTTTATGAGAGTTACGAGACTCAGTAAAGCACACGGTCTCGAGTTTATTCAGATTGTAGGCAAAAACACTGTTCAATCTCACTTGTCAGAATGAAAAGGAAAGTGCATTCAATTGCGTTATGACGTCCCACATGAGAATTATCTGAGTTTTGACGTAAATGGAAAGCAACTTTTGTGTGTGTGTGTGTGTGTGTGTGTGTGTGTGTGTGTGTGTGTGTGTGTGTGTGTGTGAACTTACGTCCTACGAATGGAATTATGGAAAGTACAAAGTTACGGAATAAACGCCATCAAATTGCAACACCGCGAACCATGTCTTCTGAAGTGATACTTGTGACTAAACAGTTAAAAACTTATGGATTTCTCCGAGACACGTGCGGTCGCACCCAGAGTGTCATCAACGGGCGTTTACTCGAAAGTGTGTCTTCGCGATTGGGTATATGGTATATCGGTGCTGCCGACAGTGTATCTCAAATGAGCATTCGAAGGCGAGTCGGGCGCTTCTAAATCAGAGTTCGAGAGGTTAAATGGGACTTCCGCGACGCTGCTCGTGTTCTTTCGTTGCCCCGCAGAAATGCACGCGGTGAGGAACACGCGCGGCGGCCAAAGATGGGCGAGGCAGGTGGAGAACGCGGCTCGAAAGATGAACGGAACCACGCGATGGAGAGAGAGAGAGAGAGAGAGAGAGAGAGAGAGAGAGAGAGAGAGAGAGAGAGAAAAGAGGCAAGTCGAGAAGAGCTCTCTCGCGGAGAGAGAACGAGCGGAGGACTCGTCGGTTGAGGAATGCTCGTGAAAGTCTCGAGCCATTGAGCACGACGAACGAGGCTCGCTATATCGCGCGCTCGCCATTCGCGCGGCCCTTATCTCCCCGGACCCCTTAACATTAGGTAAGAGTTTATGGCGGTCTGCACACGCCAAGGTCTCGTTTCCGCGTACCAAGGTTACCGGCAACCCAAACGAGATGAGGAGATTCGTGGAGATGCGATATGGACTGATTTACTGTAGCTATAACGGCTGAATGGATGCAAATCACAAGTTTAGAATTATTAATAATTAAAAACTAAGTCCTTTAATATAGCATTTTCTACTGGAAAAACTACAACATTGCACACTGAGTGCAGTTGAATGCAAATCAATTTACGTATATTTTTATTTTTCATTTTTCATTTTACATTAACGTAAATTAATAAACCCTTTTAATTACATATTCTCACAGTATTGTCACGGTAACCTCATAACTTTAAAAGGATTAAACTATTTATTAACACTGAAAATATGTAAACCGATTTGTGTTCAATTACATCAGTATTGCACTAGTTTTTCCAGGATATAACATTCACGGAAAAAACGGTTTTATTATAGTATCTAAAAATTTAGCTAAATACAGATTTAAAAATAATTTTATTGAATCATTAAAATAATTACATAGAACGTTTGCTGATAATGCTGCAAAAAGTTTAGATATTCTAGCAACTAATTTAAGCGTGTTACATAACTATTTTGATGATTCAAACACAATTATTTTCAGATCTGTATCTAGCTGTTTTCGATTAAATCATTTCGTTTTCATAATTTTAATATTATCGTTTTTAGTAAACCTATATTATGACGAAGCTCATCAATGGCACACGCGAATTATTTAGAACGAAAGCAGGCAACATGTTAAAAAGAGAAAAGGAGGAGAAAGAGATATATGGCTTTCATCTCATTTTAATTCAGTTATCCATCTCATGGAGATGGTATCGATCACCTTTCGGAAGCAACAGGCGCAATAATCGTTAACCTGAAACCTGGTTGACCCACAAAATCCAAAAGGTGAGAGCTGGAACGCGAAGTCAAACCACTCGGATGAGACTCTGACCTCTTACTCCCGTCCTGATAGCCACGTATTAATTAATTACGCAAATAAATTGAGCCCTCACGCGTTACAATATTAATAGATGATATATTTTTCATTGAGCTTTCTATTAATAATATTTTTGAAATAATAGTACCTAAATGTGTATGCACGATGAATTATTCATAAAAGAACCTATCGGAAACTTTGTCTTGGCTTTTTTGCCATATATTGCTCTATTCAAAAATAATACAATTAAAAAAGATTTCGAGTTACTACCAGAAATAAATTAAAGAAACATTTCCTTATCAGTTATCAAAAAAGTGAACTAACTTATTTTATAAAAAACCGTTACACAATTAAAAAACGGTGATTTTTGAAGATTGTGAAACAAAAGCGATAAAAATGACACTGATAATGCTAAGAATGTATTCTTTTTGCCAATATCATTAATTAATTAATAACTTTGTCAAGTTAAAAAATACTTTTCCCTTTTTCCGGAAAACTTAATTTTTTTATTAGAGTCATGCACTTTTGAAGCGAGATGTATCAATATTAATATAAAATTTATTATATTTCATGTACTGATACCATCAGTACCATACAGTGTTACGTAAGATTTTTTATCAAAGTAATGTTACGTCGATAGATTGCGACATGTAAATTTGCACAATAAGCAAGTCAATCGTGCCACCATCAATTCCTTGACACAACCAGAGTCAGGTCTCGTCGTTAATACGTAAAAGTCGGATGATGAAGACACAACAGGTTGCCATTTATTCGACCATATACACACACTTGATACCTTACTGATTTACCATTCAGATATTCATTCAGGTTCGGTTTATCAAGAATTCCAGCGTGCCGTAGTCATTGTCCCAGTTCTCCTAAATATTCTCCAACACGTTTCATTCGCAATTCAATTTTCACCTCACCTTTTCAACCCCCCCCAAGCCATTCTCCAGCACTGCTATGCGGCATTTCAGGAGGCTCCACGAATTCATTTCGTGTCGTTCACGAATCTACAATCGTACCTACATTGCTACGTTCTTCTTCACGGTTCCAATTAATTCTGACGTTAACCGGTATATTTATAAACGCGGTAAATTCACGAAGCGCGAATTTATTACCCATTGATTTATTATATTGATTCACGCTATCTGGATTTATGATGCCTCTCAAGCATGCGTAAACTTTGAATATCAGGAATAATCAAATCGCTTTCGACTAAAATGAAGAATTATACAATTTCGTAAGATGAATAAATAAGGCATGATAAGGTGATTAATGTACAAATACGAATTCTTTCCTTCATTACGATACAGTACAAGCGTAATTAAAAGACAGTAGTATGTACACTACATAAAAAAGAACACCTACTGTTAAATTCATAATGTCAAATTATGTCCAATTTAAGTTATTGTTAATCACATCTAGGTCGTCACTGCTTCTGCCTAATATGTCGTTAATTTGACTAATAAGGCTGAGTTGTTCCACCTATCGATAAACTTCAGATGACTCTCTAATTCTCTTACTCTATTACACTCTTACTCTTGTACTCTTTTGTTTATCCATTAGATAAATTACCACATAGTTTATCCAAAGATGGAACAATCGGTCCTTAAATAATGCAATTAAACTATTGAAAAAATGTATCTATTAATAGTATCTATTAAATTCGACTCAAATTTAGTTTATTATTTATCAAGTGCATAGGTTAATGTAAATAATGTTTATTTTGACTAACCAGATTAATCTAAATTTTGATAAAAGTTAAAAATAACAAAATATTACTTAACTTAAGGAATTGGATTATTATGCTTTTCTAAAAAAATGTATTTCGTAGCATTCCGATGAAACACCTTCGCATGACGTGTCCTACGTTATGCTGCGTTAACTCGCGTCTGTTAAATTAGGCGAGGTGTGAAAAAGGACACTCGTGAGTACGAGTAATGAATTTTTTTCGGGGGGGGGAGGGGGAAAGAGAAAGGAAGGAGGAGGGGAAGAGATGAATTTCGGCGCGAGAACACGGCAGGTACCGTAACTTCGTGAAAAAGATGGCTATCGTGCGGCCAACCGACCGACAGAGATGCGGAGGGCGAGATGCGGATTCGGCACGACGGGAGGAGTGCAAATAAAGTTCACGATCGGCGCACGGATGGTAGGATGCGATGGTAGGCCGCCGCCGAGTATTCTAACGGGGCAACGTCACGGCACGTTAACGTTCTACCAATGCGGAGGGGCTACCTTTCCGCGGTCATTTTCCATACTCTGTCGACCAGAGATCGCAGATCCGCGCATCGTTTCCGCGGCACGGTTCCGCCAAATAATCGGCGAATCGTGGTCGACTCGAGACTAGAGACCCTCTAATAAGAATGAATAATCTGAACATGAACCGCAATTTTATTTGCAGGATAATAATTTTAACAAAATCGACGAGAGAGGCAAGGACGTTTACATTTACTATTTCTTTCTCTTTCTGCTCTATCTTTTTCTTCATGACGAATCAATTAAAAGTGGCTTTCTCAAGTCTAGATTCTTATTAGAGCGTCTTTAGATTCGACTAAAGCCGAATAAAAGAACTTATTGCCTCGACTATAGACGATTGATAGTTTTTTCCGACATTTTTTAAATTTTTAAATTTGTTTTAAAAGATTTTACGGAGAATTGAGATGTATAATAATATTTCATGAGGTATCAAAATTTATCGCGAATTATCCCAAAAACCATAAGCAGACGCCAAAATCTGTAATATCATTACTGACACTTTGAAAGACCTATTCAATTTAATTAAGAAAAAATTAAAAGGCACTAATTAATTTTCAAAATGACATAAATTCATTTAAAGAAAGGAATACTAAGTATATTTTAATAAGTACTCTGTAAACTTTTAGAGTGAATCTCATCATAAAAAGTGAAATCTCGCTCTTTTTCAAGATTGATATAATTTTTATTCTTTAGAGTGCGATTTCACTCCAAAGACTTTAAATAAGAATAATCCAAATTTGCATAAATATTCTCAACAGAAAATTAAATTGTTTCACATTTTTGACAAAGAAGATTCAATAGATCCACAATCAACTTAGGAGGATTGAACAGGCTATCTGTCAGAGGAAGATAATTGACTAGTAGAACAGGGGGAGCGAAAATATTTCATTTATCGCCACCTCGGCGAGTACGTGCGGGGAAATAAATGCAAAGTGGAAAATTCACAGAAAATGCGGCGAAGAGAAGGAAACGACACTTCGAAAGACGCAGTAAGTCGCAGCAGAATACGGCGCGGTGTTTATAGGTGTGCCGCGCAGAAGAAAATCTCATACGGGGATACAGCCGTGCGAAACTTTTCAACTGTCCGTCTGGCTACTTACTTCTCGTTCAGTTATACCCCACGAAAGCTGTAACATCTCCACCGATCGGTGCTCGTAAAAATCGCGTATTGTATTTGGCTGCAAGCGGAAAGATGCGCTCATCTCCGTCTGGCATTGTTTTCCGTTCAAGAAAATATTGCTCGCCGTGCGACTATTCTTTTTGCCTGAAAATATAATCGCGATCGCTTGTCTTTCACGCTGTGAAAGAGCTACAAAAAGACACGAAATAGCTTGACCAGCTTTGCAAAATAATTCTACCATATTCGATATAAATCGTCGAGTAATTCTATTTTAAACAGAATCATTCTCCGTTCTCGATTCCCAGTTACAATAAGGCAAGAAAACAAAAAAGTTTCAAAAGTTCAAAGAAATTCTTCAAAGAAAACTTTTGGCAAACTAGCAATCTTGCCGCCATAATATTGCTAAAAGAAATAATCCGCAGTTACTAGCGAAAAAAACATCTTATTGGACCTATGAAAATAATTCTAAATTTGCGTATCTCATTTCAGTTCGAACATCTTTTTCGGGGTTAAACCCGATCGTTAGCCTAAATGAACAAAAATTTAGAACGTAGCACAAAAAGTGGCGACTTTCTCACGTTAAAGGCCCATAAATCACAATAATCACGATAATCAGGCGCGCATTCTCATAACGCGGTATGGACGCAGTAATCGTCTTCTCGCAGAGGTTGATCACCCGGGGAATTATAGGTAAACAACTATTAATTTTCACCTAAGCGGCGACGCTACCGACGTGGCCATGAAAAATCCGGATCACGCGCAATGAAAATTCTCGATGCATTCCTTAATCACGCACGCACGCACGCACGCACGCACGCACGGACGTTCGCACGCGATATCGTCGTGTATGCATACGCCTGCATCTACAGATGCTGGTGCAAGATGCATATTGCGAACTTAGTGCGTATAACGAGCACGGCCATAACTAAACGCGGTTCCGATGGGTTTGCCGATCCACGTTTCGGGATTTATAGTCATCGTGAACGATCAATGACTTGGCAACGGATCGCGAGGATCGCCTGGACTTTGCATTCCTTTCCCCTTTTTCACTTTTTACGCTTCTTCAGTCTTTCTCTTTCGTTTTCTCAAACTTCTTCCTTTTCGACGTCATAATTAAAAACTTAAGGTGGTTCATCATTCCATAATTAAGCGCTCGCGATGCGATTAAAATGAGAGCGAATTATTTAGCGTGTGAAATATTTTCAAATATAATGATGTCTGCGCATTCTTACATGAAATTATCATTATTAGTTTAGAAAGAGTGCTTAGAAAGAGTTTAGATAGTGATAGTTTGTATAATATCGTTCTCTTAAGTATCGAATTAGAAGATGCGATACGTTCTTTCTAACGGAACACAGATGCTTACAAATGTGAAAAAGAATAATGGTAACCCAAACCCTTAAGTTAATTTGAGTTCGTCTTGCAAATGATTTTCAATCAAATTGTGATTTTTAATTAAAAATAATTTAATATTATGAACTTAACAATGTAAGATCAGGAGAATACGCTCAGTCTATGTCTATTACGCGTATAATTAAAACAAGCTAATTTTATTGAATGAAATACAAAAGAGGCACACATTCTTAGAATATCTTCCAGTGAATGTGTTCCACCTACATCTATTTAAAAATAAATTTAACGATAACGCAAAGTAATATATCCGATGGATATTAACCTGACTACTGCTATGAAAACGTATCGTGATAAGAAATGTTTCGAAAGCAGGTTAACGTCACGCGAGATAGTCAAAAAGTAATCGTGGCGGACCCGTGACGTGGGATGTACGTAGACATCTGTGCGACACATATGGAAGGTACGTACGAGTGGAAATAGGACGTGCAGCCCGCTCGCCATGGCATGGAACCTACACGTGCATTGCACGTGCGAATGCCGTAATTTTCTTTCAACCAAATTACTCACGACTCACAACCTATTTTTCGCAATTATAAATTGAAGGATTCGATGCAACATTCAATATGCTAATCTAAATTTAATTTTCCCCAAGATTAATCTCTTAAAAAACGTGCATTAAATCGGAACTCTTTTGATTGGCTGCGTTCAACGGAATGTGTTTATTTTGCAACTGTTTAAAGTTTTCTTAATGATTGGATTGTACTTTTAGATATCTGAAAATGTAATTCAATCAGAATGAAGAAAAGTTCCAACAGTTGCAAAATAAATAGTCTGCTGAACGTAATCATACAGTAATTAAAACTATATAACGTTTTTCTATGAAAATAGCACTTTTCATTCATGATGATTGCATTGAGAGGAAAATGTTGGTGAGAGTATATTTAAGATTACAATAAAATAATTATAAGAGTTCTAGTTTTATAGTTATTATTCTGTAACGTTAGTAATAATAATTATATTTACAATGAAGCCTTTATATTTACAAGTTTCCTTCTTGGCTAAATGTGTGCTGAAGTGAATAAATTATTCTATTCTATTCTAATTACATTTATAATTCTCTATGTATAAAAAATATAATAGTTGATTCCGACTATAAAAATGAAGCCAACTATAAATTATTTTACACAATTATAATCACGGATATCAAACATTTTGCTCTCAGTGTGCAATGTTTTTTTCAAGATGATTTTTATTTATAAAATTATTTTCAAATTCACAGTATTATATTTTAAGGCTATCTTTAATAAATTCAAATCTTTTCTTGAAAAATAATATCGATAGCAACATTAGCAACAAATTCGTGAGACATAAACGTTTGTGAATAACAGTCGTGTTTGTAAATAGCTGCATATATAAATAGAGGAACGTGCTGTACATTAATATTAATGTCTACCGATCCTGTCGTTTTGATGTGCGCTAATATTATGACGGTAATAAAAATTTGCGCGTCCACCGCTGCGAAAATAAATCACTGCGGCGAAGTATATTATGACGCGTACTCGAATAACCGACAATTTGTCTATTCAAATTATTCCGGGTAAATGCCGCGCGTGTGGCATAGCATGTTAATTGTGTATCGTGTTATTTCAATACGCATTACTCATGCATTCACGCCAGCGCGCGCATAATTTATTTCCGAGCTTTAAGCTTTTAATCCTTTCGTTATTTAGAAACGTATATGCCTACCCACGTACCAACGTGTCTCGAATCGAAATGCAGTGACTTTTATTGGAGAGAATATTAAATAAATGTGGAATAAATAATCTGATAATAATGACAACAACACGTGCTTTTGAATTTCAGCCACTAAAGTTAACGACAAGTATTAAATCGCATCTTATTTTAAATTCTCGTTATTAATTATTTTCACTTTTATTGCCAAATTTTTGTTCAATCTAATGCCCGTTTCTATCAATGTAGTAACTTTTATCTTTTTTTTTTAGTCCTAAAAGTTAAAAAAGAACAAAGACTAAATTAAGCCGAGACCGAAGTTAATTGACAATGACAGAAATGGACAAAGACTAGAATTGATAAAGACATAAGATAAAGACTAGAATTGAAATTTTAATCGAGAGACAAAATTCCATAAGACCAAGTTTTTTCACGATTAACGTTAAATAATTTTATTACACGCTGACAAGATTGAAGCAATCATTAATATTCTCTATTGCTTCATTTTTCTACATAATTTGTCATGTCCCATTTTTAGTGGGACACTTTGGTACTTTTTGCTGAAATCGAGACAACTGACAGTCAATACAGCACAAAAGTTTGTAGCAACATTGCTTCAACGTTTGCAATGTTATTGCAATAAAGTTCACATCACATTAGAGACTGAAAATTGCGAATTGGAATCTGTTAGCAATTAAGAGTCTGTTTTCTATGGCTGAACTAGTAACACTAGTGTACACTTTTGAAACTTAAGGTGAGATAGATGTAAGTTCGATAATTGGCGAAAGCGAGAAAGAGAGTTCTGGTGCAATCTAGTGCAGGAATAGAAAACAAACCTTGAAATTCATGGTATCTAACGACAGTATCTAAGATATATTACGTGTTAAATATAAGAACCGAGTATGAATACTTCAATGTGAATATTCGAAAGGGTTAGATTCTATCGCGTGAAGTTCGCTCCGATATCGTATATCGAACAGTCGGCCGATCCCTCTCAATCCTCGATCCTTCGAAAAATGTAAAATCAGTGACTCAACTCACCGATAAATCCGCGACGTTGCTCTTTTTCCCACGACGTGGGTTGACTTTCGTCGCCGCCGGGCTGTCTCAGACGGTGAAGGAAAAGAATTGCGTTCCAGGAAGGGAGTTTCCTCTCCTCGATGTGACGACACTCAAATCGAACTCGTGAACCCAGATTGTCCGTGGCTGGAGCACGGGAGATCACTGCACCGTCCGATGGAGCGAGAGAGAAAGAATAATACACTTTGCGCTCTCGATCGCGCGGGCGAGCGACGAACAAACGACGGATGTCATGCACTGTCACCGATCACTGTCAATTGCCAAACGGGAGAACCCGTCCCCTCGTAGAAATTCTTCCGCGTTCCCGCGACGCGCAGCACGAACGGTACCGTACCACGCGCGTCCGCAGTCTGCGACCACCTGCCGAACGCGGGCCGTGTTTACATCGCACGAGGGTGAGCGACGCGGCGGAGAAAGAGATGAAGAAGGCAGAGTGCGCGAGGGCGCGACGAACTTGTACCGACGAGTGTGTACCGCTACCTATCGCTTCGGCGTCTCACGGGCGAATGCAGGCGAGTACTAGTCGCGCAAACTCGCCGCGCCGCGCCGCGCCGCGCCGCGCCGCGCAACCGTAGACTGTGATTGGTGGGGATGGATTGGTGCGCGCCGTGCCGTCTCCTTCCCTCCCTCCCTCCCGTCCCGCGCTCCGGCGAGTCGCTCGCTCGTTTACCTCTCTCGCCGGAGAACGGTACACCTTTTTCCATTTCGCTCTTCTCTATCAGCCTCCCCTGCGGCCCCGTAGATCTTTCGCGCGCCACGACTTTTTCAGGGGGACGCAAGGACGGCTCTCTTCCGCGGGAAACGAGACTGATAACGCGAGACGAGCCGGTCACGGCGCGCCCTGGAGCTCAACTCTTTACTCTACTCTCTAGTCTCTACCATGATGATCATGGCTTAACTCCGTGTATTAGACTATTAGATTGAAAATTGAGATTGCTCGTTGGAAATTGGGAGTATTGGGACCGACCGATCAAAACGAAACGGGCAAACATGGAAATTATAGATTAGAGTACTGATCATATAATTTTTCCTTTAAGAAAAAACGTGAAAAATGGAAATTTTTGCCATTATGAAGATAATGGAAGAAATTTTCATTTATTGCGTTTTTGTCCTATGGGAAGAGTCTGGAAACTATCTGGAACACTCTTTGATTTTTAATAGCAGTTTCAGCCAATGGCCTGCTGACTTTTGATCACATCATATAATCACGTGCCAGATGAGAAAAAGTAATTTAGATCGTTTTTTGTCGTATACTATTGAATTAGGAGTACTGTATTAATACTCTCTCTCTTTCTATGAAAGATAAAAATATATTAATTATAAAAAAAATCCATAAATGCCGAATATACATACACATTAATTATATGTATAATAACATGATTTGATTTATTATTAACACTATTTAGATTTAATACAATCTTAATGTCAATAAAACAGAATACTGTAAAACGTATTTCATTTATATCTGCTAAAGAAAGTTGTACATTACTGGTCGAAAACATCTCGTCACTATATAGTTCATTCGTAATAATCGGAATATTAATAAGTAATCGATATTAGAGCAATAAATGTGTCAAAATATCTATTCTTTGCTAGCCCTAATTATGATTGTAACAAACATTCTAATTGTAAATCTAATAATTCTTAATAAAAGCTTCCGCAAAATTATTACGTTCTTTATTACAGACATCGAATTTTTTGTTAAGTGCTTTAGCTTCTACATATGAGAATCAATTCTCGATACGACAAAAAGAATACACATCATTAAAGTGTCAATCAATTTTGAAAAGATATTCAAACAGGCAAGTGATAATTAAAACCAGTATCGAAAAGAATATCTTTTAATTATGTCTTGCTATAGAAAATTACATACTGGATTGAAAAACGGACTAGTCTATTAGTAAGATGCGAATATGAAAGAAAACATAATAATGTGTAGTCTGCCTTTCAATGTGTAGTCTGCTTTCACAAAATAAATCATAAATGATTAAAAGATGATTTTGATAAAGGATATCTTTATATCTATATAAAGGGTTTTATACATAAAGTAAAACGAAATAATATTTATGATATATTCCCTCTGTTAAGACATCTTACAGTTTTTTACTCCAGATAAATTACGAGATAAATGCATCTTTCATTCCTAAAAAAATCGAACAATTTCTAATTAAATTTAACATTTATGAAATCATTTTATTCTTTCTGCAAATGCCAATCGAGTACTCTCGCTTTCACTCGCAGATGAAATACATACTCGATATGACGCGAAAATGATAAACGTTATTAACTTGTTTATGGTCGTTTTTAAAGGGCTACTCGTTTTCAAAGTACAATTAAATGATTATTAAGGTTGATATCGAAGAACATATGTTTTATATTTCATAATAATCGGGAGCGTGGTCATGCGCAACGTGCACTTTACGAACAGAGAGACCGCCCGTGTCAGGTTTCGGTGGACGATCAGGAAATTACGGTGCCTTGGGCCTTCGCGCTCGTCCGCCCCGTTTTTTCGTCGGTGCACTTAACCGTGCAAAACCCAATCACGATCGATCCGAACGAACGCGATTTGGATGGACCACCGCGATATCGAGGAACGGACAGCCGGTTTTATGATTATTAAGGCCGAGAGAAACGTATAAAGAATAAAAGGAGAAAGAGCAAGTTGCCAATATAGGTAGCAATAAGATAATAGTCTGTCACACAAGAGCGATTGAACTGCATCGATTAAACTGCTTCAAGGGAAAATTATTAAAAGATCACTGTGGTATTCGTATTCGTTGAAGAGAGATTACTACACTTTGTGCTAGAAATGCTAGTACTTTCCATTGCGATTGATTGTAATGATAAGAACATATCATTTCCAAAATAAATACATCACTCAAGTAGAACACAAAAATCACGTGAGACATCACCATGATTCTATTTGTTAAGAGTTCATTTTTAAGTATCAAACGATGTCATAATGATATCATTATGACTTAATTATGACTTTGTATTCTATTTGGGTAAACGTTTTGAGACAGTATTCTTGTGTACTCACAAAATCACAGTAAAGGACTTAAAATGACTTATAAAACTGTATTGCTATAAATTATATGCATAAGTCAGAAAACTACGTACGGAAGTGGATGAAATAATATTAGAAATTTATAAATTTTTATAAATTTCTTCTATCTATAAATTTCTTAAAACTAATAATTTTTCTTTCAGATATGCATGCAAACGATGCACTCTCGTGTGACAAACGAATGTATAATTGCCATGGTAGATTCGAAAGTTATAAAAAAAATGTATTGGCTTATTGAAACTTTATTTATTTAAATATTTAAATTAATATTATTTATTTCTACTACGGACTACTTACTTTCTTGAATTAACTGAATTTTTTATTCTTTTCGAGAATTATCTACAAACCTATACAATTTATAATTATTTACTTACTCTACAATTCATTTTCTTTCATCCACGCGTTTCATGAATTCAAGAAACATTTGCAATAGATTGCGCGTAGGATGAATGTATTTATTAATTTACTTTATCATATACAGAAATATTCTTGAGTAAAATAACAGTAAGATTGTGCCATCTAACGGCATTGAATACTCGTAAGACACATCAAATTATATGGTGGCACCAACTAGCGGCACCGAATTCAAATCATTACTTCAAATTGAGTAGTCGATAAATTTGTTATGTATTCAGAAATTTTTTATAATGTGAATAATTATATATATAAAATATATCCTTTTAAATATATAGTTATAGAAAATTATATATAATTTTATATAATATATAAAACATTTTTTCCCGGGTATTATTAAAAAGGATGCAGTTTTTATCAAATATATTTGCAATTTCCAAGCTGTTGAAATTCTTCTAATTAAAGTTGGAATTTTTCTAATTGTAAGCAAACTACATTCAATTTGAAGTTGTAAAGAAACTTTAAATGAATAAAAACGAATCAACCTATAGAGGCCCTCCACCACCCCCGCCAATTTTTAACGGCGGTCCTCTTTTTCTCAGTAAACATTAAGTTACATATAACAATTAAGAAAGCTATAGCTTAATATACGTAAAATATTAGAGTTACATTTTTGTATGGCAAGTTAAAAAATATGTTATGTGTAACTTGAGAAGTTTGCTGAAGTTGAATGTTTTTATTATTATTATAAATTTAATATTTTCATGCAATGTATTTATTTGATACCGCAATATAAAGAACATAAAGAAAGAATTAAAATTTACAAAGTAATCAAACAATATATCTTCTATATAAGTAATAAAATAATACAATACAAAAAATATTAGGTGTTGGAATTAATTCGTAGCGTTTTTAATGAAAGAATGTTATTTATTTCATATGAGCATTAAAAAATACATTAATGAAAGTACTTCCCATCACTTGTAAAACGCTACGAATTAATTCCAACATCTAATATTATTAAACATTTTTTATATAAAATATAAAATACATAAATTGCTTACACATTTTTACAACATTTTTACTTATATAGAAGATATCTTGTATATAAAATATGCATGCATATCATAATACAAAATTAGCGTATATTTCAAGAAAATCCGAATTCTGTTTTGCAATAAGAACCTTTACATTTTTATTTAATACATCTTGTAATGATACAGTGTTTATTAATGAATCTTTAAATGAAAATTTCAATTTCAAATGTTCTACTGTGGAAATGAAAGTTGTTGAATTTTAAGAAACTTGAAATTGAATATAGAAATAAGTTAATTTAGCGAATTTTGTCTTATAATACGCGCCTGCATAAAAATGAAATTATGTTTTTAATGATATTTATAGCCCGTTTTTACTAAACATAATTACTAGCATGTAAATATATCCCAAAGTCTTTATAATCACTAGCAATTGTAGAGACTTTGAATACACTTAAAATTCTTCCAATCATATATTGTTAATTTAAGGGTTAATTTAGTAAAAACGAGCTAGAGGCCCTCCACCACCCCCGTCGATTTTATCGGCGGTCCTCTTTTGTAAATATAATCATCCGTAAAAAAACGAGTTACTAATAAATTTAGTATTCCGTTTTTGCAAGTAAGTATATTTTAAATTTATTTTTTTTTATTTTAAGTCTAATTATTTTATTGTATTTTGCTAATCATATTGCATTATGACAATAAAATAATTAGCATTCATAATTTTTTAAATATTATCTTTTATTATAATTCTTTATACATTCAATAATTACAATAATAAATTCTTTATCCAATGTATAATTATAAATGCTGTTCAAAATATAATAAAAATTATATTATAGAAGCATAATTTATAAAATTTAGTAATGCGGGATTACACGAAAATGTCGAAGATACATACGATAATACAAAAATTTTTCCAAACCAACGTTTAATGAGATATTGAAAAGCGGAATGAAATATTAACAATTAGACCGCACTATTAATTATTAACTTCTGACTGTAAAACTTATTAATATTAAATTAAAAAGTCATTAATATATTTACAACAGCACAATAGCTTTTATCGCATTCAAGATAACTATTCCAATAATTTCATCACATTAAAATCTCTCCGCCTTGTGATACGATACGCTAGTTAATATTCGATACAAAAAAGAACAATCTTCATAGTGGAGAATGAATTTAATATATTCTGGTTCTACGTCAAATTCATAAGATCCATTCGCAAAGAAAAGTTAAGCAATCCGTCAAACACCTATAGTCTTGTTACAGGAGAGTATGACTCCTGAATCTTTCAGATTATTTATAGTATGTAATAATTTTGGTAGCAATGTCAATTATAATTAACATTTTCAGTATATCTTTAATATAATATTAAAATTCGCGAGAAAATATCTTCTGCCACATTAAAATCATCTCTTATTAAAATAAATGAATAGAATGATTTCCTTATGGAATAGTGGTTACGAAGGAATATATTTAATAACAATAAAATACATGCATTATTGTAATTTTTTATATGTATCGGTACAAAAGTTTCTCGGGTACCAATTGTTCAAGATAAATCGAATCTGATAATAACGGGATTTTAAAGAACTATATTTTTATAATGAAAAATATATTATAAAATTTAACAATTCCTATTTTTCTGTATTTTCAAAAAATTTTAATTATTAATATCCCGCTAATATGAGGGTACTCATTTGACTTATCTCGAATTTTTTATACCCATACATTTTTTCATGTATTCACAATAATATTAAAAAAATACAAAGCATTTTGGTAAAAATTATCTAAATTGACAAATATCAAAATGTCTTAAATAATCTCATAATATCTGCATGTATTTTATTACAGAAAAAAAAAATATATATATATATACACATATAAATTAATAATAAATCCTGATAATATTCTAGAATGGCGGGATGTCCAATACCTAAAAATAATTTTTAATAATAATTAGAAAATCAAATATACACATTCGTAGCCATATTTTTGTTAAAGCAATTATAAAACAATACGCAAATTATTTGTATAAAACTTAAATTGATTTCATAATTTAAATTTATATATGTAATCATTATACATATATCCATATTAATCATGCAATACTAAATTCCTATTGTTATTAAGACAGTCTATTATTAACATTATTACTAGTGGCAGAACATTTAGTAAAATTAAGAAAGCGAAAATTGTTAAATATATCACTGAATTAATTTCGCAAGTTAACTTTAAAAATAGCAATTGTTATTGAATCATTAGTAAAATGATTACTTTCAGGAATTGACGAGAAAACCCGAGATTAATTCCGATCAAAAGTCCTGTACAAAAATTCCTGTACAAAAATCTCGAACGGAATACCAAACTAAACTTTGCGAATGCGACTTTACGGAAAATGACGAGGAAAAATGATGCAAATCTCTCCATGATGCAAATAATTACGACTTTCTTTTTTCTTATCGATACAAACTACGTATTCACTGGCATATATCTGATGCGAGAGACAGCGATGAGGACTTTACAATAATAAATCAATCACTAAGGTATACTTGTAATTCTGTAATGTTAAAAATATAAATGTCAAAAAGCAAACAAGAAGTTAATATTTAACCATTGCCTCAGTCAAAACTCTAATTTTTACTGATTTATTTAATAAATTTGTATACTAAGTACACAGAAAAGACAAAGAAAAATTGACGATTATTCTAAGCCGAAAATTTTTAATTAAAAGTCATTCAAAATTATTAATTTTGAGTATTTTTGACTTTTTGATATTCAAAATAAAATCTAAATTTTAAAAAAATTTTAAAATTAAATATTTATCAAACTCGTTAAATCAATTTTTGTTATCATATGTCGTCGATTTCGTGTAATTTACATCAATAAAGCAACAATAAATTTGACTTACTATGACAATAAATGCTACATGTATTGAACAGATATATTTAATACGGTTATAAACATTCCAATAAATATATAATTAACTAGTAATTATTGCGTAAATTATAAAAATAAACATGATGGCATTTATCTGGACATAGTTTACATAAATTTTAAATTACGTCCCTAATATTACATTACGTACTATTATATATACATTTTTTTATAATAAAATTAATTACAATATTAACGCGTTACATACACTTTGTATATGTATAGAATTTTATAAGAAATTAATTTTAATTTCAGGAGCTGAAAATTCAATGAAATTCAAAATTATATTATATATAATTTGGTTTATTTTTATTGTATATTTGATATTTGGAACGGAATGCTGATAATTAAATAAAATTTAAAATTAATTTAAAATTTTATTTAATTTTTAATCCTTCCTTTCCAATTATCAAGTATTACATGTGATGTGTATATATCCCTACCTACATATCACACAGTTTACTAGTTAGATTTATTATGTAATATGTTTTAGATTCATTACTTATTTTTTATTTTTTAAATAAAATTTAATTACCCGACTGCGAAATTTATTTAAGTATTATTTTATTTGTAATAATTTAATTTTTTAATTTAAAATAATTGTATTTATCTCTACCTATCCATACTTGTCCTACCTACCCGTATTTTATTCGTGTCTATCCTAACTCTACCCGTGTTCTTACCTACATCACTTCATAATGTGTAATAACACCGCGAATATAATACGTTAATGGCTGTATTCAGCAGAGAAAACAGCTTTACAAATGTAAAATTCTTCAATATGATTGATTTTTGCTTGTAGTTCCTTATAGATTTAAATGTATAAATTAACCATTATTAAAAAATTTTACAACAGTTGCAAAGCTGCTTTCTCTATTGAATGCAGCATTTAACCATCTGCTATCGCATGCTGATAAATTCAGCAAGATGATCTAATCGATCATAATAATAATAAATAAGTAATTATTAAAATAGGTTTTCAATCTTTAAAATACAAAAAAAATTAACAAATAATAGGGCTAATGAGAGTCAACACGGATAATCAAACGCAAGTTTTGTAGATTAAAAAAATCTACAAAATTTGCGCTTGATTATCCACGCTGACTCTCATTAGCCCTGTTGTTTATTGGTTAATTTGTATTTTAAATAAGTAACACTTCAAAACAATATAAGAACTCGCAATTTGCGAGCAAGTTACCCTCCCGAATATTTAATTTATCTTTATACATTGAGAAGAAAAGTTTGTTCAACTAAAACTATACACATATAGTTATTTGCAAATTTGGTTAATTCAATAAATTTTATTTAATTGAATTTAACCGTAGTCTGCTTATACTGAACAATTTGTTAAGCAGATTACGGTTAAATTCGATTAAATAAAATTTGCTAAAATAATCATATCCGCAAACAACTAAATGTGTTTAATTCGTTAAACAAATTTTTTTCTCAGTGTACATGATCCTTTTAAAAACTTAAATTGGTGTTAAACACCAACCTATTTCGTATACTCTTACAATAGATACACTTCTTTCTCCAGATTGAACTCACCTTTTGTTGCTTCTGGCCAACATTCTGGTTTCATATGCCAGAAATTGACAATAAGGAGAAATACTCCTTTTTGCTGCCAACTATTGCCGACTAATTGTCGGCAATAAGCGTAAGATTTTACGCTTTTGTACGATGCGCGAAACACGAACGCGTCGCGAAAAGGCTATAATATTAATAAAATTGACTAGATATTAATATGAATAATTATCAATAAAAATAATTATTATTATATTAATATTGCAAATAAATGTCGCGTTTATTTGAAAAATATAAATATTAGGATTAAAAATAAATTTAATGACAAAAAAATTTTTTAGTCCAACGTTTTGATTTCAAAAATTTCGAATATTATAAAACTAGATTAAATTTCTGAATATAACATTACAATATAAAGAACAAAACTTTAATTTAAAAATAAATTGAAATGACTAAATCGATTATCATCCGATAAAATTCAAGGCTCATATACGTATTTTTAACGATTCGAACGATTCGTTGCTGAATCTCATCTCAAAGCATGCGGAGATGAGAAATTCAGATGAATGATATAAGATCCAAAAGGAATAATTTTCTCTTGCATCAATAAATATATCTCTTTGTATTTCGAAATTATTAAAATCATTTCTGTAATTTATTATTTTAATATTAAATATTTTAAGTTACAAAACTCTGAACGCAATTTGAAAATAATTATGAGATAAAATTCTTCTATTTCTTATAATGTATATTTTATATAAATGTATATTTTATATAAATGTATATTTTTGATCTTACATCATGTTACTACTTTAACTGGTGTAAAATCCAGTTACTACATATGGATAAGTTATAAAAGATCAGGCTAAAGTTAGTGCATTGAAATAAACAATAATAATTAATAATCATAAAATGTCTTTTATTGAAAAACGAGGTGAATCAATTATATGCGTTATATTAAAATTTTCATTGTTATTTCATCAGTACATACAAATAAGTGTAAAATAATAGAAGAAATTTTTTAAATAAACAGTACACATTATACATATATGTGTATGTAGATATTGCTTTTCTGCACCAACTTGTATAAAACTTAATCTTGAATGAATATTTGGAAATAGGATAGATAGGAAAATTAATAAAATAATATTTGTTTGTTACACTGTAACAAACGCTTTTCCATATGATTATGATATTCCATCCGAGAAAAAATATTTTATATATAATTATATAAAATTAAATAAAAATATATATAATTTTATATAATTATATATAATTATATATATTTATATATATTTATAATTAATATATAAACTTTATATATAACTTTATATAATTTTATATAATTGTATATGGAATATTTTTTCTGGAGCATAGATAACAATTTCATTCATTCTATTATTATTTTTGTTTGTTTTTTTTATGTAAGGCTTGCATAGCTTTTTAATTTTGTATTTCATATATGAAAAACGAATATTTTTATTTTTTTTTTTATTTTTATTTCAAGTGTGGGTCACTACGGAATTCCGAAAAATAATAGATCTAATATTAAAGTACCTATTAAAAATTATTTTACATATAATTATATAAATTACAATAAAATTTGTGTCACTTTATATAATTGTATATAATGGATATATTTGATATAATTGTATATATACTATATGTACTTATATGTATTTATTCTATAAAACCACGTCCATTTATATATAATTGTATAAAATTATATATATTTTTAAATACATAATTTTATATAATTTTATATATATATATTTTATATATATATATATTTTATATATATATATATATATATATATATATATGTATACAATTATATAAAATTATATATATATATATATATATATAATTTTATATATATTTTATATATATATATAATTATATAAAATTATGTATATAAAAATATATATAATTTTATACAATTATGTATAAATGTACGTATTTATATAATAATTGCATATAATTATATATATTTATGTACAATTATATATCAAATACATCCATTTATATACAATTATATAAAGTTACATATAATTATTTTATGTAATTTTATATAATTATATGTAAAATAGGTTTCCCCCCAGTTACTTTAGTATTATATAAAACACGATCATTGAAACAACCTATTTTTTATTATATTTCTGAGCTTGAATTAGCAAACCGAGCTTGAGTTACTTCGTATCAAAGCGTTCACATTAACGTATAAATTTACAATTAGTAAATAAAATTTGAGCTAAATTGAATAATCTTCCTGAGTTAAATTTACTCTATTCTTATAGTTAAATTAACAAGATATTGTGTAAAAGCAATGGCAACATATAGAAATAATTTAAAATAACTCAAACTGGATATAACATGACATTATAAATTTAACAGTACATGCACAATATATAACAACAATAAGAAGGTATTCAGGATTAAGTTTATCCTAATCTGTTTTAACTTATCCATTTTAAGACAATGAATGTATGGAATTCTTTACATATATTTATCCGTATATTTTTATTAAATTAATGCATATATGCATTTATAGATATATAATATATTAATAAAATTACCATACATCCGTTATCTCAATAAAAACATTAATTCGTCACTCACCAACCCGACGCGCAACAGCGGAGTTCTGCAATGTCGCTACGATGATTCTGTAAGAAAAAAATATAAAATTCAAATTATAACAAATCAGGAAGAACACAAACAATATTTAAAAAAAAAAAGCAAAGTTGTCTTAAAATAATCATATAATTTTCAAAATGTATAGTTTTTATAAGCATCGAATTTTTTAATTCATTGAGTTAGATATTTATAAAATAATTATGTATTTTTTAAAACAGATCTTCAAAATTCGTATATATGAAATTTTAAAATAATTTTAAAATAATCCTTTTTCTAATTATAATTTTTAAATCATTGTAAAATAAAACGACTCAAAAATAAATAGGAGAAAGATATTGATTTTACATAAGCAAAAAATATTTACCGCAAGGTTGCTCCGCCGGTGCCCGATGTCTTTACCAGACCTCCTCCTCCTCTCAGAATCGGGTTGACATCCTCTCGCACAAGACACTCGCGTAAATCACTCGCGAATAATACACTATAAACGCGCGCGGACTATAACTTGAGTCCGATAACTTGAACGGCACTCCCGAAGTAAAACGCGCGACGCGACGAACCGGCTGCGGTTCGTTCATTTTCAAGTAAATCGGCGACGAGGGTACGTTAGCTTCTCCATTGAATTTTTACACGAAAAGAACGATTTTATTCAATATCTAAAAATTTATTCAGACATATCCGAAAATTTTTAAATAATTGAGAAAAATCGTTCTTTTCATGTAAATATCCTTTGGGTACTGAGCCCTCTCACCACGTCAAGGTGTACCCGGAGAGGGAAGATAATCTGAAAAATGTAATATATAGTTATTATCTATATTACTATACAATTACTATGCAATCGGTTAATTTTTAGAAACGAATATCACATCTGCAATTCGTTATCATTGCGAAATAAAATCAAAACAGATAAAAAACTGAATCTTAATATTTATACATAGATAATATGATTAGAGTCTAAAATAAAATAGAGATTAATAAAAAAGAGAAATTTTTCTTTTATTACTGAAATGTTTCTTTTATTACCGATAAGTTCCAAAGTTACGATAAATTTTTAAACGAATCCTCATATAACAAAAGGTACATAAGAATAAAAAATTATTGTATTTTGAGAGTATTCATATATTAAATCGTTCCTTTTTTATGACTCGTATGATACAGACAAGTAGCCGTATCATTACTTCGTGTAATATGCGTTTACGTTAATATTTCGACAACTAGATTATAATAGAATTCTATAGTATATATAGATAAAATATCGGCCCAAGGTATAGATTAAAACTTAAAGAAATAAGTAAAGATTAATTATGAATTATACATTCTTTAAATAAGATAAATGCAAACATTTTGTAAATTATAAAACAATTTAGACTCAATATAATAATAGAATTCATATTATACATTTACAGATATATAAATTAGAGATATCTAAGGACGGTATTCATAGTTCATTTTTATTTCAAGACTGTTTTAAGTAATGTTTTAAGACGGCCCTTTGATGAGTTGCGTGCAAGATATAAAATAAAAATCACATAATAAAGCATCGTGTAATATTCATCGAAGAATATTAAAACGAGTAGATTATTTTACTGAATTTAATATACGTTAATATTTCGACAATTAGATGATCGGCGCGCAACCTTGAAGTGACGATGGTACGGGGTGGCACGGAGCGGCGCGTCAACATGTTACTTCGCGGAAAAATGACGAGCGGCGTAAACATGACGCGCCGCTCCGTGCCACCCCGTACCATCGTCACTTCAAGGTTGCGCGCCGATCATCTAACTGTCGAAATATTAACGTATATTATAAATTCAGTAAAATAATCTATTCGTTTTAATATTCTTCGATGAATGTTACACGATGCTTTATTATGCGATTTTTGTTTTATACTTGGATTCGTTACGCACACAACTCATCTATATCTTGGGCCGATATTCACAATCAAAATTTATATTCAAGACTGTCTTAAGAACAGTTTTAAGAAGTCGCGAATCAAAGGACTGTCTTAAAACATTACTTAAGACAGTCTTGAAGTAGGAACGAACTATGAATATCCTTAGATATCTCTAATTGATATATCTGTAAATGTATAATATGAATTCCATTTATACCCATTATTATATTGAGTCTAAATTGTTTTATAATTTACAAAATGTTTGCGTTTATCTTATTTAAACAATGTATAATTCATAATTAATCTTTACTTATTTTTTTAAGTGAAACTCATCAAAGAAAATAATAAAGATTGAAATATAATCGTTAGTACACACCTTATGTAGTTTTGGGCAATATTACTAGTTGAGCATCCTTATATATTTCATCAATTCGCGTTCGTGGATGTCTAATTTTCGTGGATTAATGCAGATTAATGCGCGACACGCGGAGCGACTCGTGCCACACATCCGTTTCCTTCCGAGGTCGCCGAGCGAATGCCGAAGTGATGACGTAGTCAACCACCGCGCCGCGCGGCACGCTCCCCCTAGCTTTTCGCCGCATGACACGTGATCCTTCCCCTCGCTTTTCATTGGGCGCCATTTAGATATTCAACTATTGCTTACGAAAAATATTCACGGTTTATTAAATTATTCATATTTTACATGATTTTGACAAACGGATATCGTCGTACATTTCGCACTTTACTTTGTGGCATCTCTAGCATTTATTCAATCTTATATTATTTGTGCGATTCTTGTAAACGTGATTAGTAATTGTCCGCGTGGAGTATTTTTAATATTCCAACATTATGTCTCAATTTTTATTATTCTTTTAAATGATTCATACTTAAATAAAGATTGATAATATTTTATACTTAATATTCTATTCTTTATGTAAAGATAAATGCAAATTTTCTTAATATTGTGGAACAATTTGTACTAAATGCAGCTTTGGCTGAGTATTAAATATCTTATTAATCATTATTTAATTTGTTAGTTAAAAAATTAATTTATGACATTATTGTTACTGCAAATTATTCCGTGTTTAAAAAATTCTTTAAACTTATATTGCTGATCTTAGTAAAATAACTATTACAACTTATTTAAAATAAAGAATATAAAATAAATTCCAGAGCTTATTTAAAATATAAAATCGTAAAAATCAGTAAAAAAAAAACTGATACGACTTGTTTAAAAAAAAATATATTAAATAAGTTCCGGAAATTAAAATATTTAATAAGAAATAAGTGAGAAATATAGTTATTTAAAATAATAAATATTAAATAACTCTTGTGTTAAAAATGTTATCTAATATTATGTATTATGTTGTTTCATAATGTTATAAAGAACATTTTCTTAAAAATTTATAAGTTTCTTTAATACAACAACAATAATAAAATGCATTGTTTAAAATGTAAGTCTGTAAGTGCAATATATTTTCAATTTATAGACATTCATGCATATTAAAAAAACATAATTTTCAGGTTATTAATAATTATAATACATTTTTTGAACAGCTGACACTTGAGCTGTTTGTTCTTTTGTAATTTTGAAGACTTTAAGATATTAGAACATATTATATTTTTATTTCAGAAATTTTGATTCACAATTTTACATTTTTTATGAATAAAAAAGTGCATTTTTCTTCTTTTGTTAATAATTTATATACAATTTATATATTTGTTATAAATATACAACTTTACAAATATTTTCCAAAGATCTCAAAATATACATAAAAATGGTTTAATAATAAAAGTGATGAATATTAATCCAGAATACGGATGACCCCACTTGTGTAATAAGGGTACTCAAAACTAAGATGTGTTAGGGTTAAAATAAAGTTATTTAAAGTATATATTTTAAATAAAAAAAATAAAAGAGTTATTTAGCATTTATTATTTTAAATAACTACACTTCTGACTTATTTTCTCATTTAATATTTAAATAAGTTTCTTGAATCTATTTTATATTTTTTATTTCAAACACAAGTCGTATCAATTTTTGACCGATTCCTATTATTTTACATTTTAAATAAGTTTCTGGATTTATTGTATATTTTTTATTTTAAATAAGTCGTAACAGTTATTTTCGCGAGCCATAATCGGCATTACACGTAAGTTTAAAGGATTTTTGGAATATAGAATAATTTTCAGCAATAGTACATAGTGTCATAAATTAATTTTTTAGCTGAAAAATTAAATAATAATTAATAAGATATTTAATACTTTTAGTCAAAGCTGCATTCAGCGCAAATTGTTCTGTAATATTAAGAAAATTTGCATTTATCTTAATATAAAGAATGTATAGAATATTATCAACCTTTATTTAAATATGAAATATCATTTAAAAGAATAATAAAAATTGAGATATAATGTTAGAATATCAAAAATACTCCACACACGTGAACAATGACTGATTATGTTTATAAGAACCGTGCAAATAATATAGGATTGAACAAGTACAAGAGATGCCACAAAATAAAGCGCGAAATATACGACGAAATATCCTTGTCAAAATCATGTAAAATTTGAATAATTGAATAAACCGTGAATAATTTTTAAACGCAATAGATAGACATCTGGACGGCATCTGGCAAAAAGCTAGGGGAAGGGTCACGCTTCGCGCGGCGAAACGCGAGGGGGGAGCGTGTCGCGCGGCGCGGTGGTTGACTACGTCATCACTTCGGCATTCGCTTGGCGACCTCGGAAGGAAGCGGATGTGTGGCACGAGTCGCTCCGCGTGTCGCGCATTAATTTGTATTAATCCACGAAAATTAGATATCCACGAACGCGAATTGATGAATTATATAAGGATGCTCAACTAACGTTGCTCAAAATTAAGGTGTGTGCTAAGAATTATTTATCTCAATCTTTACTTACTTCCTTTGATAATTTACACTTAAATAAAGATTAATTATAAATTACACATTCTTTAAATAAAGATAAATGCAAACATTTTTTACATTATAAAACAATTTGGACTGAATATAGTAATGGATATAAATAGCATTCATATTATATATTTAGAGGTATAAATTAAAAATATCTAAGGACGGTATTCATAGTCCGTTCTTATTTCAAGTGTCTTAAGTTATGTCTTAAGACATTAATTCGTGACTTCTTAAGACTGGCTTGAGATATAAGACGGTCTTGAATATAAGCTCTGATTATGAATACCGGCTTAAGATATAGATGAATTGTGTACGTAACGAATCCAAGATATAAAACAAAAATCGTATAATAAAGCATCGTATAATATTCATCGAAGAATATTAAAACGACTAGATTATTTTACTGAATTTGTAATATATGTTAATATTTCGACAGTTAGATTGTCGGCGCGCGACCTTGGAGTGGGGATGGCACGGGGTGGCACGGAGCGGCGCATTATGTTTACGCCGCTCGTCATTTTTCCGCGAAGTAACATGTGACGCGCCGCTCCGTGCCACCCCGTACCATCGCCATTTCGAGGTCACGCGCGGATCATCTAACTGTCGAAATATTAACGTTAACGCATATTACAAAATCAGTAAAATAATGTACTCATTACGTTTTAATATTCGATGAATATTACACGATGCTTTATTATACGATTTTTACGCATACAACTCATCTATATCTTAAGCCGGTATTTATAGTCAGAGCTTATAATTATTAAACTATATTAAATTATTAAACTATATTAGTTGTGAAAGCAAGAATTGTATTATTTGCATGAGGGTATTCGTAACCATCCCGTGCCATCATCACTCCAAGATCGCGCGCCGATAATCTAATTGTCGAAATATTAACGTTATATATATTACAAAATCAGTATCGACACGACTACTTGTCTGTATCACACGAGTCAAAAAGCAACATTAATACAAATACCCTTATTCAAATAACACAATTCTTGCTTTCGCAACTAATATAGTTCAATAATTTAATTAATTTTTTTGTTTTTGTGCATCTTTCGTTGTACGATCCAAAATTTAAAAATTAATTGTAATTTTGGAATTATTTATCGGTAATAAACGAAACATTTCTCTTTCTTTATTAATCTCTGGCCCATTTCTTTGACTCTAATTATATCTTACAAACATCATCTATGTATAAATAAAAGATTCAGCCCTTTTATTTCCTCTGAATTTATTTCACAATGATAACGAATTGTAAACGTATATTTAATATTCGTTTCTAAAAGTTAACCGATTGCATAGTAATTGCATAGTAATATAGATAGTAGCTATATATTACATTTTTCAGATTATCTTCCCTCTCAGGGTACACCTTGACGTGGTGAGAGGGCTCAGTACCCCGCGGATATTTACACGAAAATAATGGTTTTTCTCAAATATCTAAAAATTTTCGGATATGTCTGAATGTATATCTAAATAAATTTTTAGATATTGAATAAAATCGTTCTTTTCGTGTAAAAATCCAACGGAGAAGCTAACGTACCCTCGTCGCCGATTTACTTGAAAATGAACGAACCGCAGCCGGTTCGTCGCGTCGCGCGTTTTATTTCGGGAGTGTCGTTCAAGTATCGGACTAAAGTTATAGTCCGCGCGCGTTTATAGTGTATTATTCGCGAGTGATTTACGCGAGTGTCCTGTGCGAGAGGATGACAACCATGTGCTGAGAGGAGGAGGAGGTCTAGGAGAGACATCGGGCACCGGTGGAGCAACCTGGCGGTAAATATTATTTTTTACTTGTGTAAAATTAATTTTTTTTTGCTTGTTTTTAAATAATTTTATTCGATATAATTTTTTTATTTTGATTTAAAAATAATAATTAGATAAAAGGAGAGTTACTTAAAAGTTACTTTAAAATTGTATACAAATTTATTCTTGTACTAAAATCTTTTTTAGAGAATATGTAATTATTTTGTGTTTAATTAAATAATGGATAAAAAATTCGATGGTTATAAAAATTATATTTCCAAAATTGCATGATTATTTTTCAGAAAATTGTATGCATTCATGCAGAAATTATTTTTTTAAATAATAATTATTTGTTTACCCTGTTTTAATTTGAATTTTTATTTATTTGTTACAGAATCATTGTTGCAGATTTAACTCCACTGTTGCTTATTATTTCGGTGAGTAATTTAACATTTTTATTGGAGTGGTAATTAAATCCACTTCAATTTCATAATATTAAAACAAGTTTGAAATACAAGTCTCAAGAGACATATTTTTATTAGTCATCTTATATATACAGGGTGTCTGAAAATAATCGCCAAATATTTATAAAAAAAAGAAAATGTAATACTGAAAAAAAATTGATAAAAAATTCTGAAAAAATTCTCAAAACTTTATGAGAAGAAAATAAATGATTTTTGTACCTTGCAGCTTTTGTGTAAAGTTGATAGTAAAAAATTTGAGTAAAAAATTATTCAAGATCAATATTTGGCAATTTTTAGTAATTAATATCTTGTTAACTATTGCGAAAATTGCAAAATGGTAGAGGACTTTTCGACTCAGTTTAGTCCTCTCTACCTGCCCATGAAATATTTGGCGATTATTTCCAGACACCCTGTATAATGAAATTTTACAACATAATTAATTATTAAAGAAAATTACACATTGTCATGCATGAATATGTATTAATATAAACATACATAAATATTCATAAACATGTATAAGCATTTATGAAATATATTCATACATGTTCATACATTCCTCTTTCTTTCGTAAAATTGCTTTTTAATATAATAGAAATAATAACAATAGAAATAATAATAATAATAATGTGAAATTATAAAAAATGATTAAAAGAGAGTAATCTTCACATTATCTATTTGTTTTAGAAAAAATCAACTTTGAAGAAATGTAAAAAATTACTTCTGTATAATTATCTATAAAATTATGAATAATTGTGTATGAGCAATTTTTTTACATTTTTTTAAACTTATTTTTTTCTAAAATAAATAACGCGAAAAAATTATCATTTTAATTATTTTTTATGTTTTCACGTTACTATTATTATTTCTGTTATATTAAAAAATAATTTTACAAAAGAATTTTCCATTTATCAACATGTATGGATATATTTCATGTATGATTACACATGTTTATAAGTATTTATGCATGTTTATACATACTTATACATATTCATGTATGAAAAATTGTTTACCAGGCAAATTAAGAAATTATAAATATTTTTATTCCCCTGAAAAATATATTTGACATGATTTGAGATAAAGGAAATTTCAAAGATTTATCTATTCATTTTGCTCTCAAATCTGCAATCATATTTTTAAATTTGCTTTCCATATCTTCTGCAAAGTTTCTGAGAAAACAACTGGAGTTGCAAGGAATATTTATTAAATAACAATACGTCGCATTAATATTGTGAACTTGTATAATGCGCTTTCTATTTATTCGCATTTAGTTATATACTATGTACAAATATCATTAACAAACTAAAATTATTTATGTGGTGGCCATGTCCACTGATTAGGTGGTGCTTCTTGTGTTAATTTCTCCCATGGTTTCCAAATCAACATTTTTTCCGCCAGAGATAGTTCGTTCTTTGCTTGTACTATAAGCTCCTCCACTTGTCCACAGTTTATTTTTTCTTCTGCAACTTGTATATTTTCATTCTGCAAATGTAATGTTCGATTAGAAACAGCATATGATAGGAGCTTTCCTTTTAGGAAATACAATCGACACAACAATGTTGTTCTGTCTTTATTATTCATTGAATGAGGATAGAATGCTAATGTCGATTATGACTGCTAAAAGGAAAGCAGCCGATATTATTGCACAGGATATTATTGCTGTTTCAATGAATACCTGTTGCATGACTGTCAATCTAGTCTTGATAATCCCCTCTGTTTCTGTCCGATAAGTGTAATCCTTCGGAAACTTTTGTAGCACTTTCAAAATTTTATTGTACAGTGGTATTAATTCTTTGTGAGGATACTTGCTAACAGCTAACCCTTTTATATACGTAGACTGCAAATAAAAGATGTTTATGTCAATAAGTGAATAATTTTGAGCTCATGCAAAAGTTAATTGTCGAGAGTAAAATATATGAACATGATTACGGTGATCATATTTTCTTAGAGACAATAAAGGATAAATTTGAAAATTTGAGGACTTTATCCCTAATTTCCAAATTAATTTGTCAGAAGTTTATACATTAATTTATGAAATTTTCTTGAACGGTATAAGTAAAGTAAAAGTCATCATAACATCAATAATTGGAAATTTTATTGTTAAGTCCCTTTTCTGTCAATTATAACTGTTTTTGATGTTATTTTTATGCTATTGTGATTTTATTATTCTATTCGAGTTGTTACATTGCTCTTGCATAAAACTAAATTTGTCAGTAGTTTCCATAAAAATTCGTTCATTAATATATTGAAATAGACATTGGAATGCTAATTAGAAACGAATTTCCTGTATTATTAAAGGATAAAATAGAGTTTAAGGAGAAAAAATTATTAAATCTGACGAATAGCTACCTAAAATAAGACTTTCTTTTACAATAAAAGATGTATGATCACCGTATAGTTATGACATTTCTAATTAAGAGCATGCATTGTTATATGCATAAATAAATTACCTTCTTGAGTACACCTGCCATGATTAGAGCAATATTACCTAACACTCTATATATTAGAGATCTCTCTTCAATCCATCAGTTTTCTAACCTCAAAATATAATATTGTGTCTTGTTGACTCTTATGGATGAGAATGTAATGATGAGTTTCAGAACGCATCAGTATGGAAAATGTTTGTGAATCTGCGCAATGAACGTCAGCTTTTGAAACTATTTTATATTACGTATATTTTTCAGAAAAATTATATTATATTAATATAACTGTTATTTAATGAATATTATGTATACATATTGAATATAAATTCCTTACAACTTCAATTTTTTCTCAGCTTTGCAAAAATGAAAAAGCCATCTAAAGTTGTAGGCTCAAGAACAAGATAATCTTTTAAATTTTTTTTATCTCAAATGTACATTATTCTATTTTTAAAAGGAATTAAAAAGCACACATAACATTTAAATAATTAGGATAAATATTCTTTCATCTCCAACAGACTATAAAGTCATTAAATTTGTTAGAAATTTCTGGATAAAAAACGATGGATCGCAAATAAATAAGTAAAGAACAATTTAAAGATAGAACGTTTATTTATTTTTTCCGCATATATAAAGTTGTTTATCGGTTGGACTTGGCAACGCGTTCCAATTCATCCTTCTTCTTGATCGCGTATGAATTTGACGAACCCTTAGCGGCGTTAATAAGTTCGTCGGCTAGACACTCGCCGATCGTTTTAATGTTGCGGAATGCAGCTTCTCGCGCGCCAGTACATAACAACCAAATAGCTTGATTAACACGACGTAACGGGGATACGTCCACGGCCTGTCGCCTTACAGTACCAGCACGTCCAATACGCGTGGAGTCTTCTCTTGGGCCAGAGTTGATAATGGCTGTGACGAGAACCTGAAGCATAAATGTTCGAAAAGTGTAATAATTTATTTAAATAAACATTGTATATAATCAGTAAATTTGATTTATATAACGGATTATATATTCATTTCATCATATATATTTATATCATGCAAGCAAAATTGCATTATATAAATAAATGTAGTTCGTATAAAGCAACATTATAAATATAAATTTTACTTTAATATAATAAACTTAAATTAAATTCTTTAAAATATTTTCAATACAATTATTCAAGCAGATGTAAAATTTAAATATAAACTTTAAATAGCGAACTCACCTGCAGAGGGTTCTCGCCAGTGAGAAGGTGAATGATTTCGAAGGCGTGTTTAACAATTCGCACAGCCATTAATTTCTTTCCATTATTTCTGCCGTGCATCATGAGAGAGTTCGTAAGACGTTCCACAATAGGACACTGGGCTTTTCTGAAACGCTTTGCCGCGTAGCGCCCTGCTGAATGTGGAAGATACTTAGCATTTTTCTCTTTAACTGCGATGTAATCTTGCAGAGACATGTCGTTTACTTGTACGTCGTCGCAATTCCAACGTCCGAACAATTTGATCTCTGGTAATTCAGCCGGCAAGGCTACCGGCAACGTATTTGTGGTTGCCACCACCATATCGTCAAAGGCTTCTTTGTCATCCATTGTTTATCTGTCAAAGAAAAAAGAGAAAACTGTTACTTGTTCTTGCAATAAAATACAAGATTAGAGCTCTGTTCGTTTCCCGATGAAAGTTCTGAATTAATATATACTAATGCAGTAAGTTGGAATAAAATAATCTATATTTAAATATTGTAATAAATATTGATATGTATCAACATAAATATACTTCAAGAAAAATAATATAAAAAATCAGAAATATCATTCTATTATTTATTTTTTATTATAATACTTGTTCTTTTTCAAACACAGTTCAAACTAATATTCACTGACAGCAAGTTGAAGTGACAAACTATATTTGTTTCACTCTAATTTGCTGCACCAGTAAAAATATGTATATTTTACACTTCAGAATTTTCTTCGAAAAAAAAAAAAAAAACTTATCTTATTAACAAACCATTGAATGGGTTTTTTTTTAAATATTATAAATTATTATTTTTCCTGAAATATATTTGTACACATCAAATTTTCAGAAATCTCTAAAACTACATCAAATTATTTTTCATCATACTAAGTTAATATTTTCTCTCTTCCAATTTGTTTAAAAAAATAACAAATTTAGCATAATTAAAATGACTTAATAAATTATGAATATAAAATTAGGATACACATAAAACTTTCATAATTTTATAATTAAAATCTATTAATTTTTTCTTTCATAATTTTCTTTATCAATAAATTGAAAAAATAATTTGCTGCATTAGAATAAATTCGTTAATGACGATCATTAGGGAAAGAAGAAAATATAAATATTTTCCGAAACGGCTAATCGCTTTGTTTGGTACTACACGCCAAACCGTTAACAGCGAGAAAACTTGGATGATAAATTGACGATAATTGAAGACGCGATGCGGTTCCGGGTCGCGGCAAGTTGATCGCAGGCAAGGTAAACGCTCTAATTCGTTAAATTCTTAATGAAAAGGTCCGACAGACACGAAACTGGCAAAACACATGTGGCCACGCGGTCACATGTACCGCTGTTTCGGGTGTGTTTCTCTCACGCCAAATCTCGCACATATTTCCGCACCTGCACGATCACTCAGCTCCCGTTTAAACTCGACTGCTCCACGATGCCGATCCGAATTATCTCGCGACAAAATTGTCTCGAATCGACGTCTATTCCTACTCTGTAACTTACGTTCACGTCTTCGCTCGTGCAAGCGTGAACAGGAAAAGGCCATGACACCATGAGCGCCACCTGCCTATGATCGCCGGATTTTGAATACGTTAATCAAAGTTGCATCTCGAAGGCAGTCGAAGGGCTACAAAAGCGCGTGAAAATTGGATTAAATATTCGTGATTCTAATACACACGTTTGTAAATATGAATAATGCGACTTGTTGAGGTAAATGTAGATATTTGTAACTATAGAAGGAAACTTGGGAAGGGATTATTTCGACATCAAATCGCACAATGCTAGCGCCAGTATATCTATTTTTGATTTAAGAACTACGTAGTTACGTAGCTACGGTGATAAAATCACGGTGTCGATAATAAAATGCGAATCTGTGCTAAATCGCAGTGCTAGATCATGTAAAAGTTATGTAGAGTCCGTGCTAAGGACCGGTTGTTCCACCTTTTGGTAAATTTTATCTGTTAGGTAAATTTGGCAATCCGCGCATGTAATTGTAATCTTGCTACTTATCCAACAAGTAAAATTTGCCAAAAGATGGAACAACCGGTCTAAATCATGTAAAAGAAGCGTAAACGCCTCTTTTACGATTCATTGCTTTAAGTTTTGCCAAAAGCTTCGTTTATGCTTCTGTTATCCCTTTACATTCGACTTACACTTCGATTTTTATTTTTTTAATTATATTATTCGCCAGGGAAGAGTTGTAAGTGTAATGAAAGTGATTTTGTAGTAGTTCATTTATTTTCTTTCCGAAAATTGTACAAAAATGATTTCTTTTATCAATTGGAATGAGGGAGACGTGGATAGCAACTTTGGAGATTCTCCGAACGATGTCGCCAACAGTACCTTTTCGCTGCATCACAGTAAAGATTGTATTTTATGGGGATTAGCTTAGAGAAATTTTTCTATTTGTTTTTATAATACAGAAATATTATTATGTTAATATTCCTGTTAATTGTACGCTTTATAATTATACACATAAGAAAAATATAACACAACATTCCAATAATTTTCCAAAGTATTTCGGCAAAAGACGAATGTTTCCATATTTATTTCCTTAATTATTGTTTATGCATAATAGTCACAAAATTTTATTAATTTTTTTCTTATCACGAATGTTTTCAGAATCTTTTCTTAGACATTAATCAAACCTAATTAAAAAGCATATTAAATAATTAAAATCTATATTTTTTAAATAATGTTGCTATCTCAAAATTATTTTTTTCGAGATCATGATTTAATATAAATCTATTGCAAGCAGATAAAAAATTTATCAGATTTTAATATATCATGTTGATCGTACAATAGTTCCATCAAGTGAACTTCGTGCGATTGTAGCATTACTTCTACAAAGAATTTACATAGAATATTTTTTTATACGAACGTATTAATTAAATTAATTAAAATATGTTATTAGCAATAATAATAATTATTTTCTTCTATTGTGTATTATTATGAGAGCATTTGTTTATTCGTTATCATATTATGAATCAAAAGCGTAAATTTGTAATTACAACTATACATATATGTAATATCTCGAAGAAGAGATCAATTTCTGCAATCGAAAGCAATATTATTTATAAAATTAGGAAGTAACACAAATTTAAAAACAAAGATTAGTATGATTTTTTCCTTGTAAGATCGTTATCAGATTATGCATTGAAGATTGAGATTGAAGATTGAGAGATTAAAATTTAATCAATCAAAACAAAAAGAGCTAAAATTTCTTTTATTCTCACAAGTTAAATTTCAGTCTTCAGTTTTCTATCTCAATCTTCAATGCGTAGTCTGATTCCAGCCAGGAAAATTTAAAACAAATGAAGGTATTAATTCTATAACGATTTTGGGCTATTTTATGATTTTATGTGAATATCACGCTATATATGTTTACGTGATATTCATGTGCATACTATTACTTGTATGTACCTAAGATCGAGTGAAAAAAGAAAAAAGAAAAAAGAGAAAAAAAACGAAGATTTTGAAAGCAAAGAATATAAGCTAGCACGAACAGATCTTCATCGCGTTACATCGCGTGATTTCACATGATATAGTTAATTGGTTTAATTTTCATTGCAATTAATGTTAATTTGGAATTTAAAAAAAAACAGTTTGCCTCTCTTTGCATCTTTTATACATTTCAGTCTATTAATATTTTTGAAAACCGTTAAACAAAATATTGCTAATTGTCGTACCTTGTTGATAAGTATAGAAAGTGTCAAATTCTCATCATAAATTCGAATTGATTACAATTTTGAAACATTCCGACATTGCGTCGATTGCACGCTTCTGATCGATCGTCGTGATAATTTTGACAGCATCGATTCGGAAAGCTGCGAGCGTGACGACCCCGCAATTAATCACTGATTTTACCTATTAATAGTGCATAACGAGTGCGTGTGTTTGCCGGGTATGCCAATTAGAGCGACCAGCATAACGTAAAGATTTTCGCTATATATTACCGTTTTTCTGATCAAAATCAACTGTGCTTTGAATCTGTACCGTTGACATTAGATAGATAAATAAATCTTATTTTTATGTTCTATGAAAAAAAATCATTGCATAATTATTGTACTTTTCATATAACAAGTTTTATTCTCAAAAAATATATACAAAGTATTACATTATGTATATATTGTGTTATAGATTTTCACAACATAGATTCAAGAATACAGGTGTTTGGATTTGAATCATTATATTGCTTTTAAATATTTTATATTGTGTCAATGTCTCAAGTAACAAGCTGACAGTATTTATCATGATCTTACTATTTGGAATATAACACAAAGTCTATTCTTTTTCGAAGAAAATTTTGAACTGACATACATTAGCGATATAGTAAATCGGAATGAAACTAACTATATTTGTTTTATTCCAATTTATTGCACTAGCATTTTGAACTTTTTTTGAAAAAAAAAAAAAATCAGAGCTATTGCCGTATGACAAATTCGTCAAAGTATACTTCATGCAATCTTAGTACTATTGTAATATATAATATAGGTATAGTGTTTGTAATATAAATTATGATAATTCCTTCAAATAAATTTTTTACAACTGTAGTCTCGTATACATGACAAACTTTTCCATAAGTTAATAAAATGAATTAATTCAAATGTGTAGTGTTCATGCATAAAAATTGATAACATTTGTATCTTGAATATAATTAGTAGTATTTTTATTTGCATAATAAATGATATGTATATGCAATAATTGATAATTTTATATATGCATTAATTGGTAATTACACTGATAATATTCTCTCTGATAATCACGAACACAGCTTGTTGCTTGTTTTGTAGATTAGAAGCTTGAAATTGTGGGAGTTAATTGATAGTAGTGACTATTATATTTAGACAGTTGTATACATGAATTAATTGAAATACATAACAATAATCAGCAGTGACATTATTTTTTGTATTATGTTTTAACGTATATAGTTTTGCAAGGTAAAGTTTGAGTTATATAATTCATTAATTAATAGTCATTACGGTTATAAGAATCACTCATAATATTCGGATCATTAAATTCAGATCAAATATCTTAAGAATTCCTTTTCATAATTTCCAAGTAGTTTCTTAATAAAAAATTTAATGAGCATACAAGTAAGAGAAATGTGAATTTAATAAATCGCGAAATATTTACACTGTTAAAACACAGAGTTGAACTCGTAGCTTTATTTTTTTGCAATTTGATGTATATAATCGCGTTTTAATTAAAATTATAATAATTAAGTAATATCTACTAAGCATATATATAAAACAAATGATGAAATTTATAATAGTTATGATACTGATTTTCTAGATCTCATTGAATGTCTACATAACTGCAATCGCTGAGTAAACTCAATTATGTTATATTTATACCTAAATTTTGTTTTCTAAATATAATTTGATTTGTTCTCTAAATATAATTTTTCAAGTAATTACGATACCGAGAATCTGAGCACCTATTGCATAAACATGAACAGCAGTATTTATTCGTTCGATTTATTAAATTAGCTAATCCCTTAATAATCCGGTTAAATCTAAAATCACACCATATTGATGGTAGCACATATCCGAAACAATCATCGCTGTAATAATCTGTTATTTCGTTGCTTTGTCGATGGTAAGGGCCTGTATAGAAAGCGGGTGCACAGAGGGTCACGGCGAGTGAATAGGGTTGAAATCGTGCTCGACGAGCTAGCAGAAGGTAAAAGGGAGGGCGGGGGAAGGGGCTGAGAGGTTGGAGGGCTCGAGGAGACGGTCGGGCGAGCAACCGTACGGTATGAGAAATTTACGACCCACCGTCCGGATTGCTAACCCATCTCGGGTTCCACTTTATTACTTTAAGTAAGATCCGACGTAGAGGCAGTAAAACTCATATATGACGGAATCGTCGACGACGAGCTTCGACGCGCGTAAATATCTAATGGCACACGTCGACGTACACATTCGTTTACGTACGCGTTCATTTGGATCACCATGTGGTCCAAAATTGCTGTTATCATTTATAAATGTCATTGCGAATCGTTTTTTGGGAGGTCGGTTTCAATTATGCACAGTTTTACTTACTTATTTAAAATTATTGTCTTTTTCTTTGAAGTTCCATTTTTGTAAAATAACCACAGAAGTTTTTAACCTTTTCTCTGCAATCATATTTTTACTATCGCCGTTCCAATTTTTTTTTATTACTGGCTTTCAAAAAAATGAAAAAATTCACTTTTCAACATATCTATTACATTTATCAAATAGTTTTTTAACAAGATATTTTAGAAGGAATCCGCCCTTCTTTATTTCAGAAACATTCGAGAGTAAAATTTTGTTTTTTTTAAATTGTGCTAAAAAGATTTATATTGCAGATGGTTAAATCTGTCATCTATAATTGAAGTATTTGACTCTGATAATGTTGAACTTAAGGCTTGATTTTTTAATTGTGATTTCTAATAGATGAATTAAAAATTTTTTAAAAATAAGTAAAATGTAATTCAACTTCTATGATAATAAAATCTTGTTGTTAAAGTTTTTATAAGTATATAAAAATTTTTTAGATTTCTATGTAGTTCGTAACAATATAAAAATTTGCACTAAAAATTTGAAGACTCAGATTGCGGACAAAAGGTGAAAATTTCACATTAACGACAGAGAAATAATAGATATTAATCATTATTGAGTATGTAATAAATTGTATAGAACAATATTTAGAATAAAATTTAGAATTTTCCAATAGCCTGAAGGAACACAGATCGAATTAGTATAAAAACACATAAAAATACGATGGCTCTAAAATATTTTAAAGGAAAGATAAATTTTTTTTAATTTTTAATTATTTTCAATATTATATTAATTACTATTTCTTCGTTCTCCTGATAAGCAGAAGCATGATGATTTAAGAGAAAACGTAGCCAGGCTGTTTCTTATAAATCTTATGGAAATAAATTCAGCGATGTAAATCGTTTCGTTATAAAACGCATTTCTCCGATCCCTAACTCTCATTTATAACGAGGTTCTTCTGTGTCGCCGCTAATTGGAAACTTGGCTTTTGCGGACGCTCGACAACGACAACGACGACGACGATGACAACGACGACGACGACGACGACAACGACGAGGACGACGACGACGATGACAACGACGACGACGGTGACGACGAAGACATCTTTCTATTCTCTCGAAAAAGCAGTCGCAATAAAAGAGTGTGTGGAAAAAATTGCGATAGCTACCGTACCCGTTGACATAGCGTTACGCTGCGGGCACGGGGTCCATTCGCCCCCATTCTCTCGCCCCATTGTCTTCTTCATTACGTAGATATCCCGCGCGAATATAAACGCAATTAAGCGCGTCGCGTCATCGTTAAAGCCCCGTAATTGCATTCGCGTAAAAGCAATTACGACTTCACCGACGGCGATGAGTCGACCGCTTCTCTCTCTGTCTCTCTCTCCCTCTCTCTCTCTCTAGCCATCCCTCTCTCTTTCTCTCCCCCCCCTCTCTCTCTCTATCCATCTGATGCACCATTAGCATAAATAGCTTATAAACCGACGTACGGCACTTTATGCGCGTGACATCGCTCGCTACACGAGCGATGTTTCTGTAACGACACGAGAAAGATGCATTTATTGAATTTTGTGTGTCAATAACGTATTATCAAGTTACGGATTTGAGAAGTACGATAAATTGACAGCGTTTTTTTTCTTTTGAATTTAAATGATACCTATACTTATATAATAATGTGGTACTTAAATGTGCGATTTTTAAACATTATTTACAAATTATTAAGTTGACTCTTCCTAACGGTAGCTTTTTCACAATAACGCTTGATTGCATAAAATATAAATCAATAAAAACATTTATATAATACAAAATAATCGATGATTTTATTATTGCATTTAATGTATTGTTAACGATATCAAACAGCGTAATAGAGAAATAAGAGTTAAAAAAGGAATAAGAATAAGAAATATGAAAAGGTTGTAAAAATCGAAATTATCATTCATATCATTGAGTTTCAATCGGACATTTATGCAAGCCTAGTGGATTTCAAATTAGTTCCGGAGAAAATTAGCCAACAAAGGATACCGTTCCGAAATTTATGGCTTCGTCGACCAGTAAAGTTGGCCGGCACTTGTTGGCTACAGGAAACCCGTTTATATCACCGGTAACGCAATTGTCCACAAGAATCGTCGACGTAAACGCGCCTTAAGAATGTCCCCGCCGGGCAGCATTATTACACTTTACAAGCGTCTGCCGCTTCTTCTTTCCATGCTTTCTCTGTCTACATTTATTTCTCCTTCTCTATCCCCTTTCCTTCTCCAACTCGTTGTTCTTCGTTGGCAGAGGGTGAGGCATAAGTCCCGCACTAGGGAACCCCGCTGAGACGAGTTACGTTATATTCTGCGGCCCGTAGCCTCATATCGTATTATTGTCATGTTCCCTCGACATGAGGGGAGCATGAGTAAGAGAGAGAGAGCTAGACATGTAGAGGACGAAGAGAGCGGAACAAACGGCATACAACAGAGCTCCTAATACTATTCGGTTTTATACTCGCTGGTGTTGGTGCTCGCCTGGTACACGTGCACGCTAAAACTGCTCGCTCGTGCGAAATAAATCGAAATACATCCTCGAGATCTCGCATACGCTGTTATTTCCCGGTAGCACACCGCTCGCTTGCTTCTTCCTTCAACCTGGCAGCGAGATGCTATACACGCACCTCACTTGTCGCCGTTGTAATGGAGCAATCTTTCTGCCACAGTTCGCTTTCCACTCGACAGTGCGTCGCGGTAAATAGCGTGTATGGCATCCGAGATGCATTCGTTTTTCGACACGCTGCGACTTTCCATCGATGCGATGCGATGGTTCGAATCGAAAAGATTACCGACGAAGCAAAACAGTCTTGAAATAAATATGCTTATATAAAGACAGCTTTTAAATATAAATAAGGAGTTGAAGAATGATTTGCGTACTGTCGAAGATTGCGGGTAAAATAATTGGAGAAAACGATTCGAGGACTTAAGATTTCCTTTGGGAAAATGTTAAACGATATTACGTACCATAAATCGAAAAGATAACAAAATAAAACGACCTTAAATACTCATATTAACGAAAACTTAAAAAAAAAGTTTGAAAAGTGTGTACTTAGATATGCTATCATATATGTTTAAGATTACACCGAAAAAAATTCTAAATTTCAATAAATATTGATTTAGATAATTTTAAATAAATATTTACTAAGTATAAATATGTATTTATTTGATACAAAAATCATTAATTTGATTTAACTATCATTTTTTTATTCAGTAAATATTTATTAACTATAAATATCTATTGCTTACTTATTATTGTTCAAAGAAATATGTATTAAGATTTGTTAAATTTTTTCTTTAGTGTGCGAATAAAGTAATTTGTTTGAGTTAAACGAATTGAAGAGATTTAAAATAGATATTCTTTAAAAAAATGCTAACTAAGTCGTATTACATGAATTATAAATCATGATGATGGCGCTGCGACTATGAGATCTCTCTGGTCGTTGGCGATAAACGCCTCAAGCTGTTTGCGGATTGTCCATTTCCGATTACGTCGGTGGCTTAATATCGCGAGTTGGCTGATAATTATGTTTCCTAGCAATACTCGTTCGCGATAATTTCACCCGTCAGGCACCGGCGTCGCGACGTGTAGCGCCTAATTGGCTAATTATCTCCCCGCCGAGGCTCCTCTGTCCGAGGCGAAGAGGTTAATTATCGTGACAAGAGATCGAGGCATCGATTATACGCGCGGAACCGGATAAATGAATTAGCGCTTTGGCTGTGATACCGTGATTATGGCTCGTTCGAGCGCGCGCCGCGAAGATGTGATCCTTGAAATCCTGAATCGTCGTAATCGTTGCTTGATCGCGAACATATAATTTGCGGCCCACCGCGTCTTCAATTGTCAGAATTACTCGTATTTGTTTCTCTTTATCACTTTATTAAGAGACGATCGGTAACAAGTCTCTTATCCTTGAAACTTTTTATCAGCCGACTTATCTCGCTGGCTGTTTTCCGCTTTAAAACATACGTTTGTTATTATTTGCTAAGTCGATATGTTCGGCTTTTTAAATAATTTTATTAACTCAGCAAATTTTTTGGCGACAATCAATTACATTGAGTTGTTTCCAGAAAGTTCATGCGAATTTTCAAACACAATTAAAATAAAAAATATTTTTTTTAGTTAAAAATAATTTTAATCTATAATATGTCGTTTTGTCTCATAACATTTTTCTACCTTTCGAATAATTTCGTACCTCCTTTCTCGTACAAGTCGTTGATCGTTACCTACTAAAAAATTTACATGAATTTTCCAATATTTTCACATCATCTATGTATGTGTATATGTTATTTTATATTACCGTCTTTTGTTTAAATTTTAAAAAATTTCGTTGTAAGAATCAAGAATGATGATTTTTCTCAATTCTATCATGAAGTCGACGCGAAGAATATCTACAACTCGTAGTAAGTCGGAGAGACTCTCGCACGGTAAATCAGGGATATTTATCGTCTAATTCGGCGGAAAGCTCCACCGGCCGAATTTGTCCCCGGATGCCCGATGTCTGCACTCGTTCGCCTTTCATCCACCCCCCAACTCGCAACTCGCAGCTGGAGGGTCAGAAAGGCGAACTTATTTCCATTAGCTGAAGGGGGCGCGTGTATTCTCAAACGTCGCTGCCTCCAACGGCAGGCGATGGTGGTCGCCGCTCTTTCCCCTTTGACTGTCTCTCTCTCTCTCTCTTGCTCGCTCTCTTTCTCTTCTCCCTTCACTTCCCGCCCTTCCGACAGCTCTCCTAACCGCACGAGGTCCGGTGATTATTTTTCATTTGCTCGTTTTTATCTTCTTTAGACTCTTTAGCGGCGCATTACGAGGGAAGCGCTGAAACGAGGAGCTTGCTCTCTATTGCTCTTATTCGCGTATAGTGGCGGGATTTTATCCACACTTCGCACACAACGTGTTTATTTATCGATGATTCGGAAGATTAATGAACACAGAAATGAAGCTTCTGTAGAATTAAAAAGTTAAAAGATACCATCCTGAAATTGTCGTAATCGTCTCTTAAAAAAATTTCTACGAAATAATTGAGAATGATTAAAAATTTTAACTTTTATGTTATTTTGATTACTCATTACGATATTAAAAAGTCGAATATAAACGATGAGTATTATTCGAGCAGTTCTTTGTATAGAGTGACGCGAAGAAACTAGTCAAATAACGCTATATTTTATCTACTTTTATCTATACATTTTATCTATGACATTCGTGCTCTTTACCCAAGTGTTATGCTACACGCTTCAAATCCGATTAAAGGCTTATACTTCGATATGTCAACGAAGTCATATGTGGGTAAGCTCGCAGCCTATAAAGTGTCAGCTTTCGTGCTACAAGCGCCGCGGTACAAGCGTGTTACAAAATGCTATCGGGGATTTCGTACTTCGCCGCGAGTGCGCAAAGGCAATTTTCTAGATCGGCTTAAAGTTAAACTTCAGTTGGCTTCACCTAAACACTTGTCAAGGATAATTTCGCTAGCGACTTCTGTCGAGATCTCGCTTCCTATAAAAGAAAAAGTATTGCAGAGCACTCAAACGTATTTGTTGCATTGCGTCTCAGAAACGTCAGTTTCAATGGAAAATGTTAAAAGAGAGATTGATTTCTGATCAAAAGAGTGCAAGTAATAAAGAAAGTGTTTTCTATGGATTTTGACTTCCTGAATATACTTCCTATATAGTAATAAAAAGTTTGGACGAATAGGTAACATTTCAAAAAATTGAGCACTTTGAAAATTAATATTAAAAATATTGAAATTTCGACAAGTACATATTCATGCTTAATTTTCAAAATATTTCTCAACTGCTATGAATTTTTTAAATAATTTTATCGTATCGAGGAAGTTAAAATATACAGAAAATATTATTTCTTTGTTTTTGCTCAATTTTCGAGGTGTTTCTCAAACTCAAACGCCCTCTACGAACTTTTTAATAGCTTTATAGTTTATAAAATCCAGGATATCAAAATTTATAAAAGACACTGTTTCTTTCATTACATTTTTTTGAGCGAAAATAAATTCTTTTCCTCTAAAAAGAGGAATAGATTTTTGCCCAAAAAATGTAAGTAAGAAAATAATGTTTTTTGTAGATTTTAATCTTCTTGATATGATTAAGTATTAAAAAGTTATATATAGTGGTGTTTAGGTAACTTTGAAAATTAAGCATTAAGAATATTGAAATTTGCATAATTGCATATTCGTGCTCAATTTTCTAAGTGTTCCTCAAATGCTACGAATTTCTTAATAATTTTATCGTATCCAGGATGGGTACTTGTACATCAAAATGTACAAAAAAACACTATCTCTTTTACATTTTTGGACAAAAATCGAGCTCTTTTTAATTTCCTTCTTTAACCAACGCTTCTTCTGAACGATATTTCAGTAATATTTTTTCTAAAAATAGAAACAAAATGACGGTTTTCATAAGAATGTGCTGAAGATGTAACGCATAATTCTCTTACGGAAAAAAAAAAAAAAATTCTCGTGATGCTTGAAATGATGAGAAACGAAAAAAGGAATTATATTGAGAATCGAATAAAATAAAGCAAATTGAAAAAATTTCGCCGAGTCGTGCGCGATATAAGGTGAGGGAGAAACGATCGGATGATGAAGCCCTTGTACAGAACTCGCCGACTCGCGGTGCTAAATCTCGCAGAACGAGGACTCCTCGGCTGTAGGAGTCGTTCTATAGGAGTAGTAGTAACGGAAGGAGTCGTCGAACAAGAGTGGGCGAGAGGAGGTACGAGGGTGCGAGGCACACAGCAAGGGAAGGGACGGCGAAGAAAGCCGAAGGGTGTCGAAGGGGGTGGAAGGGGACGGCAGGGTGCTCGCTACCTGACAAGTCCTTTTCTTTGTCCCTAGTCTCCCTCTCTTGCGTTTGATTCTCTTTTTTTCTTGTTCCAAGGTGAACGGCGGCGTCTGTCCGTCCTTCTTCTCCACCGATCGGCCGCTCGTGCCTTTCTTTCCCTCCAGCCAGTCCTCTCGTCATCCTTCCCTGTCTGCCTCCTCTCGCGCTTTTTGGTCCTCACTGTTCTTTCCGTCCTTCTGCGTGCTCGCTCGTGCTTTCCTCGCTCGCTATCCGCGAAAATCGTTACTGTTTTATTATCCTCCGGATAGTAGCAATTTGCGATCCGAGCTTCGCTTAAATTCTTCGATACATTCCCTTCTGCTATATCCTTTTTTCTTCTCGCTCGTCATGCTCTCTGCTTTCCAATCTGTCCTTTTCTTTTCTTCGTTATAAACTATCTGTTCCCCTTTGTGACGCTAATATAAGTTCGAGGAATACATTATTTCCACACATATATATTTAGTATCTTAAGTAATCGAAGTCACTTAATAAATTATTTTACTTGAATAATATTTTGAAATACCACATTTATTCGAGATCTTAATAAGATCGATTAGAAGATCGATTTTTTTCTGAATTAAAAAATTCTGTTTGCGTGAAAGATTTTTATATAAATATTACACCAAATAAAGTTCCACAATAATTTGATAATTAATTGCATGAATTGTAAACAACTTGATGTAATTTAATATTATTGAAAAATGCTTTTTTTTTCTTTGACTATATTTTAAAATCTTCTTTAACATTATTTTCTTTGTGTACTCTGTAAACTATCTTGAGAGAACATCTTTCGTAATATGGATAAAATCTTATTTCACTCAACATCCTTTAATTTTTCTTTTCTACGAGTCATCCTGCAATTTTCAAGTAGTTTGTCTAACTTTCTCTTGCTCGCTTGAGTCTCCCCTCATCGTCTCCTTTCCAGTCTATCTATTCTCCTTTTCTCTTTGTCGCCTCGACACATCTTGTCCGTGTTTCTCGTATTTGCTACCGTGCCGAGAGGCTATCGATCGACTATGTCGATCGAACTAATACTCGTCCCGAATGAGATTCTTCTCTTTCGCTCTTCCAGGGTCCTCTTACAATACATCTTACGATTCGGCCCACCCAGTCGGTGTGTCATGCTTACTTTCAAACGGAGAACCTTTGGCAAATGAAGCAGAAGATGCCGTATGGACGCCGTGCGCGTCGGCTTTAATCGTTCGATAGAAAAACTATGGAATTTCTTGCTCGAAATCGCGCGACGACGAATCTCGGGTGATTCACCAAATCGTATTTCCAATTATTTGAATCGACACATGATCGGAGTTTGAGGCTCCGAAACGAGTTCTAGAGCTTATACGAGTTCTAAAGCGCGATTCAACGCTCCGTTTCACGATATCTTTCCTCATGATTTGTTCTGGTTCTCGTTGCACCGCCAAAGTTCAAACTACCGTTACAAAACGTCTTCTAAAATTCGTGTAGTTAATCTGCGTGCCAAGACTAACCACGATCATGAATGAATTAGAATTCGAGATTTCTAAGAATATATAATATATATTTATATAATATAAGAATATGTTATATAAAAACATGAACGATAAGCACAAGTACAAACTGATATGAATAACGTGAAAACTAAGAACAAGCAAGTCGATTGCCAAAAATTAAATTATTTATAAAATACAATATAATTATATTTTAGAGAATATAAATAAGTACAATGTAATCGTATTATGAATATAATAAGACATTAAAGTGGGCGTTAGGAATCGGCGTCAGATTCTATGTTGCGCAATAATTAATTAATTAGTAATTAACAATTAAAATAAATTTAATCGGCATCTTTAGTTTTATTTATTTTTCTTTTACTAATCACATTATACTTATAACTATCTGTTTGTTCATGCTATCATACGAAAGAAATAATCGCAAGTTTCAATTAGATACTTAATTGTATAAAATAAATATAGCTTGAAATAAATGAACGCACTAACATTTGTAAAATGTAATCTTACATATTTTTCATAATTTTCTAGTTAAATAAATGTTCAAATCTATTTTTGAGATTTTAAATGTGAATTCAAGTACTTACTTTATGCATTCACAACTAGCAATATTTTCTGAGAACACCAAGTACTGCTGCTGTTGTTTCCTGTTTCCGGAATTGGAAAACGTGTTAGTCATGCCTTCTTGTGGTGAGAAAAAATAAAGCTCTTCCAGAAAAAACAAACTCGACTGGCGCCAAAGTGAACTCTCTCGGAGATTTCATTTGTTTATTCAAAACGAATTTGGGAAAGCATCAAAATAAAGATTCAATGATGTTCAATCTCTGCACAGCTTCTTAATCAATAAGATTTTTAAATTCTATAATTGTATTTTACAATGTTCCTATTATAGAAAAAAAGATAAAAAAAAAATTTTAAGATTATATTTCAATTTTACATATATCTGTAATAAAATAATTGCGGCTGCAAACATACGTATTATTTAAAATAATTTTCCGAATTTAATAAAAAAAAGTATTTATTATTGGAGAAATTATTTTCCTTAATAAAATATTGATAATTGAATGATTGAGTGTCTCCGAATTCTTGATTATGTTGTTGGCTATAAATGCTAGATATTTTTTTCTAATAGATATGTTAAAAAGATGATATAACAATTTTCAAACAAAGAAAGTTAGAATCATTTTGTAGATAATATCAATATAATCAAGTTTAATCTTAATTTATGAATGTCAAGGCTTTGTCTCGATAAAGGCTAAGCAGTAGGGTTGCGGGAAAGGGCATCATAGTAGTTGTCGACACTCAACCGCGTCACTTGATACGCGGTCTCTCATACCTCGTCACATTAGGATGACAAATATCTATTTCGAGGATCGTACGTCGTCGTATATCCACTAAACAACTCGTGCACATTGAACTTTTCTGTTCTTTCTCTCTGCCCCTCTCTCTCTCTCTCTCTTTCTCTTTCTTTCTCCCCCATTCCATTACTCTTTGTACCGCCTTAGATCCTTCCTTACAGTTTTCGAGGCTATCGTCCTCACCCTCTTGAGCCGCTAGAAACCCCAACAGAATTTCGTACGAGATGCTCCGTAAGATTGAAGCGCACAGAAGAAAACCGAAGGGTGTCGTTCCGTCTTTCTTCGTCTTCACGGTATCGCTGAGGAAAGAGGAAGTGCGCGATTCGACACTGGGGTGTTTCCTAGCAACCTACCAAACCGCTAGGGGGTAGTTACTCAGTGAAGTAATCGCAGACTTTGTCGCCCTATACCCGATTTTCCGAGCATGAGAAACTAAAAATGCATTTCAAGCAATCGCCGTTGAGATCAGGTTTTATTCGATAAAAATATTTTGTCACAATTTGTCAAACAGTCTACAATAATTTCAAATGTAAAACGGATTAAAATTGCATTGTTAAGAAATAAGGCTTTAGGATTAGTCAACATCTAGAAAAAAAACTAAGATAGTTTGATTAGGCGAGTAATTTTAATGGATATAAAATCTTTGTTACTTGGTGATTACTTCCTTCCGACATAAACTCTTGGATTTCTTTTTATTCGGAAGGCTAGGAAGTTAATCCTGTTAAGTAGTGCTCCAGCGCTTTTACCGTGATTAAATTCGAGTCTAGAGAGTTTAGCGACTGTAAACACGTATTAATGATTTAGTTATTCATATGCGGTCAATAATTTTTGCACAAAGGAACTATTAAACGTTGTAAAATTTACACGGCTAAGTATTATATAATTACCGCAGCTGACTCTATTTCGATATAATAACTTTACTTATTTAACTGCTTAATTATTTTCAACTACCTCAGGAAATACGTTAAATAATAATTGAATGTATAGTAACCTCGTGTAAAAGTCGACGCTGTTGAAAATAATTTCTAGCAATGAGTATTCGCGCTTGCGGATGTAAACACAAAGCTCGTCCGATTTTCCAGAGAGAAACAAATTAATTCCGACGTGAAAGGAACACGCGGCAGCCCAACAATGTTACTGCACGGAATTCAGTACCGCAGAGTACCAATTATCGCAATAATTAGCAACAAAGCCTCTGCTACGTGGTTATGTTAATGACCATCGCGATCGTAATGAATCAGCGATGAACACGCCACGGTGCGCACGCAATTCGATTACGGATGATGAAATTTAATTATATGTCGATACTACTCGATATTTCCTCCCGCGGTATGCGATATCGATGTCGAGATAACCAAGAGAAAAAAGCTTCTGTAGCTATTAATTTCTGAAAATTAATGCGAATAATTAATACGTGCGGCAGGATGATGTGTGAGCTATTGCTGTTGTATGTGTAGTGTGAAATATTTATAAGATATCTACTCTCTCTCTCTCTCTCTCTCTCTAACATAATTTCTGTATACATAATAACTGAATATTAGAGAAAGTTATATGACGCACACGGCAATTCATATATCATTCCTCTCGATCCTCATTACGTCAAGATCTAATCTAACGTTTAATAACTCGATAATCAGACCCATCTCGATCACGTTAACCAATTACGCGCGTACTCGACTCATGGCATCCCCTTGACGCGTATAAAACCCGATCGCTCGTACAGCGAATTTCCGCGAGGAGGGAAAGAAAGTGCTGTGCGAGGGACATAGAGGGTGAAACCACTGGAAAGGGGGAGGGGAGGGGGGAGAGGGAGAGAAAGAGATTATTCCCCGGATTCGTGAATTCTCCATGACAAGAAATCCACTCTTCCGCTCAGTCGTCGCTTTGCGCTGTCGCTCTTCGATAATAATACGTTATCCGAGTGCAGAGAAGAGACAGTAAGTACATACAACCACCTAAGAGTAACGGCTATATTGAATTTCTGTCTGCGTAACAACCCCGCCAGGCTTTTAGCAGCGGTGGGAGGTGGGAAAGGAGAAAGAGGAGAAGGACGGAGGACACGGTGGATGGCAGGGTGAGGAGGAGGGTCGACTTCATTTCCGAGATCCTCGCAGTGGGTATACAGTAATACCTAGAGATGTAGAGGGCGGGATCGGAGGGAGACAGAGTTAGAAGGAAAGGAAGAAGGAGAGGGAGAGAACGAGGATGAGAGAAACCAGGAGAGACACGAGAATCGCAACGGAGATACCAGATGTATGAGAGAGCGAAAGGGACGGGTACAGTGGCGTAACTAACGCAAACCCCGGGTCATAATTCCTGAGACTAAATAAAAAAAAAGAGGATCTGACAAAAAAGAGAGATAACAACAAAGAAGAGGAGAGAAAATAGAAATAAATAAAATGAATGAAACATGCGAACAAAAAAAAAAATAGGAATGAAATAAGAAGAAAAGAAAAAGAAAGAGAGAAGAAACAAGAAGAACAGGAATACAAAAGAAAGAAAAAAAATAAAAACAAAAAATATAAGAAAGAATGGAAAAAATATTGACATTTTTTAAAATTAAAAATGGATAAACCTTTATTTTACGTTGCGTTAGGATTCTGTAAGTGTTACTTACGCCACTGCACGGACAAATAGATAAATAAAGACAGGAAGATGGGAAGGAAAGAGCGAGATGGAGGGAATGGGAAAAGAGAGAGCGAGAGAGGAAAGCAGACGAGGGATGCAGATGGAGAGAGAGGTGCGAAATAGTGTAGCGCGTACGACGCAGATGGAAGCTGAGGGAAACGGGAATCTACGTGAGGTAGAAGACGGGAGAGTGGTAGAAAGGTAGATGCGTTCTACATCGTCACCGGCAGACGCCGAGCTGGATTGTACATAGGTATGTACGTGTAGGCTACGCCTTTGCCCGGGTATCTCTGGAACAGAGAGCGGGCGGATCAACTTTGTGGTCGACGATGCATTTGCGGTTACTGAATACTACATATTACGGTAAAATGTAATCGCTTTAAATAATTATGCTGAAACGTGCAACGCCGTCGCTAATGGATCGTAAGCTGTTATTTGTGTGATTCCAATTGAAGGATTTGGCGTAAAAACCGGTTTCCCGTTTTACTGATGGTGGATTTCCTCAGAAGTGCAATGCAAAGTATACAGATTACGTACGTATTTTTGAGGGCAATGTGGTAAATGCGAAAAAATTTATGATGCGTTAATTTACAACACTGAACATGTTATGCTCAGTTGACAGTTTATTGAGGTCCTTGAAACTGACTGTTTCATTAACCACACGTCAATATACATTTTTCTTATACATGTAACATTCAATCTTTTAATCTTTTAATTTCGTATACTTTTAATCTATATATGTGCGTATATATGAATAAAATTAAAACTAATTATTTTCTTCAGCCTTACTAGCTAAATAATTACAAAATATTTTTATATGAAAGTACTCAACTTTGATGAAAGTACTCAAACCAGCTCTGACATTATTACGCATTATATATTTTTCTCACACTATATATTTTTGCTCTTAAGATAAAGAAAATAATTTAAAACTTTATTATTAACTTAGTAGGTGATCTCTTTTTTACTGATTTACATTATTACCGCGCTCGATCGATTTAATGACTACTCAATGTTTTATGAATTATTATAATTTAAATGTGGGTCACACACAAATAAAAGTTTAATGCGATAGGGTTAATAACCCGCGGGAATTGCAGTGCAGGGCGAGCGTTTGGTAATACCGTCACTGGTTAAGGGTCGATGGAGTATACACAGCGAGAGTGGCGGGTACATACTAGAGGGGTTTACTGACTGCTGGCTTGCCTCACTCACGCCACTCCTACGCCTTTGAGCCTCCCTGAATTCTCAGAGGTAGATAGAGACAGGGTGAGAGAAAGAGAGAGTCAAGAGCAGCTGCCCCGGGCCGTGTAATACGCGCAGATATAGTGGGCTGCCTCTCACGCTAATCGCAGTAATTAAGTCTAAGCTTTGGGACTACGGACGACGCTGATCTGTTGGATATAGCCGCGATGGCTCGCCCGATCGACTGTGTGTGCAAAGCGTTGACGATGAAGTGATTTACATTGGAATCGCTCGAACGAAGACCAAGCGAAGCTTGGTGCGGAGTGGAAAATTTGTCACCGACCATGAAGTCGGACGTGAAAATTAAGGGGGAGTCTTTTTCTTCCCTGCTCTTCTCTCTCTCTCTCTCTCTCTCTCTCTCCTTTCATTCCTTACCTCCTTTTTTCTCTGTACGGATAATAAACCGGACCGGATAATGAACAACAGACCCTCTTATTTCGGCTCTCGCCTTTCTCCGACACTCTTCTGTATATATACCGGTCAAGATATTTCCGTAAAGACCTCTTTCCTTCTTTCTAGACGAGCTTTTCTGAAACGGACGATTCTTCTTTTCACTTCGGCAAAATAATTCTCAGCACAATGGCAGAAGAATGGTAGAATTACACTCAAAAGCACATATTCTACAATTTTTCTTTTTTTTTCTCCCTTTTTTAATTATAAAATTGTGAATTTAAAACATTTTAATTTGAGCTAATTGCTGCTCGAGGTATTTCGTCATTTTGATATATTTTTAAATAAAACTTTCTAAATGAGAGAATATCTTTTTATCTATTTTTCCAACGTGTAAAAATAATTTTTAAATGTCAACATTAATTGCGTTTATTTGAAGATACGCCGGACTTTATTATCGCAAATTAGAAACCGTTTTTCCAACTATTCCATAGTTTGAGCTTAAAATAATACCTGTCTGCGTGCGTGCGTGCGAGTGTGTTTCACCGGATGATGACACGATGTGAACGTGAGAAAGGAATTCGATAATTTGCACGACTCAATCGCGCGACGTAATTATTCGCCGACACCTACGCGCATGGAATGACACGGATTTCTAAGCGAATATCGATGGCCTCGTCTACTCGTCAATGCGCTTAAACGCCACGTGAGTCTATAATCACAGTGTAATCACGTAAACCTGAACCCACCGGTTATCGTGAGGCGCTAATTCCCGTGTACCGGAACGCTAATGATATTCTATCAAACCGAGATATCGTTTCAAGTAATTAGCGTAAACGAGCTAGCTCCTAAGGATGAGGCACGATACTCTGAATTACCGCGAATATACGAGCAGCAGATTGCGTTATATCTAACTTGAATATTTTATTTTTTACATTAGCGACGTTGGTATCTTCATAAACGTTGAGTCTGATGATAATGAAACAAATTCAAAGATACCGTTTGCAATAATTAAAATAGATGCAACGTCCTGAAAATATGATATCCTAAATTAGTATATCCTTTCACGATTATTAAACGTTTAATTAGTCGAAAGATAGAACAAATCTTCACAAATATTTCGGCCGTACTTTAATGAAATCAGACATGTTTAGTGAAATCGAACGAGAAACTCGCTCAATAAAACCGGACATTATATCCTTTCGATTAAAAGGCGATAACATAATTCCCTTTTTTGTCATTATACCTTAAACCTTTTACACCCTTATCTCTTTACGATTCGATTTGGCGGTTTATTATCTTTACATTCATAGAGAAACCCTTGATGGGCCTCATTTGGGATCGCTGCGGGCGCCGAATCGTGAACGGGGTAGCCGCCATGCACGCGTTTTATCATCGAGATTTCAATAGGTAGTTAGAGACAGGTAAAATGACGAGCATGACACCGAGTTATTTAAAGCGAGTAGAGCAGGGCGGCGCGAAGGGCTCATGCACAATGGAGAACGGAGCAGAGGCGAGTACTGCCATGTTTTGCTCGTGGGCTTGTATACGCGCTGGCTCCTCTCTCTTTTTTTTCTCTTGCCTCCAGTTTTTCTTGCTCCGCAAGAGCAAGTGTGTGCGGTCGTCTTTTATCCCGCCCTCTCTTTATCCAACGCAATTCCTACGCGTACTACGTTTCTTTCTTTTCCCCACCCTCTCCCCCTTTTTTCTGTCTCTTTTCTACTTTGTTTCACTTCCGTTCCTTGTACGCTTTTCTTTCTCTTCTATTTGCTTCACTTACTCCACCTTTTCTCTCCAGACCACTCACGCAGACCTTTTCGTTGACTCAGAAATGTCGTAAATTATTTTACATACACTAGTATCTCGCGAAAAAATTGATGCGTCATAGCTTTGCCTAACGTAGGAAGTGGGTCTGTAAGACATTTCGAAATCCGAGATACATATTTTTTGGAGAAAATTAGAAAACACGTCTGTTTGAAAGGCAACATCTCTTTCAAAAAATTCTCGATATCTACTTTAAATGACGTCAAGGAAATTTGTGGAAACTGTTGGAAATTTCTCTTTTACATGTTACGCTTTTTTATATAAATAATTCTTTCTTTGTATTTGAAACAGTGGCATACATGTTATTAATAAAAGAACTTGATAATTTTTGTAATAATCCATAATCGTGTTCACTTTATATTTAAAAAAATGGTACAATTTTTTAAACTCGATATTGAGTATAATAAATTGCTATCGATACGTACGTAAATTTTACAAGGAAATAGGTCACTCTTAATTAATAAATGTAACAAGATTTTTATACATTTTACACTTTTAATAACGAAACCTAGACTATTTTAATTTTATTAATTTAAAAGAAAAGAAAAATAAGCACATTATCAAATTCAATTTTGAAATGACATGATGTATTATAATCTAATATCTCTTTATAACATTTACTAATAAAATATAAATAATGACTGCTAAAAAAAACTGCTAAAAAATTGAAATCACTTATCGCTCTCTGTTATAATACTGATCATCAGGGAATCCGAACTGATGTGTAACGGACTGAATTTTTAAAAGCTTGTCTCAGCTTGTCGTAGCTTTTAGCATAACAGATTGGACTTTCTAATGAGCATTGGCATAGCTTAGGGTTCAATGACCTCGCTCACTTGTACATGTATAGAATGTATCGATAGTGTGTGTGTGTGTATAATCTAAGGTTAATTTTATTTTTTAGAAAATTTGCCTTACTTGATACATTTGACGTGTACATTAGAGAATTATTCGTGCTTAATCGTTGAATTAAATGCGATAAATTGCGATGGGCAGTGCATAAGAAAATCACGCGGAATCAATGGACCGACGTCTTTACGCAATAACTCCGTGAAGTGACGAGACGTGAAATTCAATTAACGCGAGCAGTGTTGCGCCGCGTGCCCTCGACTCGCCGCGAGAAGAAAAGGCAATTAGTCTACTTACCGGTGGGCCAAGTGATTGGCAGGAGAAATCGCGTTACGTTCTAATTGAATTAGTACGATTTCGGCCGCTTTGAGAGAGTGTAACAGGTGTATTTAACTCGATACGTGCCACGTGCAAGTCGCGCCTAAATCCCCAAACGGCGGTCTCCCGAGTCGTTGTTGTAAAAATGGTTCAACCCCTTCGTAAGAGGGGATCGTAAAGAATGGCGGAGGGCACTGCGTTTTTTTTTCCGGCAAAAACGCGGCTCCTTATTGCGAAAATTCTTGTCGTTGTTACCCGAGGGGCTTTCATGAAAATACACCAGCAAGCTTGAAACATTGTAACGCAAGACACGAAATTTATTCAGTACAAAATGCGCCATGTATAAGGTGCTCTGTTTTTTCGCTTGATTTTTTTCTCTGAAAACAATTCTTCAAACTAAAATAATAAATCTCGACTGCATTATGAATATAATATTTTTAGATATTTTAAGGTCGGCTATATTTTTTCTAAATAGACTCAAGGCGATGCTGGCGTAATGGAATTCTGTTAAGTTGAATATCTTGAATATCTTATTCGTGTACTTTAAATATGTAAATGAGTTTTCAAAGCTTTGTGTAAAGCCAATTCAAAGAACTTTTTCTAATGTGTATAATATCGGTCATTCCGTTACATTGTCTCCTTAAGCTGGTATTCAGCTCTTACATTACAAAATCATCTCAAGTATAATACAATCTCTCTTTCAAGCTGTCATAAACCAATCACAGAGCTGAAGATGTTACTTAAGATGATCTTGTAATAAGAACGGACTATGAATACGCCCATGAAATATATTGTATTCAAAACAGTTTATATTATCGCTGAAGATATAAAATGATGCGTTCAAAATTAAGAGTATATAAATTACATGAAATCTTAATATTTATCCCACTTATAGGACATCTTCGAAATTTATAGATTTTTTTTTATATTTGGTGAATCGTTGAGAATTTAAAAAAAAATTGTGCGGTTAGAATGGACCACCCTGTATATCTGAGGCTACCTGAGCGGCAATTTTGCACGATTCGTTACGCTACAGGCCGCAGAAAGAACAACTCGCTCCAAGGTAAACAGGATAATCGAGTTTTTCGGTCGTGATTTAAAGAACTGGAATTGATTATCGCGAGATATTGCGGTCCTCGACCATACGCGCCGTTGATGGCCTTCGCGACATGCTATTGGCACGGTTTACACAGAACGACGCGAATGGAAATCTGCGTCAATACCTTTTATGATAGTAAAAAATGGACGCGTAATGGTAAAGGCAAACATTTACTCGAATATTTCTACCTTAATAATTTAGAAAACTATAAAACTTCTTAAGTATAGTATTTTATTGTATTTCAAAGATACTTAAATTTGACGTTGTATATCGTTTTTATAATCATAAAAATGTATATTTCAAATACACATTCTCTCTTTCTAGTCGAAATATCTAATGTATAAAAATATTCTAATTAGAATGACTCATTTAAGAAGATATTTAATAAAATATTTTTATTCCTTTTTATCATATAATATTATTACTATTATCAGTTTTGCACTTGTTATGAATTTTTTTAGCTTTTTTATACTAAATATATTGCTATTTTCAAAGCATTAGAAAATATTTAAAAAATTTTCTGGCTGAACTACGATTTGAAAAGATATTGAATAAAAAATGTTTTAATTTATTTTCATCATTCAGTATTATCAGTATTATTAGATTATAGAAATTTTTTCATCTATTTCTCGCGCTAAATATATTGCTATTTTCAAAGCTTGTCCGCTAAAATGTTACGTTTGATTAAAGAGGTGCTCGTAATATTTTTCCGACGACATTTGTGACTGTTTTCATAAATATATTTTACAGTTTCACGGTACTTGAGTTCTAATAACTCCGCACGGACGGATGCGGCATTCTGTTCTCCGTTTGTTTGTGGAACGGAGCCGCTTCTCGGTTCCATAACGAACATAATCTCGTCGTTAATCAAGTCGTTTCCGTTGACGCTACGAGTAGCTGGTGGCCGTGCAAATAAACGTATCGATAGCGGCGTAAACAGAATGGAAGGCGTCACGGTGGAAGCACTTTGTTGCGGCACAACAGATTTTCCCTATCTTTCTTCTTTTTGTTTCCGACCACTTTGCGCCACGTCGTCCAATCGAACCACAGCGAAGAGGCAGTTGTAATAGTTTTCAATAGTCAATTATTGTGGACTCGCTACAACGACTTGCTCGCGAGGAAATCCGCTTAACTTCGGCAAGAGCAAAAGAGTTGCAGAATCGTCAATTATTCATAACTTCCATCAAATCATTCGCTGTGATTAACGTCGATTCTCCGAAAGAAACAAGGATATGCGCAGTTTCATAAAGAAAATAACATAATTTTTTGCATAGTATCTTTAGTAACTTCTCATCGTTGGAAAAGCCAATATTATGTACGCTCTCGAGATTGAATGTAAGAATTGCATGTAAGAATTGTGCAATAAAATTGTGTAAATAGTGTCGCGCGTTATTGTGCTTATAATTGCACGTTTTTCTTGTTATGTAAGACCGTGAGAGAGATACAAACTAGAAACTCGAGTTGGACAAGAGGGATTCTAAAAGAGAGACAGAGAAGGAAGTGAAGAAGGAGAATGAGAAAGAGACAAGCGAGGGATATACTGTCAACTACGTGACTGCTCTTCCAACCTCTGTTAAATCCGACACCGTGGTATCTCCCTTTTCATGGTGTAGCTAGCCATCTGTCAGTCGACTTACCAGATAATCTATTATCTGGTGATTTTTCAACGCCCTACTTCCCCCGCTCGTTCAAGCGAATCCCAAAAAATTGCGTTAAGGAAAACGCCCAAAAGGGAAGAATTCGGAGATTACGGTGGATAGATGTCTTGACGAATTCTTGTCAAACATCGTCAATAACTAATTTAATTGAAATGTATGACACATCATATGTATCCCATTTTTATTAACGTGAAGTAAAACTGTATCCACATTTGGGGTCACAAATATAATTTTTTTATATGTAATAATATTTAATTGTAAATTACAAATAACAAGAATGAACACACTGTGAAAATTATATTTTTTAAAATAAAATATAAAGATTACGATTATCTGTTATATCAAATATTGTATAAATTGTAGCTTTGAGATATATTATTTCATAACTTGAAAACTTATTTTGCGTTCAAAGATCAAGTAACATATTATTATTTATTTTACTTTTACTTAAAAATATATTATGTATATATTTTTTCTTGACAATGAAATGCGGAGACGAAATTAGTCCTTTTATTTTTTGACTATTTTTGAAGCATGATAATGTAATTTTGTAAATACGGGCTGATTTAATCCCTTGAACTTGTTTCGCCGACGAAAAAGATACGTATCAAATATTTCATTCCCCCTACAAATTGATCAGGTTTCATTAAAATCAGAGAAGGGCCTTTTCCTTTTAAGATAAATTAATAAGAATTTGAGATATTCATTCCCCCTAATTTTCATGATTAATCCTGACATTCATGCGCATTTGTACGAATGCCGAATTTCGTTAGTTATCAGTACACATAACTTTATTTGCCCATCGAAGCCGGTGCCTAGACGCAAATATAGTCGTGCAAGATACACGTTATCTATTTCATTAGGTGTGTCCATATGTGCGAGCCGATATCAATCACCGCACATATCCACGAGCAACGCGATGAGCAAGGACGGCCTTGTTCATCCTCGTGCATTCGCACGCATACCGAGCCGCGTGTGTAGGTATGCTTGTATCCGGTTAAAGCGAAAGCAATCTCTCCGCTATCTACCGGATCCCTGGGATAGACAGATGATCTCAGGTAACGACTACCAACTAACCAGACGGACGGCTCGTATGGTGCAAGATGTACGCTCGTTAATACCACGCAGATAACTGATTAAGTTCGGACGCGACAAAATAGTGAGTAAATATCAAGAAATTCACGGTTGAAAATTACTATTTTAAATTGTTATTTTATGATCTTCTTAATCAGTATAGGAGAGCATCTTAATAAAAAGAATACATATCTAATATAAATAATGTTTCTTAATATAGTTATAGAGATGATTACGATTTTCTTTATTGGAAATGGAATATAACAATTCAAATCGTACCTCTTCTCGAAATGGCTTATTGCAAAATGGAATAAGCTAATAGGTTCAATGGATTATCAAAGTGAAATCCTAATTACACTTACATGTTTTAACTACTAAACCGCAAAGAGGGAAAATAACAGGGAAACCGTTTCTGTATTCCATTATGTAAACGGAGAGGTATAGCGAAAGAGAGAAACAGAAAAGGAGAGCAAGAAGTTTAGAAAAGGGAAGAGGGTGACGAAGGGATCACGTGCCAAAGAAACGTTAAACACATTTTGAACGTTTGTATAGAGCAATTAGTATTTATAACAAGGGTAGACAAAGCAGCCGCGGACGGTTCCTGGTCCACAAGGGGAATCACTCCTTTTGCCGAGTGAAACGTGCCCTGATCGGCAGAGGGGTGTAAGGAATTAAGGATAGACGAAGAGGAAATAGGAATGACAAGGATGAGGGAATTTGCTGATTGGTGTGAGTGTATGTGTGTACTATGAAGGGCGGGAGCGGTGCGAAAGGTGAAGAAAGGACAGAGGGTTGGGTGAGACCACATGCCGTGAACATCCCCCAGCAGCATCGAAACGTGACGGGATTGTCGAGTGAGACCTTTGCGAGTCCGGTATCCCTTCGCTTTCTTCTTCCTCTTTTTCCTCGTCTCTTCCCGTACTTTTTGAATTTACGTGCAAGAAACTCGCGAAATTTCGCACCCCGGCCAAATATCGCGCGTAAATATGCTATTTGCAGGTTCGCTTGAAAATACAAAAAAAAAAAGGATACAATAATGATTTATGGTCGTATGCTAAAAAATTAAAAATATTTGATGCAAAATTTTTCTTCTATCTTAAAAAGATACGACTATTATTCATTAGAAAAATAAATATGATGAAATAATTTTCTTGTTTTGCGTTTTCCCAAAAATAAATTTTTATGTATAGATCTTGATGATGATTAATCTTAATGATGTATAGGATACTTTCCATCTGTCACCATATGGTGTCGTTATGCGCACAAGTTGAACTTAAATTATCTTTTATATACTTTTTTTTCTTTTTAAAACTTTTTAAATTTTTTTTTTATTTCTAAAGTTTTAATTCTTCTTATATCTATATTTATATATAACTACACAATTCTCAAGAAACCTTGTTTGATATTAGAATTAGCGAAGAAAATAATAATTTTCAGACCCTAGAGTGTTTGAATAGAAAAGAGAATGATTTATTCATATTTATATTATACACATTTATTGATTTTGAATTTATATGATATGTATAAACACATTAGTATATGTTTTACATATTTGTAAAATATGGCATTTGTACACAGAAAGAAGTATGGTTTTGCCGAAAATTCAATTAAATACAGATCGGGAAATAATTTTATTTATCGTCAAAATAATTATGATGTAGAACACTTGATGAAAGTGTTGCAAAATAATTATGTAAAAAGCATTGATGAATCCTACAAAAAATTTTAACATTTTAACAATCAATTTGAGCGTCTTACATAACTATTTCGATGATCCAAAATTATTTTTAGGTTTGTATTTAGCTAAAATTTTTAATACTTTAGCAAAACCATTCTTTCCATATACAAATACGTACGTCTACTTGTGCTATACATTTCTGTCTGACACACACACACACACACACACACACACACACACACACACACACACACACACACACACACACATCTGCTCACTCGCGTATACGTCACGAAGCCGAGCAAGCTATACTACGAAACGCGCGTCGCGCTAAGCGCGCGTATTGTTTCGAACGCAAAGCCGATGTTCCGCTACGGTCACGGTCGGTATTACCGCGCCTATAATTAATCAAAATTACTCTGTCAGCGATTGGGACGCAAACAGCAATTCGGTCATTAGCCGTAGCGCTGTTAATTGCGACGGGCGTTAATTAGAAACTCCGACGTGCTATTCTCCGTTCGAATACATCGTCGTATATATACAGAATTACGTTGCGTGCCATACCAGCCTATGTAACGTACGATTGTTGTTTTCATGTAAATGTTCTTCGCGCAATTGAATCGACTGGTTGGACGATTCTCTTTACGTTTCTTTCGCGGATAATAAGGGATGAAGCTCTTTTAAGTTAGAGATTGTTGTCGGAGTTTTTTTTTTCGACGAGTCAACTTAAATCAATCTCTTCGCAATTACAATTAGGAATAATTTAGCTACGGCTTGTTAATTTTTTGTAGGACAAAGAATGAAATGAGATATATTTGTTCAATTCGTATGGAAAGAATCTGTGTTTTATTAGGAGAATTAAAAGATATTTTATTGCTTTGAACATATAAATGTAATAAGAACAGACACATTTCTATGAAAATTGTCAGCATCGGTTTAGAAAGAGTGAGGTAGCTTAAATAATATTTCTTTCTCTCTCTCAAGTTTCGAGTTGAAAAGAGATGACATGGTCAATTCTTTCTAATAGATGTTAAGAAGGTTTTAAATATAAAAATCAACCTTAAATACCAGCCTTTGATCAAAGAATGCGCAGTTTATACCTATTATATACGTCTATGTTAGAATATAACAAGTTTAATTTCAGAAACTTAATTAAAATTAGAATTAAAAGATTTTTTTAAACAATGAATTTTGGTTCTTTGTGGGATATTTTATTATTTTAAAAATTAGAATGTCATGCGAATAATATAATACATGCGAGCGTGTACACATCATACCTGAACATAATTTTGAAATATAATGTATTTGTGTATAATTCTGATGTAAAATTAACCTGTCATGAAATCCTGTATACCATAAATTTAATTAAATTTCTATTATATAATAATATATTATCACACAATAATCTTTATATTAATCTCGTATTAATTATATCACTAATAGTAATTCACTATGCATTATATTAATATCAATTACCTTTGCGAACCGTCCATTAATTTTTCTACTCTTTAAGCTTTTTCATAGACACAACAAATAGAAAGGAATGATTTATAAAAGATGAAATAAAACGTTCGATTATACAAATTACATTTAATTAATTCTCAATATCGCGGACATATTCATAAGTACGATCGACTACTTTTCGTCCATTCTTCCATGCGTTTCTCTCCTTCACAGTCGTCAGCGCCGACTTGCAACGCTTGAGGAAGATACTGACAATAATTATTACCGTCAAATAACAGACCGCATTCACCTGTCCCGACCAGGTGAATTAACGAAACAAAGAAGGGAAGAACGGAAATGAAAGAGATGGATAGAGAGAAAAGGAGAGACAGAAAAGGAGGGAGGAGGAGCGCGCGCGCAAGAGAGAGAGAGAGAGATACAGCCGCGGTAATATGGCCACCCGTAATTGGCTACATTGTTCCTATGAATTGATATGTCATTAATATTGATTGGCTGCGAGCCGCGGAGCTTGCGTCGATGCGCGGTCGAGTTAAGGGGGGATCAAGGGGGGGAAACGGATTTCCAGCGGCGAGACAGGACACCGGCGAGAGCGGGAGAGTATGGGATGTCGGCTGGACCAGGAGGAAAGAACGGGATGTAGGATGTACGCGAGAGAGAGAAAGGGTCAATGCGTCCCGAGAGAGAGCGTGGAGGGATGGATACGACTGGGCCGCGTGATACATGCGTTATCCCGCGGATGCACAATACGAACAGGCCGTGTAATGCGATTCGTTCGTCACCGATTTTCAGTTGGCGCCTCTTTTGATCGTCCGTCTCGTCGTGTCGATGGACAATATCACTACTTCGTTTCACCCTAAAAAGGTTAAACGCGATCGAGTGGATGATACGCTCCGAGTGCGATTTGATACTTTAGCGTGATGATCTTGCCATCGCGATGCTGTCAGTGAAAATGCGAGAAACTATTCTCTTCTCTCTCTTCTCTCTAATGTTTGTTAGCAAAAAAATAGCAAACTTCCAGAAAGAAAGAAACAAATAGCAGCATGTGTCTTTTTCTTTGAGTATACACAGGAATTTGCGATTGAAATAAATTCACGTGAATTATATCAAGAGCACCAATTTCAGAGAATTCATTGGAAGAGAGTATTTTACGTCAGAGAAGAAAATAAAAATAACAGAGTATGTTTGCATCGTATAATTAAGTGGTATCTCCAACTGGCTTTATTCTTGTTAACTTTCTTCTTGAAAAATTTAAGAAGTTCCCGAAGCGTCGAAAAACTCACAGAAACGTTTTACCGAAAAATCCGATTCTTCTCTTAATAAATAACGACTCAGTACCAGAGGGATTAAACGAAACGTGCTTACTTTACTTTCTCTTCACAACAGAGCGACGTTTTAAAGTACCACTCCGGGTGCTTCGATTGCACGACGACGTGCACCTTCACCGACGCAGTATCGTTTTCTCATCGATCTTCGTTGCCGCATTCGGTGAATATATTATACAAACGCATTGGCTGAAATCTTGTATCGTAACGTATTATGTTATACACGCGATGCGGCTGGGGAATTTATTGCTCCATTCGATGGCGAGGGGCAAGGAATGGTTCTCTCTTCCCTTCTCTCGGTTCTTCGCACGCATTTATTCAGAATACAAGGTTGCCTCTTCAAATCATCTCATCGAATCTCGACGCTCCGTCAGATAGATGCTTCACAGAGCTGTCCTTTAGGTAGGTAAAGTCAGCAAGAGCCGAGAGACGACTCGCCGATGGTATGGGGTAGAAATGAGTGGGAATATAAGCAGGAACCCTGATACTAGATACATAGCAGAGAAACATGGATAGATTGTGTGAAGAAGGGAAGACTGAATGTACGAGAGAGAGAGAGAGAGAGAGAGAGAGAGAGAGAGAGAGAGAGAGAGAGAGAGAGAGTGAAGAACAAGCATGAGGATCTCTGCAAGAACTAACAAGAAATAGATGACACGTGAAAAACAAAGAAAGAACTGATATATAAGATGATGAAGGAGGGAGAATGAAGGAGGGAGGGAGAGAGAGAGAGAGAGAGAGAGAGAGAGAGAGAGAGAGAGAGAGAGAGAGAGGAAGAAGCAGATATTCCTTCTAGTAAGAGCATTATATTAAAGATGAGGAAAAGTACGATCTGCAAGAGGAAATGAGAGAGCGAGATAAGAGGTTAGAATGAGATGGATAAAAAAACGAGAGACAAAGAGGCAAATGAGAGGAAATGAGAGCAAGAACGAGCTGACTAAAGATAGATGAAAAGCAGGAGAAAAAGATAGAAACAAATTACAACAGAGAATGAGTGCAAAAGAGAGAGAAAGAAGTAGGAATAGATGAGACTTCTAGTAGGAATTAACAAGGGACAGATTGAAAAACAAGGAGAGGAAGAACAGAGCGAGGGAGAAGAAAGTAAAGTCTAAAGCAGATTATACAAGTTAGTACGAGACAGGGAAGAGATGCTAGACAAGGAGATACCGAGACTCTAGGGGAGTGAGAATGAAAGAAGAAGCATAGACGAGACTATCAGCGGAAAATAGCAGGAGGCAGATGAAAGACGAAAGACAAGGAAGAAAACAGATTACAAGAGAAAGAGAACGAAAGCGACAGGGAGATGGAAGATAGAGATAGAATAGGCTCCCAGAGCGGTATAAACCAACACGAGACGAGGCGAGAGAACGGGATAGACGACTTGTGCGAGCTACAAGAGGGAACAGGGAACCGAGCAAAGAGTAAACCCCGAAGAGGAGTCGAATGGTGAATACGGCAGTGTGACGAGGACGGAGAGCGGAGAGACCCAGACGAATCAGAAGAGATAGAGAGACGATATGGAGAGACGAGATGAAGAGGAAGAGAGAGAACGCGACACGTTCGTACTCAATTGGCGTGAGCGAGAGGGATTTTCTCGAAGAGCACGACGAGGACGCGGATGAAGGGGAAGGCCCTGTAATTTTTCAGCAGTGTGGCGCTCAGAATTTTAATGGCCATCGAGGGTGCGGGAAGAGAGGAGCGCGGAACAACGGGGACGGGTTCTAAGAGGCGGAATATGCGAGCGAGAGAGTGAGATAACGCAAACGGTGAATGAGGACCAGACCGTGAAAGAAATAAACCCGCATATAAACATGAGTCCCGAAGAATCCCCTTGCCTCCTCTCTTTTTCTTTCTCTCTCCTTCTCTCTCTTCTCTCTCCCTTCTTCTACTGAAATCCTTTATTATTGATACGACCGGCTACTCTCGCATAGGGAGAGCCCTGTACATACTTTACGTTTACTTGCTGCCACCGTCTTTGTCTCTTCACTTCTTCCTCGGTGTCTCTTCGTAAAGATATTTTAATTTAAGCGTCACGAAATTATATTCTTAATTCTGATTGCTTCAGTAAAATTGACTATTTCGAAGAAGTTGTAATTGCGCAAATAAACATTGCAAAAGTCTTGTTTTGAAAGAGAAAAATAGGGGAATTTAAGAAAAACAAGATAAAATGCAGTTAATGATATAACATGGAAAATTGGAGTACTATGCATGCTATAATATATTATTTTTTAAGTTGTTTTTTAAAATAATATATATTTTTAATTAAATTGTGATTGGATTCATTTTTTACTAAAAAAGAAAAAAAAATTATACTCGGAATTATTATTTTCCTTATTTGCTGAAACTGTACAGTATCAAAGTTAAAATAAGTTAGCTTTAACATTATTTTATATAATATTAATAGATGTGTATTAATAAATGTGTAAAAAACAGAAAAAAAACAGAAAAATACTCATTCATTATTTATGCTTCGACATAAAATAGTGTTTTTCATAGGCAAACACTTGAAACTTTTTTATTAGTTTTTACTACGCTACAACAAATTATTTTGCACAGAGTGTGATATTACCTTATTAGAGGGGTCTTCTGTTCTCTTCTTTCTGCTCTCTCTCTCTCTCTCTCTCTCTCTCTCTCTCTCTCTCTCTCTCTCTCTCTGTCTCTCCCTCCTTAGGCTGGCTCCCCTTCAGCCTCTAGCTGTCGGATTAGCTCGCCCCGATAGCTGGGAACCCTGCTTGGAGGATTAATTGATTTACATTCGTTAATGCGCCTGGGGTCGAGCGAGTATTGTCGGTATAATACCGGAATATCGGAGTATTCATGCGTCAACCTTCCTTCTTAAACGTAGACATCCTATAATTTATCCAATCGCTGTTCATAAAATTTTAATCGTAATTCTTTATCGATTCTCTATCGAATATTTCTTGGTATTCTTTTATTTAATATAAGTTTATTCGCTGTATATTCGTCTTGTATCAAACTGTCTGAAGATTTCTTTCCTGAGAGGAACCGGATGAATGCTCGTTTTGTAGCACTTAATGCGCTGAATAAGTTCGTATTTTAAAGTATCACTCCTTGCACAATAGGATTAACCTTAATGAAGATTTATTGGAATTATTTGGATTTTTCCTCAACGAAATAGGAGACCATTATTCATTGCTTGTCTTTAACTTTTGACGTAAAATATCATGGTGATTAAGCTCTGAAATTAAAATCGTATGAAAGTACAATCTGTTTGAATTTAATTAAGAACAAAGTTTTATCAGCCAGTTTTACAGATCCCAAGCTTCCTAATTGCTTAAAATTCGAGATCCTTTCATAACTCACAAATCATAATGTCCCACTATATTTTTAGAGAGAAAGTTAGCTTTGAGTTGATTAAGAAATTTCTAAATAAATTATAATACAATACGACAAATATGAGCGATATATTATTTCACGTCGTTGCAGTCATTTTATGCTGACTGATCACAAATAGTAATCTTGTGATGACAAATGGCGATATTTCAAGCTATGAATGCTCTCCCCTCGGCACCTTCGAGTGCATTGTCCGTACCTTCTTTCGGTATCAATGTCGACGCTGAACATTCTCTATACTTTGCTTCGACGTCGTATTGCTTTGCATTTAGCGCGAAAAGCGGAAGGTGAATAAATACGTTAATCGCGCTCGTTGAGAGCAAGTAGCCGGCTGACATGCCCTACACCCCGGCGACACTTGGGAGTTATAGCGACGATAAATCATGTCCTTATCGTACTGCCATTAAGGCGTTTTATATGCAACGTTCCGGGTAGGAGGCCGCGGTAGAGGGAAGGTCTGAACTCTGTCGTTAATACACTTTCGTTTGTGTGCGCCAAGGCGTAATGAAATATTCCGCCGCAGATAACAGTTTACTTTGGCACGTCACGAGAATGATTATACAAGGTGTCCTGGATTTGCTCCGTTTCCTTTCATCGACAGATTGTTTGAATATTTCGCAATACAAGTCATAATGTATTATAAGCAATCAATAATAAAGTTCTTTGCTAAATAAGCTTTAATAATAAAATCTCTTATTATGCGAGGTTCTTTAACGATTCTTTTTGCTAAATGAATCGTTTCATCAAGTATTTCACTTTTAATGCGCGAAGAATTGTATTAACAGCATTAGTGATTTATTCATTGAAAATAATCTTGTTAATTAAATAACAGCATTAATGAAATAAATAATATTATATTTTATCGAAACAGAAACATATATTTTATTAATAGCGTTACTGTGTGAATTAACAAGATTATTTTCAATTAGCATGGACATTGTCAAATTTTTGTTAAATAATTTTTTAATATTCGTTACATTTGTATAGAAATATTTAATAGTAATGGCTCATTGAATGGACTAAGGAAGAGTCGATACAGAATTGACAAAACGGTACGGTGTACAAAAAGAGAGAAATTGTATACTTTATAGAAGCTTCTGGTTATACGTTATCTATCGAGCGAAATCTACAACGAAATCCGGACGACTTTTAATTATAGTCGTCGACGTCGGATATAACGGATATAACGGACGGAGGGGAATATCGAACATCACTAAATCGAGCCGCTAAATCTTTCGCGGTGCGAGCATCTCTGCGAGAGCGCATCGAGGTATTCCGCGCGCTCTATTCCGTCCGCGAGAGGATCGACAAGGCCACGCCCATCCGGATATCGATTCGTTGACAGCGTCGGTTTTCGCTCGCCGGTACCACCGGGTACGCTGAATCCGGAGCAGGATTTACAGAGAAATCAGAATCCTCGCCGGGACTATCGTCCGCGAAACATTAGGGGACTATCCGCGAACGACGCCATCAGATTGCTTCATGTTTATGTTGCAACTGATAGAAACTGTTGTGGAATTTTCTCAGACTTAATTTTAAGAATAAAGAATTTCAAGCAATTTAACTATCTATATAAGATACAACGCGAGAAACTATTATTTAAACAAATTTGAAAAATTGTATCCAGTGAATGGTGCTTCATAAAATCTAAAATTGTGACGTTTACATTTAATAATATATTCCACGAATATAAAATCGCAAACATATACAAGAAAAAAGAATTTGTGAACATTGCTGTATATTTAAATAATTGAAAAATGCAGAAAACGTTGGAGGTTTCCTATCGCGAAGATATTTGAATTTGAAATTTACATTTGCTCAAATTTGCTTTCCTTTTGCTACAAAATTTTGAAGGTTGAATAATGATGAGAAATGTCGCAGCATTCGTGATGAAGCTTTCGACCACCACGGTTGCTTCGAAAATATATATAAAAAGAGAGCAAGGAAAACGCGATGGTTTGTGTGGCGCATCGTACATTTTAAAGCTAAACCACGTGATTTCACACGACAATATTGAATATTCCTAAAATTCATCACGTAAATACAGAATTTTGGAATATTTAACAAGCGGATACATGTCGTTCAGAACTGGCTTTAGACAAATAAACATTTAGCGCTGAATGCGCGATGTAAATCAGCGCGAGCCAATGTTTACGCGGACGATTAATAGTCAATTCAAATTACACGTTACCCAACGTGCCGTCAACTTCACGCCAATTCTACCCTGTAATCCTGTACTCGCATTACACGTCGATACGTTGTTTAATCCCGTTGAAAATGTTTCGTGATGCATAATCGGAGATTCAACGATTTTATGCTGTCGAAACTTTTGTCTTTGTAGAGACATGAAAAGAGCGGCTGTCACAAAAGTGGTGTTACAGTATAAGTACTTTCGCAAACTGACTCGCTTCTTGAAATAGAGAGAATGCCAGTTTTATCCCACCGTTCCGTTCAATTTATTTATCTACGTTATTTATCACGAGTACGTTATTTTTCATTTACCATTAACGAATAAATTTGTAAACTTTTTATCCAGCGCAAAAATTGTCGCGATATACTCGCGAGTGGGTTCATATCTTCGTGCTTGCACCTCGTTGCCTTTCTTCTTTTCGTTGAAACGAAATTTTCTTCACCAGGTGCAAAAAGAGATACGCAGGGGGTTAAAAGTCTCGCGGTGCGCCGTTATGACGGATCGCGTTGTATAAGCTTCAGGGCGGATAAGTGCAGGGTAGAGAGAAGGTGGAAGCATTCGAGGGTGAATGAGTGTAGGCGGGAGTGTGGTTAGGGGAGTGAAGAGTCGACGAAGGGATGACGGAATGAAGAAGAGATGGAGAGAGAGTGAGAGAGAAAGGAGATGAGAAGGGGCAAGGATGGAGCTTGTTTCATTGAGGGGTGTTTCATATCGACCGCCACTCGGCTCCGCCTATCACGAACACGAGTCCTCTGCTGCCTCTCTCTCTCTGTCTCTCTCTCTCCCCCCCTCGATCCCTTCGTTTGCTCATCTCCTCCATCATCTCTCTCTCTCTCTCTCGTTCCATGTTTCCTTCCAAACCCCGTCGAATGCAAACAACGGACGCGAACCCATCCGCTAACCTCCACTTGATAACAACGATTACGACCGGTGACTCTCACGAAACAACCTCGGGCCCATCTCCACGTCCTCTTTCCCCTCGACCACTTCAGCGGTCGCTCCAAAAGCGGACACACCGTATTGCTTTCCGTACGATCGAATCCCGCTTTTCTCTGTGGCGATGATATCCCGCGCGTTTCTCGTTAACGAAATACTTCGCTTTCCATTGCATAGCGGGAAGTCACGCGGCGTCTATTTCCGGCCGAATTTTAACGATGAAAAATTCGAGTTACGTGTTTTGTATTTCTCTGTATTTCTTCCTATTGGAACTTATTACTTTGAAAAAAAAAAAAAAAGAGAATGATACAAATCCACATCGCAAAAATTACATTGTGCGATTACACGTTTTCACATCTCGCTTCTTTTTCGTACCAACCAACGATGGCTATTTACTACGTACTATCTTCTAACACATCTCCCGCTCATCAATTTATTCCGCAATCATACAACTCGATCTCGTTCTGTTCAGCTCCTCGATGTAACTAGCTGGAGGCTTTACGTTGTTGCTTCGTCCATTAATTTCGCATCGTGACATTTGATTGCAGGAAAATGCAACGCGACGGTTATGATACACGGCGCAATACATGCGGCATTGCATTTGCGAATTTCATTCGACGCTATTACTCGTTCAAACTCACCCCTGCGAGTTTCGCCCACAGTCTCCCTTCGAGGGAGAGAGAGTTCGGCTAATCATTATTCCAAACGGATAATGCAAACGTGCTATTTAATTAAAAACATATTTGTGTTCGCTCGATTGTCATTATTACGTGCCGACGTATATCGCGCGATATCGAATCCCGTTGTTACGCAAAATCCGCAGCTGATTGCACTAATCAGACGTGATTGCGCGCGGGGAGGATGAGTTTACGCGCGTCCTGTGCGAACGATCGAGTTTTCAATCTCCCGTATGTAGTATATGTCTCCGCATCCCCGTAACTTGCGTAATCGAGCGCTCGTTAATTATACAAACGCCCGCGCAGTTATTTGTGACATGTATCCCACACACTCACAGAGAATAACGAATAAAACAACGAAGATTAATAACTGTTATAACTCTCTTTATATACGTAATTTCGTTTTGGCTAATATATCAATTCTCTCGACGAAATTTATCCGATAAAGCAGATATTTTACAATGCATTGTAATTCGTTAATCCGGAAATATCGGAGAATGCACATGATATCTTTTTGATGAATTCTGTATTTATATTTTTTTAAACGGAGATAAAGACTCACCATAATGCGTATACGAGCGGAATTAAAAAAAAAAATTGAATTATCGATCCCTACACGATCAAGTACACCTACAACAAGGAAAAGTTTGCTACGCCCACGGTATGCGTCGCTGCGCATTTGCGTGCCTATCGCCACTTTCCGTGAAAATTCCATCGGCTAATAGCGCGCGGATGGAGGTGATGTTTAACGACAAATTTAAGTTCATTATCCCCGCGGCCGGCATTGTCGGCGGACACGTACTACACGACACGGACGACACGAATTCTCGCGTAATTAGGAATACGTGCCGCGTATATATGGTGTATTCCCATAATTAGCGCATCGCGTCGACGTCGGCCGAGAGATAGGGTAACGGGAAATCGAGCGATTTTATTACTTCTTTAGGGCTCTGCAGTGCCCTAGCTGGTCAATGCCTAGCAGTCTGTATCGTTTCTGCACCGCGCAAATCGATAACGCACGCTGCAGATTGAAAATCGCTTCCCTAGTCTGTCGTAAAAATTCATAACTCGCCGGTCCTCTGCCATTTCCCAGCTTCCGTCGAATTTCCGATCGCCCATTGTAAGATCCCGATCCGATCCGATCACGCGAGAATACAAACAGCGAAATAGATGATTTTTGTGTGCGGACAGATAATCCAAGCCAATTCTAATTTTTCGTTCCATTGGAGCCACGGAATAATATATCAAATATGTCGAGTCTGTTTTGACCGTAATGTTTTACGGTCCAAAATAATTTTCGATGAGACTACCGATGTGTAATCGAGTATAATTCAATGTATATGTACTGTTAAAATATAACTGCGTTACACTAAATGTAATAATTGTATTTGTTTGGTTAATTATTTTATCTCGTGTATCAATGTACTTTAATAATTATTTATCATTAAGCTGAAAACATTAGTCTTTACGCAAATTATTAAAAATAAAAAGCACTGAATATCAATTCAACAATTCTGTTTTTTGCTCCGTTCAACGAAAGTAATTTTCTTGTAATGTCAGATGAGTTTATTTTCTTTTACAATACAACTAAATAACGAAATATGAGCTTAAGCTTATCTGATATTGACTCGACTTTACTTTATATTCTCTTCATATATCAGAGTACTGCTCTTACCACTGCTCTCATTGGTCCTCTTGAAATTTATGACGATAATATTCGCAGTAATATCATAAAATCATTTACATATCTCTTTTGTTGAATACGATATTCAGCATTTATAATGGTCTTTAATGGCACACATTAATTATTTGTCCGTTCTTTCGGACAGGTAATTATTACTTACCCTTAACCATTTTCAAGGGTGCAGGTCTCTTCCCTGATTATGATAGGAGGTATCGGCGGTGCACGCAACGACGTTTAGTATCGATATTTGTGACATTCGATTTATCAGATTCAAGCATGTTCGACAGCCGCGATATCGAAGAGGCAAACGCACGCTCCTAGAGGCAAACATTGTCCGCAAACCTCACGGGCTACGGTAAATATGCGAGCAAACCGGCCGGGTCAACGATGTATGACCCCGCAGTCGCCGCCGCAGTCGAAACGGTAATGGAGTCCGGCGGCGGTATTGAGTTAAGTTACATATGCATACAATTCCGAGTAAATAGCTAGTAACGTTCGCGCATACATCATTTCAAGCAGCTACCGGGTGGTTTATACGTACGGTACACGGCGAATGGTTAACACGCGGCCGGGAATTATTAACCGCGAGCCCGTGTAATCGTCGTACTTTTGTATATGTATTCCCTTCCCTTCGCCGCGGGGAATTAACGACGGCGGATACCGACCTTACGAGATGCGTTATATTAATATCTCGTCCGCGGTATGTTATTTCGAACGCACACGACCAACTACCGCTTCCGCGGAATAACGAGAAAAGTTCGCGTATTGTTTAAAGCGCTTGATTAAAACTCATTTTTCATTGTTAATTTTATTGTTAATTTATCGATATCCAACGATTGGTGAAACAGTTATAGTGTCCATTTTAATTTCTATTTGTTTCCTCATATATATTTTAGTCAATTAAAAGCTTAATTACTGTTAAAAATGTTCATCGAGTTTACATTTTGCATACAAAAGACCGAAGTTTTTAAAAAGTAATTCAATCTAAAGCGAATAAATGTTAATTCAAATAATATTAATATTCGATAAGTAATTTATTAAATTAGAAGACATGATTAATAAGTAATACATATGTATCTGTTTATAAATTATTCATAAAGTATGAAATATACTACATTACATGGAAAGAATAGTTTTACTAAAATATCTAAATATTAAACTAGATATAGATTTGATAATAATTTGATGGGACCATCAAAATAATTATGTACGATAGTATTAAATGTAGCTTATTAGATACTAAATTAGATACCAGAATGTCAAAACTTTTGGCAATATTATAGCTCATCGTTCTTGAGATTCCTACGTAATTATTTTGACGATCCACCAAAATTATTTTCTGATCTATACTTAGCTGAACTTTTAGATTCAACAAAATCGTTCTTTCCGTGTATATAAAAGAAAAGCTAAACAGTAAATGCACGTTCTAAGTCGAGCGATAAAAAAGAAACAGGACATTAATTACTACTTTCTATTATGTCTAAATGGAAAAGTCTAAGTAATTACTTCAAATTTACACCAAACGATTAAATCGTCCATGTAATAGTGTTGGGCACACATGCACATGCGCAGATAAAATATCTTGTATGTCCGTTATAGTTTACGGCGTATTAAAAGCGAATTAGTGGTAAGCAGTACAACAAGCAATCGTTATATATGTATGTAATAGTATAGTATAACGGTAGGCGAATGGAAACGGAGGGTGAATCGGATTTTAAATTAAAGACTCGTTCATCGTCTCACTCCCACACATCGACTTGCTCTGTTAACTCTTTTGATGGCCTCACATCCGGTTATTGCATTACTTTCTCTATAGTTTTGTAATCTTTTGAATCACATATAAATGTATAATCCGTTGAAGAAAATCTGAATATTTACATTTTTATTTTAAGCGTTTACGAAAATGAAGTAAATACTTTTAAAACCCTCTTGAAAATTTTCTGAAAATTACCAAATAACTAAAAAAAAAAAAAAAAAATAAACAGTTTTCCTTTATTATTTAATTCAATAAATAATCATTGGAAAAATGGATTTAAATCCATTTGAAAAATGGATTTAACGTAGATGTAACATTTTATGAAACGGTACAACTTAAAAAAATAACACGTTGTGTATTACAATTTATGAATGCAAGTTGTGAATCTGGTTCAACTCACAATTTCATTCATGTATTCTGTATTGTTATGTTATGTACCTGATCCGTCATATCCAGATTAGAAAGGTAGACTCATCTTCTGCTGAAACTTGGTTGTTTTACGTAATTTTAGTCCTGACGAGGCGTTATATGGTAGTCCAACGAAAGTAGCAATCTTATGGGCTGCAGCAGCAGGAGGTAGCGTTCCAGTGGCTGACGTTAGCATACGTTGCACCTAAATATAGTAACGTATGGGCGAACAATATATTACGCCGACTTGCTTATACACTATACAACGACAAGGACGACCACCGGATAAAATAAATAAAGCTAGGACTTTCCTCGCGACATGATACATTGCTTATTAATTGCACATTACCGCGGATACCGGTGGCGGTGTATTTTCAATTTATATCGATAGATGATCTCTCGCGAGAACGAAGGAGCCGTTGTGAGCCGTTGTGAGCCGTTGTGATTATGACGTCTATATCGGATCGTATCGAAAAAGAATCGGACGCGCGATTAAATTACGACACGCTCGAACGAGCAAGCATCGATAACGCTGTTAAGAATATAGTAGCGCAAGTACATGCACTTGTAAAAGAAAATATCCTGTTACGAACGAGAGTACCTTAATATGTTTTGCGTTGTACGAGAGTCTTACACGCGCCAATGCGGGTAAGTTGGCATTCAGATAAAAATAAGTGTGTCGATTACAAGGTACATAAGTATGTCGATTATAAGATATGTCGGAAAACACGTACAAAATATACAAATATATTATTAACACCTGACTGTTGATTAAAATCGGAAATGACACGAAAACTATGAACGCAATGCTAACAGCGGTCGACCGTGGATCGAGAGATATTTGAATGCGACCGAGGTATCTGGGTGCAGTATTAGCAATATTATCCGTCGACAACGAGAGAATACATAGAAAGCGTTCGACATGGTAATAACACGGTTGATCACCATTGAAGCGTATCCGTACTGCAAGTAATCCATACGTACTAAAGCCCAGATGTCTAACGATTTAATGAGCATTATCTAACGGCCGGCGGAGAGTCGGCCTATTAAAATGATTTATGCACGACGACTGCATTACGCCACGCTTAAGTCTTCATCAGATAAAAAGTGTCGGACCAGACGCAACGTGTTGTATCATTCACACTAGACACGCTCCGACTGCGAACGAGCCTGCGTTATATCGTAAGCGGTACATCGACGCACGGATGTAAATTATAAACACAACATACACGTGCAAGGCACGGCCGAGGCATGCTCGAGAATTTAATACGGTATTGGATTCAGAAACTTGTAAAGGGCGAGAGGGTATTGGCACACCGCAACTAAAATTCTTTTTTAAAATCAAATATGGAAACATAGTATATTTAAATTATTATTAGCATTACATTGAAAAAATACTTAAATAATGTAATTCATAAAAATGTTTTATTTAAAAATGTAGTAATAAAAAAAGAATAATATATTATATTTTTCATACTTAGCTTTTTAAATTAAAAAATATTTGATTGAAATATAAAAATTGTGATTAAACATTTCAGAAATATTCAAAATATGTATAACATTTTGTTATAAATATTTTTAAAAAAAGGAAACTCTAATGGAATCACGACGGAGAGAACGATTTTGCTGATGTCAACATTTTTTGTGAGTGTCCTACCTAAAAATTTTGATGGTCTGACAAAATTATTTTCAGATCTGTATCTAGCTAAATTTTTGGATACTTGAGCAAAATCGTTCTCTCCGTGGGTGTGTGAATCTATATGCGTGTGTGCGCCACGTACTTGTGAGGGGATTTAAACGATAGCTCCGATAAAACGCGGATCACAGGAAGCTGCGCACCGCGACGAAGCAATCGCTACCAGCCTGGTGACTTCTTTCTTCTTTTCCTTGTTTCTCCGACGGCTCTTTCTTTATCTTAGTCTTCTTCCTCCTCTGCTTCTTCTTCTTCTTCTTCTTCTTCTTCTCTTCTTCTTTCGCTTCTTCGCTCGACCGCACAGCAAGGAGTTTCATTCTTTTGAAACCGATTCTTTTTCCTTCTCTCTATCTCTCTCCCCCCCCTTCTCTCTCTCTTTCTCTCTCTCATCTTGTACAAGCAGGTATGTTAGCGATACTTAAGTAAATTGAAGTGTGCATACTTTGCTTCCGAGATCGAGTATTTGTAGTACCGCTAGTTTATCTCCGGAGCTATCCATGGAAAATGCGACTTGGCCGCAAAGTGCTTTTAATATCATAAAGATCGTTTTGATACACTGTGAAAGACTTCTCATATATCCGACCGCTTTCAGCTTCCATATTTCTTTGAAATAAATACCGAGTTAGCTTTGCAAGAGAGGTTTTATCCTTTCAACCTGAATCAGGATATGTATAAGAAAGCTCGTGTTTCTTATTTTAAGCTACTATGTAAGATATCCTGAAACTCATTAAAATCAGACGGGGACGTTGTTTTTTTTTTGTCAGTTGGACGAATTACATTCATTCTTTCCGTCTCCCTTGCTCGCACGAATAGATACGTCCTCCATTTTTCACTCAACCTGCCCTTTTTACCTCGCACTACGCGAGTAGATGTTTTAGTCTTCCTTCTACCTATGGTTCCGTCTTTTTGCTCGTCACCTCTCCTTTCCACCGATTATGCGCCAGTAGTAGATGTGCACTGGCATCGTCTTTCTCGCTTCGCTCTTCTTCCCATCTTCCTTCCTTCTTTATCTCTTTCTCTTTCTTGTGAAGTAGAAGTAAATACGTACTGTCGTTACTCCAACAATTCTCCATCTCTGGCCTTCTGCAGAAGTTAGCCTGTTTCTCGTATCTTCCCTCTTTTTCCATGCAACTCAGCTCGATCCGATTCGCGCTCTCTCTTTTTCATTCGTGCTCCGTTCCTTACAAACTGTTCTCTATCTCCTTTCATTCTTTCAGAATCCTTCTTCTTTCTATGTATACGGTGTTTCAAAACTTTAACAGTATATTCCTGAGCAAATTTTGAGATTGATATTTAATTATTTATTACATTTTTAATATTTGTTGCTAAGCAATACGATAATTAGACTACAAATTAAGACATTTTTTTTATTTGAATATATACATTTTTGTTTTATTTTATGTGTGTCAAAGTCTGAAATTTTGTCAAATATTCTTTATTTCCTATTTCTTATAATTTCATACGTGTTCTAAGTTCTGTATGTCTAAGTTCAAACATTTAATTAAAAGAAAATAAATGCAAATTAGAATAAAAAAATCTATCTAACAAATTAGTATTGCACATTGGGTCACCCTTTATATCGTTTTAATGTTATGTATGCGTGTTAGTACATTTTCTCTCTGTCTACGTCCAACCAATTCTCTCTCAGATGCTCTCCCTGTCGAGACGAGACGATATACATATATTCACGGTTTATCTTTCTTCAACTCACGTTTCCTGCACTCTTTCTCTCCTTCCTCCTCTCTGCCTCTCTCTCTCCCTCTTTTTCTTTTCATCTCGGTCTTTCCAGACTCTCTGTAGGAGAGAAATATATTTTCGTCCATCGCACAAAACCACTATCGTCGACTCCGCCCCGCTTGCCTAATATCTCTCTTCTCCTCTTACTCGTATGTTTTCCCTGTCGTTCTTATTCACCACGTCTGATCTGAGGTCTGTCACGAAGTACGATTTTCGCAAGAGAGCGCTGAAGAACATATATGGGTAGAGCGCGATTCGATAGAGAAGAGATGTTGGCGAAACCAGAAGAAGAGACCACGATCAAGAGAGAAAGGTAACGCACGTTAGAACAAAGACTGAAGTATCGATGCGATAGATGGAGGAAAGAAGACGGCGCGATCTGCACACATGTCGCATCCCAGAGAGCGTCTGTACGAGCTGTGCTACAGCATAGTATAGTTAATGGAAAGATTCATTCTTTCTTCGTGCCAGACGTCCCGGATATTAAGAGGCAATTCGAAAGAAATTACACACTTGATTTTGAGATTTATAATGTGCACTCTCCACAATAATATAGTTATTTTCATCGTTTTTAATGAATACCATTTATTTCGTCCTATGAGTACTCATAATGGCCATCGGTATGTCACAATTTGCCTTTAAAGGGATCCTAAAGTCATTTGTTTTACCGATCATTTTATAAATAATATTTTTTAAACTGCTTTAACACATAGATTTAATCTTTCATGATTACCGGGGATCCAGGGAATCCTAACAAGGTGTGAGGCTTTAAACTATTCTTAAAATCTTTTTTTAAAATGGGACTTAAACTGTCATTTTTCCGAAGTTTAAAATATCCTTTTTGCATCTTTAACCGTGTATTGTTCCTTGGAGTCAACCTTTACGATTTTTTTATGTTAAAATTAAAAACTCTTTAAAAAGCATTTTTATATTCTACAATATTTGAAGTATGTTCAATAATTTTTGTGATTTTAAAGAACAAAAGCTGTAAATAAACGGCAATCAATTAAAATGTTGGGATTATTTTGCTCCCTGTGTGACCAACATAAAATTCTCAAGTGTGACTCGAAGGTTAAAAATTATTTTTCACAGTTAAAGTATAAATGATAATGTAGTTTAAACTAATCGACTGGTTGCTAAAAATGAAAAATAGTTGGAAAATTACGGGTTTTATCGGCTTCTGGCATCAACTCATAATAACGTTTGTTTTACATTAGTTTGTTTTGTACTTTGTACTTATAAAATCTCGGGTTCGTCTAGGGATATTACATAAACAATGTTGAGTCTAATTTTAGAATTAGACTTGTTAGACACCTTAATATGAAAGATTAATTAGAAAATTTCTACATATATGAATATATTGAATGATTTGATGTTATAATGCGTCAATGACACATAAATTATATATGTGTAGGTCCTATTAAATTGATAAAATAAGCAATTTTATGTATTTATGTATTTGAATTAATAACCTTTTATATAGATTCATTAGACTTTTATGCAATAATTAAATATTCTTGCGACATTATTTAAATGATACTAAAAGAACGATTCTGCTGAAGTATCTAGAAATTTAGGTAGATACATTTAAATGGAAAATAATTTTGTTGGACTATTAAAATAAGTAAGATACTCATTTATGATAAGCAATATTGTAAAAATTCTAGCAATCAGCTTGAACGTTCTACATAATTATTTTGATAATCCAACAAAATTTTCAGATCTGTATCTAGATAAATTTTTAGTTTCTTTAGTAAAATTATTCTTTCCGTGTAGATCAAACGATATTTTTATAGATGTTTAAACCTTCAAAGACTTAAACAATTTGTGAAATAGTCACGTCTAATTAACAAAGGCGTTCAAAAAACATTCGTTTAAAGCAACGTTTGTTCTGAGAACATTAAGCCCGAGGTATGGAGTATCGGAGTATATTTGTCTAAGATTCTTGATTGTATTATCTGCAATGTCAATATTGTATCTTGATATCGATATTTACTATCGTTTCTGTAACACCTTTTAATAATCAGTAAATATCAGTAGATATCACTGATAAAACTTTTAGTACGATGAATGTTAGTTAAATCTTTATGCCGCATCGTGTAACGTTGAGATGCACCTGCATGTTCGTTTTTGATGCAGAGTGAACGGGTTGAAGGCAAAGTTACCGCGTGCCACCTCTGTACCGCATACGGGCGGTACGGAAGCAAATCGAGAATTTCACGCTTATTTGCCGAAATGATCATGCTTCGATCGCTAGCGGCCATCTCTCGCAGGAAAACACTGCCACTTTCAGTGATTACTCCATCGATCTGACCCCGCGGCACTCGCCTTATTGGCCGATACGGTTGTACGTGCGCGCTTATTAAATGAGAGAGCGCGTGCTTTCATGAGGTCGGCAACGGCATCGCCGTGGGGCTGATATGGGGAAGTTGCCCTACCCTTTATTCACCTCTTCTTTTTTCTTTTTCTCACTTCCCTTGATCCTTTCTACCCCACGAAAACGCAGTTACACCGTACTCGGGGTGGTGCGAAATCCCGCGGCGACACTGATTCGCATGGGTCGAACGTTTCATTGTGTACGCACCCATTAAGCATTCTATTTGACTTCACCCGCTTACACATCGTGAACCCACTTCTACCCGCATTCGTCTCTCTCTCTCTCTCTCTCTCTCTCTCTCTCTCTCCCCCCCCTCTTCTCTTTCTCTCTTTCGACTGATCTACATAAATAAGATTAAGTTTCCGTGTGTTGGTTCTCTCTCGTTAACCGCATCACGCGAGAATGACTCGACGGATTTTCAACCAGCTTAGAGGATGTTTGATTTTAAATGCAAACTCCGTACTCTGCATAAAATTTGTTTAATAAGATGCGAATGTGTGAATAATACAATACATTACATAATGAAACAAAATGGAAAAGAGAGATTAATAATAAAAGCGAATATTTATTCAATAAAGAAAAATCGGTTCGTATTTTAAAGCAATATAAAAATAATAAAGCTAAATGTATCCCTTCATTTTGCTCGTTTTTTGACCTTTTTATTTCCATAGAAATTTCATTGTGTTTGAATAAATAGTCTATCAATTTTATATATTTTTGGATCTATCAGGTTCAAGAATATACAAAAATATCACAATATTCAGCTTGCATTTCATCTGTAGTAATTTTTGTAAAAAAAAAATTGTTTATAATGAAAATTCTAAAATTTTCACACCAAGAGGTACGTGTGTGTGTTTTGATATATTTGTACATATTACCATAATTACACTAATATATATCGTATACCATAATATTATAATAATGATTACCATAATTAAATATTATTATTACTGTTATGATGTTACTACTCAAATCTATAATATTTGTAATTCTATCAACAATGTATATGCCTGTTTGGCATCGAAAATAATTATAAATTATAATAATTATTATCATAAAAATAGTTGTTATAATTTAATTATAATTTACAGTTATTTTTTAAGAATTATATTTTATGATTTAGATAATTAACTTTAATTTTTAACTTTTTCTGAGTGTGAAAAGAAAAAAAGAGTAAGAAATAGTTTCCTGTTTTTATATATTCTGTCCACTGCAGGGGATTACGATTTAAATTTGATATCTAATATCTAATATCTAAATGTTTAACAGCAACGGTCTTCTGCCAACAACAGGCTTCTGCCTCTCCCTATATTTTCACAGTGTGCACCCTCGTAACGCCCCTCGTACATTTGCCCCTGTCGTATCTGCCGACACTCTTTTTGTCTTGCTCTTCGTCGCGCATATGCTCGAACTGGCTTGTTCTTTTTTCCTCCTTGACGGCTCGCAGCCTCCGAAATGAACTGCACGAGGAGGAGGCTCGTGTTAAGGGTAAACGCGCGTAGAGACCTCTCTCTTACCCCTCCCCCTTGTCCATTAATAATAGCTTTAGAAATCCGTGCCTTTCTAACAGTCTCACGTCAAAACTAACACGAGGACCTGCCCCAACTTTATAAGCCACGCTACTCGCCTCTCAATTTATTTTCTACATCGCATATTAGACTATGCTCCTCCCTCATTTATTTAACGAAATCAGGACCGATCCCTTCAGATTCAGAGCGGTCATTTGTAAAACGATGATGTTCACAGTTTTACACAAATGGATTATTTATTATTGTATAAGAAAGAAATGTAGATTTGATATATATTTTTCTTTATATATTTTTATATGCATCTTCTTAATGCATTTGTTGTAAATTATGTATGTAAAAATTAAAATAGGTAAAGAAGTATAAGAAAAGTGCAACGCAAGAGCGGATAATATTTTGCATTTTGTTACGTTATGCGTTTTGATACGTTGAAAAAAAAGAATAGTTGCAATTACTATTATCATTTAACTAATAGTTTTATCAATCATGATGTCAACTATAATAGATATATTTTTTGTAAAATTATAAATATAATAATAATTATTACTATAATAATAGTAACAATTATAAAAATTATAATTTTTGACTATAATTATTTTACCATAGAATTACAACTACAAAACACTTTTTTCTCACTGTACGTTACAGCATATATTTTCAAATAATTTTTATTGTAGCATCTTTTACAAGTAAGACATACAAAATATTGTTTATCATGTACACAATTACGTTGGTAGACGTTAAAAAATATAGCGAGCGCAACATTTTATGTATCACGGTAATTCTAACAAACTAAGAAAATGCTGAGTCTGTCGAACTTCAATGTGCACTTGCAGGGTTAAATATACGAAGCCGAATTCCACTGCCTCACATAAAAAGGAATTTGTCGCAAGACAAGCTACGAGATGAACAGGACGCGCTCAAATTATATACGACGCAGCAGTACTACCGAGAAGGCTTATATCTAATCGGAAAAGATAAAATGACGTTTAAATTAGCACGTAAGACTGATCCGATTTCATGCAACATTACCAAATAGCATTCTTGTTGATATTTTTGTGCCATTATCTACAAGTACAACATCTCCTTTAACCGGATGCTAGACACATTACTAACGATACTATCTAGTGATAAATGTGATTAAAAGAAGAAAGTAGAAATTAACTTAACTACTTTCTTGAATGTCTAGAAATTAAGCTTAAGAAAGAAGTTCTTTAATTTTAAACTCATAGAGATCTCAATGTCATTTTTTACTGTTTAGAATTTTAATTTTGTATAGAAAAATAAGCTCGTGTCAAATTTCATTCAATTTTGTGCTTAAAGTAAAAAGTGATTTCAAATTTTTATACATTTGTAAAATTTTACTTATATGTGTGTTTATAGATATTTTTTAAATTTATTATCTTAATTATTTTGTAAAGTAATGTAAAATGTAGAAAATTTGCGAGTGTTGAAGACAGTTAAAGATAAATGCTTTGTAAAATTTATATGCACATATTTAAATGTAAGTACATACATATATTTCAACATTAAGAGAAAAATAAATATGGACTCTCGAGATTTAACAATAAATTTAAATAACGAGCAATTAAAAGTAATAACTGTGCGGTAATTCATGTGCTATTATTTAACAATCATATTTCTGGATTTCTGCATTGAATTAAAACAAAACAAAAATAAATTTTTGTTTTAATTTAATGTAAGGAATCTAGAATATAATTGTTAAATAATAGCGCTTGAATTACCGCAATATTATTACTTTCAATTGCCCGTTGTTTAAACATTAATTTGTAATTTTCTATATATATATTTATCTCTCTTAATTTATTATTTTAATTATCTTATAGCTAAATAGTAAATTTAAAATAAATTTAAAAATATAAGTAATTTAATTGTTTAAAATATTTATCTAAAATTAGTAGTTTATCCAAATTCTTAAAACTAACTGATCGAAAGATTTATCGAGATATATTGCGATGCTCTTGTCATAGATAATCTCGGGAACTGATGTCACCGGTGACAAAATCGTCCTCTTTATGAGGCAGAAAAGTAAAGGAAGAGCAGAAAGGGGAGGAGAGAGAAGGCTTAACGAACCTTCGATCGCTGCTTCCGGTTACATGGTGATCATCGCACGCTTGGTGTCCGTCGCCGACAACGACGATGAGGACGAGAGGGAAAAGTTAAAACGAATCTCTCCTAATTGCCGTCCCCTTGTTCACTCTCTCGCAGGTCCCGCGTTGTTTGTCACCGATGATCCTCTCTCAACTCTTTCTCTTTCTCTCTCTTTCCCTTCCTCTTTCTCCGATATCGATGTCGAAAATGAAAGATCGACCAAACGGTCCAAGCGCCGAACGATAAGGACGCCGACAGATCTCTATAGAGAGAAAAAGCGAGATCGCGGGAAGTCGTGGGATCAGAAGGGAAGGAGTGAAGGACGGAAAGGTTGAGAGAAAAAGAGAATTAAAGAGAATAAGAGAGAGAAAGAGAGAGAAGGGGAGGGATAAGAGAAGAGGGATACTCTGAGTCGAAGAGTAGAGAGTGAGATGGAATTAAAGAGGGAAAGAGGAGTGATCTAAACGAGGACAGAGGGAAAGAGGGATAGGGCGAGGTACCAAAAGAGAGCAAGCGAGAGAATTTAGCCTTTGTCTTGTCGTGAGTGAAGAGAGTTTGCTTCGTGGTGAAGGAGTCTTCTTCGTGCTCCTCAGCTTCTTTTCGTGCATCGTCGTGCTTCTTCAAGCTCCCTCGATTTCTTTTCTCCTCCAGGCTAGATCTTCGCGAATATCTACGCTCGCCGTACGGCCTTCGAAGAGAAGATGACGGGGAGGTCGGTCTGTGTGAAACGCCAGTCTTCCCCTTAGCTGGCCAACGCCGGAAATTGACATCCGAGCTCCCCCGGTTTCCCGTCCGACCAAATTCGTCCTCGTTTGCACATCTGCCACCTTTTCTTAATTAGCAAATAAGGCTTTTTTTGCGTTAAATATTTGCACATTAAACTTTGCCTTATCTAGTGATTAAATGACTTCTAATTATAATTATCCTGTTACGCGATTTATAGTATCACAAATACCAAACAAACCACTCCAAAAATAATCTCGTTACGAACTCTCGATATTACAAACAAAAGTAGAAACCAACAGGACGAATGAGAATACAGAGCAGTTATCAATACGCAAAGTGATAAAGTAAAAAAATGCTACTCCTTTATTCCATAGTTTACGAACATAAATTTCGTAAACTGTGGAATAGAGGAGTAAAATTTTTTTACTTTATTACTTTGCCTATTGATAATTGCGCTGTACTCTCATTCGTTTGGTTTCTACTCTTTTTGGTTTTAAATACCAAACATTTTTCTCTCATAAGGGGAGGGAAGTGGAAACACGTTTTTGAAATGTAACTTGTAAGAGATAGTCGTTTGTAATCATATTAAGAATGTCAAGTTCCAGTTTAGACATCTCTTAACTTGTTAAAAAAATATAAAATAAAAAATAAATATAAAAATTAATGTGCCTTTGTACCTTTGTTTAATTAAAAGATAGTACACACCCCCCCCACACACACACACAATATTATATATATATATATATATATATATATATATGAAAATTATTATTAAATTATATACTAAAATTATTTGGAATAGTAAAAAAATATCTGCTCATGTTATTAAACGAAAAATGCTATAATAAAAACTAATTATTATTTAATAATAAAATAGGATTTTCAATATAATTGATTAATATCTTAATTGCTTCTATACATACATTATCGCTAATGTATATTCATTGGTTTATATGTTAAGAAATATGTTGTTCATCATTGACGTCTGTTTCTTTCAATAAGTCGTTTATATCTATCGATGACGTTAACGATTAGGAACTACGCAGAGTTCTTACTTTAAGACTCGATAATTCTTTAGAACAGATTATCATCGTAAGCAAATAGCAACGAGTTTAATCACCAGTGTCATAAAAGAAATTTATCTTTTTTCAGTATTGACTTAATCAGATAATACATATCTAATATATACATTTAAGTAAACAACTTTTGATGACCTATCAATTATCCAATTAATATATTAATATACAAATAAATCTCTAAATTGGTATCTCTAAATTGCATTTAATTAAAATTTAATTAAAACAATTACAATTCTAAAATTGTAATTAATTAATAAAATTGTAATAGTAGATAAGTTGGCATTGAAAACGATTGTAAATACTCATTTTTAGTGCCAGTAATATATTTTTTGATATATAGGATTCTACAAATATAGTTAACATTATAGTAATAATAATTATAAAGATGAAGATTCTAATCATAATTATTTTATTATGCTATTATATATGTCACAAATAATAATGTTACAAATATCAAATACTTTTTTCCTTACAAGGGGAGGATCAGGAGTATTGAAAACGCGTTTTTGAAATGCGATTTGTGGTAAAATAATTGTTTTTGCATATAAAAAATTTCAGACTCTATATAGCTAAAGCCTGCGGCACGATACTTTTTTTTTCCTGCTGAATTGCTTGCGTTTTAGTAAATTAGTACAATTGCATTACACAGAATGCAGTATTGTTGGGTAATTTGCTAAAACGCAAGCAACCAGCAGAAAAACATACATCGCGTGCCGCAGGCTTTAGGCACTTGTTAGTTTATTAAAAAATAAATGTATATAAATAAATATAAAAATTTTGATGTCATCGAAGGTTAATTACTTGGCAGAATATAAGTTTCAGAAAAAAGAGGAAAAAAGTTACGTATTATAATATTTCAAGGTTAATTGCCTTTTTTTTCGTTCGATGGACGGTATTAACATAGTTCGGATTAATGCGAACTCAAGCACAACGTTATTGTCCGCGTTGTTGAAATGATGATAACGCATTTATCCGAGAATTGTTTTATATCAGTTATATATCGCAAAAAAGTTAATTGATCTTAGAACATTATAATACTCAACTTTTTTTCTCTTGAGATATATTGCCTTCCCAAGTGATTAATCTAACTAAAAATTATTTTATATTTATTGTTAATTTTCAAAAACTAAGAAGTTCTGAGACCAGATTTTGGGATTTTCAATATAAGCAAAACAAAAACTGTTTTTTTTTACATTTTAAAATCGTGTTTGTATTTTTAATTCTATCTTTGTCTCTCTCTCTCTCTCTCTCTCTCTCTCTCTCTCTCTCTCTCTCTCTCAGTGTACTCTACGAGATAATTCAACTCGAAATATGATCAGTCAAATCTTCTGGAAACTGGAAGCTATCTGTGTTACCCTAGATAAATTTGTCACTTTGAGTTTACAAAGATTACTATTTTCTGTAAGCTTATAATAAATTTGCTTGTACAATAATCCTTATGGAGAAATTTGTTAACAGATTCTAGAAGTTCTCTCCACATGATTCATTCAACCGTCTTGTGAGTAATTGTAATTTTGCTTCGAAAGTGACTCAGCATTGCTAAGATATTTTTGTATTACCTCTCATTATACATTTCTGAAATCCAAAGAGGGCTCGATAAGAAAGTTGAAACATGTAATGTAATACGAATTCTAATTTAGAAACGTATGTTGCAATTATTTAAAATCTCTAAGTATCCAATATAATATTTATTTTAGATTAAATCCGCATCTAAAACCATTGAATCTTGTATGCTCTTTCGAACGTATTAATTTGTTATTCCCTCAGATAATTAGGAAAAGCTGTTATTATGAACAAGATGCGAATTACTCGATGAACGTTTTAAGATGTATGTAGACTCTACACATTTATATTTAATTAGGACATATACAGACTCTAGAGATTTATAATAGATTCTAATCTAACGAATTGAGCTTCTAGCCGTTGAGCCTGTAAATGGCAGTTGTCGGAAAATTTTTTATTTTTAGGTTTAAAAGAAGTTTTCTAAATAGAAGTTGCATATTAAGTAATATTAAAAGAGGTGTTTGATTGTTCAAGTATCAAAAAACAGGTAATAAGATTTATAAGATTTAATTGAGGTTGAAAGAGATTGAAAGTAAAACTAAAATTGCAATCTCTTTTCGACTGCGAAAACGCAATAACGCAATTTTCGTGGGGCAGCGCGAGCGGCCAGGCGCCAGGGAACTGGCGCCGCCGCGACGCGCGACGGCCCTGGCTCGACTTGGCGGGCGCGACCGAGCGCCACCGAGCAGTCCCGATCTCGGCGGTGGCCCCGTCGTAGCCATGTGTTGCGGTCTGCCGTGAGTGCTTTGCGACAAGAAGGGAGATGCGCGGTGTCTCCTCTGTGCGTCTTTTTTTCGTGTCTTGTCTCGCGGTGCGACGGTGTCTCGTCCCCGCGAAATCCGCGGGCTTTCGACGCGCGTGTCTACACTGTGCTGCGCGACGAGTCGTCGCGGCGCAAAACTAACAGTGTCACCGGGGCGGCCTCAATCGCGGGCGTCCGCTCCACCGTTGTGCGCGGACGATACCGAGACGAAAACCACCCGGGTGTGTCCCACTCTCGCCGCGCGCGAGAGGAGAACGACCGAGCGAACGAGCCGACGAAACGGAGAAAAGTGCGTACGTGCGCCGCGTGTGTGTGTATGTGTGCATGTGTGTGTGTAATAAGAGTGTGCGTGTTCGTGTTTCTCTCTACGGCATCACCGACGGTTGACGGCGGGCAAGAAGGAGCAGCCCGTTGCGTTCGCGCGACTGTTTGGCCGTATACACTTCGGCATCGTTTTTCGCGTGTGAGTGCGAGTCGACGGAGGGAACGAGGTTGGTGGAGGAGGAGAGACGGGTTGGTAGCAGTGTCGGTTCTACGAAGAGCAACTGAGCGAGAAGGGTATAGAGGGGAAGGGGGAGAGAGAGAGAGAGAGAGAAAGATAGCGTAGCCCGGGCGACTCGAGCGTGAGATCGAGAGAGCGAACGCAACACGTAGAAAGTGCAGTGCAGACAGAGATAGAAAGTGAGAAAGAGAGAGAGAGAGAGAGAGAAAGAGAGAGAGAGAGAGAGAGAGAGAGATAAAAAAAAGTATGATACACCGCGCGGCGTAGGTGTGTGCTTCGCCGGGGCTTAGGAGACGCGGGCGTTGTTTGTTTGTGTACGTTTGTGCGTGTGCGCCGCGACATTTGTAACGGTCGGCCGAGACGGACGAACTTGAGGTCGCGGAAGAGCCGCGGGGAAAATATACTGACGATATCTTTTCTCGGCGTTTCGGCGTTTCGTCGTTTCGAACCATCGCGTTGCGTTCTCGTCGCGCCGGTCGCCGGAGTATTTGTGCATTTCGGTGTTTACCGGGCATAACGGAGGCATCGGAGGATCGGTGCGCGACATACAACACACACACGGGCGAGAACGGAAGGAGTGGGACCGAACGAAGGGCGCGTACGAGAGAAGGAGAGCACGGCGGTTAAGGGGAGAAGCGCCGACTGGAGCCAGTCGGAGCGAGAAGGAGCGAGAAGGAGCGAGAAGGAGCGAGATAGCGACGGGCGAGGAAACGGCGAAAAAAAAAGTCGGAGTAATGGTGTAATCAGCGGATTGCGCTTTGCGATTTGGCGGTCGTGCGTTCGATCGGGGTGTGTATCCGTCGCGGTGCGAGAACAACGAGAGTCCGGGACAAGTTCCTTGGCGGCGGCGGCGGTGGCGGCGGCGGCAGTGCCTCGTCTGTGTGTATGTGTGTACGTGCGTGAGAACAGGGTCGCGAGGTGAAGCTCGCGGCGAGCAGCGACGAGCCGCAGCCGGCGGCGACGAACGGTTGGATTATACGCAACGAGAGGAGATATCCCGGGGATCTAATACGCTTAACACGGGAGTGAGAGAGGATACACGGGAGGAACAGCCACGGGGATATAGACCCCGCGGGGGAGAGAGAGAAAGAGAGGGAGAGAGAGAGAGGTGCGCCTCGCCGGTCATCGTACGGGTGTATGCGTGCACGCCTGCCCTCGCCAACACGCGGCAACGGTGAGTGATTCTTCTTCTCTTTCTCTTTGATATCTTACAGGCAGCTGAGAAGCTACGTGAACTCAACCCTTCCCCCCTCGCCAAGTCGATTTTTTCCTCCCTCCCCTCTGGTGGTTGTTTGATTGTGCGCGCCATCTTTGTTTACGCCATCTTAATTTTGAACTGTAAATACCTCGATTATGTATTAAAATTTGTGCGTAGGGCTGCTTGGAATTAATCGAGGTGCAGGTACTCTGTTTTTTTTTTTTTTTTTTCTGTCACGAAGATTAATTGGGACGCTGGTCTCTCTCGTTTTCGATCTTTCTCATCTTTGAATACTTGACGTGACGTTCACACACGTAGCCTCTCGGCAGGCTATACATGTAACTGTGTGTCTGTGTGAGAACAGGCGGCTCCTGCTTTACAATATGCCTATGTATGTAAGTGACTTCTGGTGTTCCGGTTCTCTGTGTAGCAATACGTTGCTCTGGTCGCTCTCGAATAGCCTCGGCATTGATATATCGATTATTAATTAGCAATAAACCTAAAAAGAGCTGGCAGGAACTCGAGGCATTTTTTTTGCTCCGCAGGTATTTCGGATTTATCCGAAATTTGCCTGCCTAAACTGGAGGCGATAATGGTATTTATTAAAGCGTTAATGTAATAATCCTGCTCTCGAGAATGCGTTAGTATAGTTAGTGCATTTAACAGTTGATTAACTGTCGTTATCACTCATTCAACATATACACAATAAATTCGTAGAGATTACCTAATAAACAAACTTCCTCATTTTCACGAATTTGAATACAGGTACGCGAAGACATAGCCTTTAATAACAAGTTATATTTTTTGATTATAAGATTATTATCATTATTTATTATCTTATGGCAGATATATATTTATGTATGTTAATATTGCTTTCTTATTTTAAATACAGCATAAAAAATACGAAAAATTTAACCAAACAAGGTAACAAAAATATAATAATAAACAACTTTTTTTTCCTCCTTTGTTGAATCGTGTACGATGACATCGGTGATTGATTTAGCTTTGAATATGATTTTCGAGTTTTTATCACAAGTTAAGTAAATATTATTCTATTAATCATCAAAAGAGAACGTAACTTAATGTTATTAAAAAATTGTTGCAAAAAGAATGATTCAATCCTACATAGAATGCCTATCGCATATAAATTTCGCGTGTGAGCCGGGTCATTGATCGTTAAGTTATGCTTTCAGTCTTAAAGTGTTTCAATTTGCTATGCTAAAAGCTAAAACAAACGTAGACATGCTTTCAAAAACTCAGTCCATAGTTCATTATATATAAGTTGGGACTCCTAGGTAATAAATGTTACAATAGAGAGCATGACAAGTGATTTTAATTTTTAAGCAATGTTGTAGTATTATTATATATTTTATTCAAATGTTATAAGGGGAGAATATAAGTATATATTATATATTTATATCATTTCTAGATTAAATTTGATAGTCTGATTATTCTTTTTTTCCTTTTAAATTAATAAATAGATTATTTATAAAGACTCATCGTGTAGTAATATACATACTAAAGACCAGAAAACCATCAAATGTGCAAAGAAATAATTTTTTTAGTAAAAGTGATGTAAAAAAGCGATATGTTTATTACATTATATTTATACTCAGTTTCTCATGAATGATTCCAACTGTTGGCCCAGTGTAAGCACAAAGATATGGTTATCTCAAGTGTGATTTAATCGCATCGATTTGTTGATAAATCGGATAGAAAGTGAGCGGAGCGTCCGTGATAAATGAGAATTCGTTTGCGTGTATTACTTAAAAAACTACTGTTAACCATTGCGGGCTTTCGGATTCCTGTCGGATAACAGTTTGCATTGCGCGAATGTGGCTCTCGCGAAAAGGTTATTTCAACAAACTCAATTCTCCGCCAAGTCCTTGATATCGCGTGAGAGTGCTGGTCTACCGTGACCACGCGTGTGTCTGTATCGTAGATATATGCCGTGTGTGTATGCGCGTATGTGCTTGTATGTGCGTGAGTGCGGACGACCACCGGCCGCATGTGTCTCTCGCGGGCAAACGCGAACACGATAGTCACGCCTGCCGCAGGCACGCACACGCACGCACACGCACACACACACATAATTCGCATTCAAAATGTAGAGAGACATCGTAAGAGAGAATTCCTGCTTTCGCGCATTCGAACTGTAGAGGTGTAAAACACGATATAAGAAACGGAGGGAGAATAAACGTGGGAATACGGTGATCGATATCAACGAGAGAGGTATCGATACGCCTCGCTTGCATCTAGCCTGGGAAATATATATATATATATATATATATATATATATATAAATAATATATGTGTGTGTGTGTGTGTGTGTGTGTGTGTATAGTTATTCGCGATATCTATCCGAGACGCGCGAATAAATTTCCGGCATACTTTCCGCATGTCGTTTGATTTTCTGTTGTGAGGCTCGGTATATTCTTGGCGCCGGCATTTCACCTTTGATATCGATGCCGACGATACTCGGGCGGAAATGTCGAATGGAAAATACTCGGGATAATAGAGTGGAGATCCCTTCAATAAAACGTGATTCGCACAATAACGAAATAACGAAATAACGGCGAAATAATCACCATTCGGCGTTAATAGTCCTCCATCAGCGTTCGCGCGACGCGCGTCTGAACGCTGCGTTCGAGCATGTAGCGACGCACGCACGTACGCATGCACGCACAGACACGCGTATGCACCTTGTATGTATGTAGACGACGCACGAGTCTCGCTCGAGGCGACGACGAGGATTCATTCAAGGCGGAGCTTGTGCTCGCTTCGCTCGCACGCGCTCGCACTCGCATCGCGACTCGCGAGCGAAATACGTTGCGTAGGTAGGTTACTCACGCGTGTCGGCCGTCCGGCTGCGTGGGAGCGGCACTTCACGCGTGCACGCGCGCTCCGGTGTCTCGGGAATTCTACATTGAGAATAAGGAAGATACCTTTTTGAATAAACTTCTGCAACGTGTAAAGTTTATACTTGAAAGAGAAACGAAACTCGCGTTCGCCGTTCTTTCGCATATTGAAAAATACAATCTCTTTTATCGCGCATATTATTGTACACGAGAGATAAAAGTGTATAGCAAACTCAAGTGTATGGCAATTTACATTGTTAAATTCTCTTGGCGATTCATAGTTTTGAATTTAGAAGGTTCAAGCGATTTTTATTGGTTAAAAAAGTTTACACAGGATGACTGATTAAACATATATTATTTTGTAGCTCATAATTGGCACGTTTTCCAATAAACTCTGCATTCTAATTTTGTGTATAGCAAAGTTTGCGTGGAATTGTAAAAATAAGAAATATTTATTTTTCTCTCGCGATACTTTATGCACAAAAATCAATGAGACATATTGTTTTAATAGGTATTGAATAATATATATGTAAATTAATAAATTAAAATATTGCTCTGGATAATTAATATTTTGATATTATAAAATCATATTACTTGAGCAAGTAATAGCATTATTCAAATAAGATATTTATAATATTAAAATATTAATTATTTAAATTAATGTTTTAATCTATTAAAATATCAACCTATTTTAATTTAATTGTTTATCACACAGTTAGAAAATTTGTATTAAATTTAACACACGTGTGTCTTAAATATTCATTCATATTTTTATGTTAATTTAACACAAGAAAAAATTAATACAAAAAAATATGACAATGTAATAATGATAATATTTATAAGCAAATTGTGAAATATATATTTTTTTCAGCAAAATTAAATTAATTATTTATGATATGTTAAATTAATACATACTCATTCATTCATTTTAAAATTTATTTTAAAATATCTTATTTTTGTTTTTTGATTCACTCATAAATTGTGTGATTTTGATACTAAGAAATAAATATGTGAAAAAAATATTTAAATAACAATCACGTTATGTTAAATTAATACTCGAATGTGTTAAAAATTTAACACAAATTTTGCAAAGGATTCGTTTTTGGATTCATTTTTAATACAAATACGAAACATTTTTTACTGTGTAATAATATCACTACATTCACTAAAACAATATTTCCCCTTGATTTTGATTTATGTTTAAAGTATCGCGAAAGAAAATAAATATTTCTTCAAGTAATTACGTTACTCAAGTATTTCTTAAAAATATTTCCGATCCGAATTGCGCGGATCAGGTATTAAATTAACAGAATAAACTGCCATTAATTAATCAAAATACAAAATAACAAATTATGCCTTTTATTAGTTTGTGCGATATCATCGAATGTATGATTGATTATATACGTACGTTATATACGTACTTTATCGTTTTTTAAGTGCAAAGGAGATATCGAGGTCTCTCGTGTATATATATCCGTTTTGTCAGAGTAATATATCGGAGTAATATGCCGTTGGATATATCGGCACGGGGCCCTTATTCTTTTCCTTTTAACATACAGAAACGGCAATCACTCGCGCGGGCGGCGCGGCGCGATACGATGCGCCGCGGCGGCCATCCGCGCCAATCTGATACGCGTGCAATGAGATACGCGCCGAGGATATTGTGTGCGCGGCGCGTAATGTTCCGCCTCGGCTTCTCTTTACGAGCCGGTCCGACCTGCCGGCTGGTTATAAACCGTCGGCGAAGCCGACGCGACGCGTTCTCGAGCGCGCGCACGCGGGGATTTGCCGAGGAATAAAGCATTCCCGTGCCGCGACTAACACCAGTATTAACTCCAGAATGGTAACGTTACCTTGCGCTTCGCGCATTCGAAATGCCTTTCGTTGCTTTTGTTTTTCTCTCTCTCTCTCTCTCTCTCTCTCTCTCTCTCTCTCTCTTTCGTTGCTTGCGAAACTCGCGTATTTTTGCGCCGTACAGTCGGCTTACTAAATCCGACAACGACCCGACAGAAAACTGTTATGCCGTTCTCTATAAATCACTCTGAGTCTACAGAATCGTGGAACGTGTCTCACAAGCAAACACGTTTACCCTCACATTATTATTAACGATGACAATACGTGGACATTTTAAAATACCTCTGGGTAGTTTATTTCGGGTTTTTTCGAAATCGGGATGTTCGATCGTTTTCTAAACCGTAACAAAAAAGTTTATTTTTTGAAAGATGAGCTTTAACTTCTTTAACTGTGGTATCTACAAACGCAAGCCTATTGTTACTGGAGACTCGTAAAATCGACTAACGATTACCATTCACATACCTGACTACAAAGATCACCTGCTGACAGCGCAGTAATTACCTATTCTAACCTTTCAACAAGATCGTACGGAAATCATTCTTAAGTTTTTAGAAAGTTAGCGTGCTGAGCGTCGATGTTTAACGGCATGCGCTCACGAGAAATTCCTACTACAGTAGGAACTATGAGATATCCTGCTGTTCGAGAGAAAAGTGCGACGACCGCACGAGGATTTAAATCGCTATTTAAAACAGCGACTGCCACCGCTATCGATTAAAGTAGTCGCTAATGCCACTACACGTAGTGGCCATTATAATGTACGACGACTGGCCGTTCAACACGATGTTATTACGCGTTTTATATGAACGCATACTTTATAGACTATTTATCGCGTAATTACGGATGGAATGTGCTTGATGGCGCGTGTACCGACGAAAATATAGATGACGATGCGTTGAATCGACTCTGTAAAAATAACTCCATCGGGCAGATAACACATGGAAAGAGGGAGACACGCAACCATGATATTTGCGTTTTATTATTGTTGGCCGTCTCTTTGCAGTATTTTCTGCACGCAATAAAACACACGGATACAATTGGCTTGAATAAACTAACACTTGCTGAGAGAAAATTATGTAAATCCATTTTTTGATGGAACCTTTTCGTGTAGTTTTTACAAAAATAGTGAGATTTGTTAACAGTTAGATGATTGGTGTTATGCGAATTTAACCCTTCAGCACCATCCCAAAATTTTCAATCATTGTGGGACGTTGAGGGAAACATGTGTTTTTTATGGTTCCGGACTACATAAAAGTCTGAAAAAATTTTTCTACACTTGTGAAACTTTTAACAATAAGTTTTGACTATAATAAAAATTGAACTGTATTTTATTTACTTTTTACATATTAATCTGAATAAGATTTTTGAGAAAACCTTTTTGTGATGTCGACCTTAAAAGGCACAAAGTGATGTAGAGGGTTAAAATCGAAGAGATAAGATTTATATTAAATTTTAATATATAAAATATATTAAAATTTTTCAGATTTTCAAAGTGTCTGAAGATCCTAAAATATCTCAGATTGACGTTTCGTTTATTTAATAAGAACCGCTGTGTAAGCTTCTACTGTATTAGTATTTGTATTTTAACAATAGAAATTTTATTTCTATTCAATTGAGAATTATCGCATAATGGTCGTTCCTAGAATTAAATAGTGCAAGGTTTAATTTAATTTTCCGTCTGCAATCTGTGTCTTTTTTGGTACAAATGAAATTTCATCCTTATTTTTGCTCAAATTTCAATTTTTATTGAATAACATTTGAGTTTAAAAAAACTATTTAGTAATATAATGGAAATGTTGAAAAATAATTCTGAATTTTTTCACAATTTTTGAAAATCTAAAACAATAAAAAAAAACAGACTAAACAAAACAGACCCAATTGCAGAAGGAAGGAGTAAAAATATGATTGCAGCGGGGGGTTAAAGTTGTTGTGAATCGATTTGTCTTTTCGAGTCAGTATCACAAACAGGAAGGAAGGAGGGGAGAGAGAGAGAGAGAGAGAATGTTATCTTACCTTACAAGATATTGATATTAACCGCTAATCGTTTTACGTAATCAGCAAATGCGCGCTCGCCGTAAAGTCGAGAACAAGCTTCGCCATGCCACGCTAATCTTCCAGATTATCGGACATGCTCACGGTAATTAAGTATGTATTACGGTTGCACGGTGTACACGTACACACGAGTGTGCACGCGTAGTCGTGTACATATATGTATATATAGCTGCACAATATATTAATTCATCGCACACACGTATCTGCGAAAGCGTATACGACCGCTACTAATGCTGGCATAATGAAACGCATCGTTGCACCGTTGGTTGCGCCGCGTTCCTTCGCGTTATGTCTCGTTGATTTACGACCTGTCCATTGAGAATCTGAGAATTTCCAGGCACGAAGCGCGATTTCGTGTGTTTAGTCACCTCGCGTAGAGATCCGCGATGTACAGCCCACGTTACAACGTACGTAGGTGTGTACACGATAATACAGGGTGGTCATAAATTCACGCAGGCGCACTGCGCCGCTGAGATTCTTCGTGCGTGGCAGTTTACTTCCTCCTTTTCCTCCAATCGCGTAATATATTATGCAGTACTGCAGCCGGAAAGGAAGACTTTGTAACGTAATTACATTAAGACAGACCCACAATTACAGTTCTCAATTATCTCAATTTAATACTGTCAGAGTTAAAATAATAACACGACTTTTGTAACTCATCAACGAATGGCAAAGTTTGCAAGTCAAGCCCCTGTCTACCAGCAATTATTATACACGATGGTGACATTATCATAAAATAACCACTTGATGTTGCGGCCAAGCTAATTTCAATGTAAACGATATGCAGCCTGAATTAATATTTGAGTTGCGCACCTCTGATTTAGCGCGACAACGTTATGCGCTCAACTATATTCATCAAAATTGCCGGGAATGCCTCGGTAGAATGCTTATAATTATGCTATAATTAATGGAAACTGATATGCAGCGCAGTTTATTATAGATATTGACGTAACACTGCACTACGTGACATGCTGCGATATCATATGATGTGGCTAATTGTTTAGATTAATTAGAACGCTGATGCATAGTTCGGCCCGCGGAGTTATGAGGGCATATATCCGGTGCATATGTATTACTCTATAGCGTTAGATACATCTTCTCGATTATATCACGGACCTGTGATAATGACGTAGTAAACAGTATTATCTTATCTTAAATTATTATCGATGAGATGAATTCGTAATAAATTAAACATACTAAGCGCATCAGATTATATTGTCAAAGTAGAATACATTGCTAAATGCGCACAATAATAACATACGTTATTTTTTTCTGCTGCACTACATGACTTAATTTCTAAATTATATTATTACACGCAACACATTCGCGCATTCTGTGACATATTATCCTGAACATATATTGCGTTTCTGCTATAGACTACTTATAGACAATGCCTTTTAAAATGTTAATATAGTGAAACAATATTAAATAAAAAAATAAGATGAAACTTCTACTCATTCGCGGTTTAATGATTTTAATAAAGGAACTTATTTTCTTGTTGTTGATTAATAACTGTAATTCGGTTTCAAATCTTGTTCATTCAGTGCTATAAAACTGTCTTCTATCTGTTCTCTTGTATTTTCTCCGTAGGTCGAAATCAGCGAGATTACCTAGCCGCCGTGCTCGTAAAATGCGCATCGCGATTACGTAAGTTTTCTCTCGACGGCGTTTCGCTCCCGTGAACACGATGCTCCTTCTAGTAATTATCGGCCCCCGTACTCTATGAGGACCGATTTAATAAAAGTTTTCCTCCGTTTCGCATCGACGCCTACCTACGCCGAGATGGGAAGTGTCCCTTAAGGAGCCTGTCGAGTCTTAAGTCGAATTTACACGGTTTATCTTCGACAGTCGCCCTCTTGAAAGAATACTTTATGTAAATGTTGTTTCAGAGCAAAAGATGAAAGAAGAAAAAAAGAGTCGATTTAAAATTCGTAAGAAGAACAAACACATAGAAGGAATAAGAGACTGGCGCGATACGATTTAAAAAAAAATAATATAATTTAAAAAAATAATAAAATTAGGACATAAAATTTAGGACTGCACGAAAAGGATGATTTTGCTGAAATATCTAAACATTTAAGTCCCGCGCGTGCGGGCAAAAACAATTTTGTTAGACCTTAAAAATAATTATGTAAAAAACTCAAGCATGATAAGCAATGCTGCAAAAAGTTTTAACATTCTAACAACCAGCTTGAGCGTCCTACATAATTATTTTGATAATATAAGAAAATTATTTTCTGTATCTAGCTAAATTTTTAGATACTTTAGCAAAACCATTCTTTCAGTGCAGAGGATTTTTACACGGAAAGAACGATTTTGTTAAAGTCTAAAAATTCAGTTAAATATAGATCCACAATTTTATTGGACTATCAAAATACTTATATAGGACGTTCAAGCTGATTGCTAGAATGTCAAGATTTTTTACAGCATTATGCTATTTGCGCTTCATGTCTGAGTTTTCTAGTAATTATTTTGATGGTTCAACAAAATTATTTTCAAATCTGTATCTCTGTATGTAGCTAAATTTTTTGACATTTCAGCAAAATCATTATTTTTATGCAGATACACGGAGAAAAATATGGAGTAATATGAACTAGAATTTTAGTAAGTTTTTATTTAGTAAATTTTATGGAATTGACAGGTTTATATAGGAACATATGTAAAACTTATCTACTTTTCTGCTAAACGTGCGAATCATATAGCCACGCTGTAAGATACTTTTTATATTTTTTAAGGTAAATATATAAATTACATCTCAGTAGAATTTACTTTATCGACGAGTATTTTTGGCGCTGACAAAATTTACTTTACTGCTTAAAAATGCAAATGTGTAAAATATTGAAAGTTCATGCTTATAGTCTTGAAAATATTATGATTTACTTTACATAAAATCATCATTTGAATGGATTTACTTTGAATTGGAATATACTTTTCACCTCGCCTCTCCGATATTTTTATTTTTAGGCAAATAAAGTTTGTCATAAGTTTGGCAAAAATAATAACGAGACTAATTTTCACTAGTCTTGTAAGATTCAAATTACTCTTTTTTTTCCGTGCATTTTGTAAAACAAAAATTCAAATTGCACGAGTATCTTATAGTTATTTCAAACTCGATTTTTTATTAAGATACGACATTCATTATTTTCATTCATTTTAAATGATTATATGATGTGATCATTAAAGATGCATTGTACAGATTCTGATAGAACTAAATCTCATTAATCCGATACATTCATTTTGGCCGATTTGTACGAGATAATCATCAAGATCGAACCGTGCAAATTCGCCTTTAGCTTGGTTTCATTTTTTCATTAAACTAAGTAACTCCCTCCCTCTCTTCCTTTTCTTCTCTCTCTCTCTTTTCTGGCATGCGATAAACTCGCGGCGTGGCAATCCCTTTAAGTGCTCGATTCGATCCATCGCAATGGCCCTTACGTCGCTCCGACATCAAGAATGGCGCGTTATGAAAAAACGATTGAATCGGGAGCCTAATAAATCAAGAGCCTTCTTTCTCTGCGCTGATAATTCCTTTTGTTCTAATTTTACATCGTTTTTTTTTTAATCGGTCACAATTGTTTTTTCTTTTCAACTCTCTCGTTCTCTCGCGCGGCTCTTATGTAAATTTATTCAAAAGATACCGGTAACATATTGGTAATATATTCACAGCAATATAACGGCGTTAAAGCGCGCTTTACACATGCAACGATGTTTATTTCGACAATTTTTAATGGAGACACTCGAAATGGAAACGATATATATTTAGCAATAAGATAACGGAACTATGTAAATCTTTTCGATTTACGAATCTTTTTTTTTTTTTACATAAGGTGACGTAAGGTGTAAACTTTTATTTCGGACTTGTCAAGATATGTATATGTTTATCTGCTTTATGTAATTTTTTTTAAAATGTATTTGGGCCATATATTTTATTGGTGTAAAAACCAAAATAAATTTTGGGTGATAAGGAAAAGCTTGCATTCTTATTTTTTTTTTTTACATAACTTAAAACAGCACTTTACCCTCCACGGTTCGCAATTGCTCGCGATAGTATACCACGGACATGCTCGGAAGGCCAGCGAGATAGGCGTGAGTTATGCGTGCACGCATACCTCCGCGCTGATACGCGCGCATACAACACGCATATATATCACGCGGACGGTATTATATCAGAATTAATCCGTGCTCTCATCGTTTTCCTGCCCAAAGAATCTGTATACGTAAAATTGCATATTTTTAAAAATTGTATATATTTATCAAATACAATCTGTGTATTCATTTCGCGTTGTACTCTCCACGTGTGCATGCGAGTTTCATCTATTTATTTACTTTTTAAATGAACACGATGTTATTACAGAGAAAAAAATTTCGTAAAAATATTGACCCTTGAAAAAAAATTCCAGCTATTATATTTATAATCTACAATCTATAAATTTTTACATCTGTTATGTGCGTATTGAACGAGGCGTTCTAACCTGTTATCATCAATATTTATAACTTTACGGCTTTCCGCAAATTTCGCATAGGTATTTATAATTCTGTGTCTCTAACCGCACGCTGCATATTTATAGTTACGAATTCCAGGGCATATATTGATTTGGATAATTAAAGTCATTGCTGAATTTAGTCGGTGTGATATAAATGTCACTTGTTTAACATTTCACCAACAGAAAATAACTTTTTTAGCGCAAGCTTGTATAAATAATTTGGATATAAATCAACGATAAAAATTCATCGTTTATCAATACAATAGCTAACAAGGTAATACGGAAAGATAACATATACATAGACAGACAGAGAGAGAGAGAGAGAGAGAGAGAGAGAGAGAGAGAATTCGTTTATTTATATATATTATGTCGCGTAATATGTGAATGTATGCATGTATACGAATCAGGATTTCCATATTATTTGCAACGTCTGAATGAATTATCCATTTATAATCTCTATATATTTATAATCCGGCATCTCGAATTGAATGCGATTGTATTAATCAGATCTTCTACATATTAAGTTAATTTTATCTCGTACATTGCTAAATTTATAATGTCAAATTATACTCAATTTAGGTTAGTTTTAATCAATTTTATAGGTTACCTACTCTTATTCACATGTCATTGATTAAAACAACAAAGTTAAACAATTTAATTCAAGTCACGAATGTGTTTGATTCAAATCCAGTTTATTATTTATTAAGTACATCTGCTAATATGGACATTTACTTTGAAACTGAAATGAAATGATTTACAGTTTGATATACACAAAAGTTAAAAAAACAAAATATTATTTAACTCAAGGAATTAGATTACTTTTTCTCTTTTGATCTAATAGTGCAATGGATATACTTTTTTTAGCCGCAAAAGTGAGAAGGAAACGAATCTTCTAGCACGAAATCCTACAAGTAATTAAATTAAAAGATTGCTGATAAAGATCCTTTCGCTTTATCGGCGCGCGACAGAAGAGACCCCGATAAAGAACAAAAAGATTTTCTCTTTGATAGGACGATATTATCGCTCCCATTAGCGCGCGCGCATTAATGTAGGCGCAAAAGCGCTCGCGGAGAGCAATGCGATTCCGATTAATTAAGTTGATTAACGATAAACGCAGACGGGACGAGCAGACCGGAAGTGACAAGTGCGTATGTACGCCTGTCCCGACCGTATAATCGACCATTGTCGGCGACATAACGATGTCGAGTGAACCGAAACGGTTCTAGCACCGAGTAATTAGCGTTTCTCATCGTCATTGTCGCCGCTGTGCTCATCATCGTCGGTATCGTCGTCGACGGCGCCGAAAGGTACCTATCGTTTAACGAGGCGTTAAAGCGATGAAAGCGTTTCGGAGCGGCGCCAACGTTCTGGGAAAGGATATTCTGATCGCGACATTACTCGCGTCGTCAAATTTCGCATATATATTTCCGGCTAAAACGTATATTATAGATGGAAAATTTGTGTTAAATTTAACACATTTCACGTGTTCCGAACGGTCTACTCAAATTTTTGTGTTAATTTAACACAAAATGAATATGTGTTAGGAAGTAACATAAATATTATGTAAGAAATTAACACAATAACGTGATATGATACAATTTTTTTTAAACAGTCATATTCGTTCATCAAAATTAATATTTATAAAGAAATGAAATGTTTTCTATTTTTTTATTGAATAATATGCTAACTTGTGTTTCATTAAATTTAACATTTAATGTATTAAATTAATACATTTTATCCATTTATTTCAGAATTTATGTTTCAGAAAACATTAATTTGATATTATTTGTTCACTTACTCATTTAATTTGTGTTATTTTAACTTTATAAAAAATGTTGGATATTAATTTAACACAGAATGTTCGAATAACAATTATTTTATGTTAAATTAACACTCAGATATATTAAAAACTCAACACAAAATTTTAATAAGGATTTAATGGATTATTTTTAACTCGAATACAAATTGTCTGTTTAAACGTGGAAAATTATAGGTACCTCATTATAATAATGAGCTATTAAGATTTAAGATTTTGAAACAATTCTTTTCTCATCCATTTTAAAGAATATTATGCTTATTTATAAGAGTAAAATTGAAATTTTTATGTATTATTTGTTATTGATTTGTTTCTTGTCTAGATGTAAACACAAAACAAATCAATAACAACTAAATACATAAAAATTTCAATTTTATTTCAGTTTATGATAGAATAATAAAAAGTATTATCAGCAATCATATATATATTTTTTTTTTACGAAGTACAATGTTTAGTTACGAAGATACTTGATTTATTCATGTATATTAAATATTTTTCACAAAATTCTTTCATGTAGATTAAAAGTTTGGAAAAAACATTACTAGGAAACAGTATTCTTTTTCTAAAGCACGCATAATGAGATACACGTTAAATAAGTTTGTAATCAGATATTAAAAGTAATATGCTGTACGTTTGAAAGTATCTCTTCATGGTCTATTTCATGCTCGACTGTAGCGGTATTATTCTCTGTAACTTTATGTTGTACGGACAGATTGAAATTTACTCGCGACATGGATGAGTAAATGTAGCTTCAAAATCGATATTGCTTGCGGTATTTTGAATGAACCGATGATGTTATGATGGGAATCGCGTTGAACTGCAAAGTATACGATAGACTATATAAAGTCGCGTCTACGTGACCTGTCTACATATCATGTACATCATATTTACTACGTAAAAGACATACGATAGATAATTTATCGTGACTACTTTATCGTGACATGCATATAATATGTATACATTACATTAGACTTATTTAGATTACACTCAAATAATTTGCAGTGAAAGAAAATAAGCATTGTCAGCTCAAACTTGCACAAAGGATCAAGATAATAATAATTGATTTTATCGAACCGTTAATAATCGACTCATATATCGATTATAATAATATAATCGGTTATATTATTGATATTAAGATATTAAGGTACTTTCTTAATCGATTGATACATAAGTTACGAAACATGTTGCTCTTCGAAAGGAACAATCTCGCGTTTGATAAAGATATCACTGTCGTGTTTCAACTTTTTGTGCTGGACACCCTGTATATCGTCGATCTTTACGCCGGCGCTGACACGTTTAGCAATGATGGAGCGATTGTATTGTACTGGCGACCGTGATGAAATCACGTTCTTTTCCTACCTTTTTTCGCGTAATTGAGTATCATTCGTTACGGGCAACATATCCCCACCTCTTTTGTCAAGTAATGCGGTGAATGTTTTGGAGTATAAGCGATTACGACAGCTCTAAGACGGATGCGTGAATTATTGCGTTTTGGCACTTTGATCTCGTGCGTGATTGAAGGAACTTTCCAGTGGAACAATGATAGGCCTTTTAAGCGAATTGATATAGTATATTCAGTTAATATAATAGTAAAGTACAAATACGCTGATGAAACCCAGAATTTGGGTAATACTGTGTATATTCATAAATTCCATAACATGGAAAAACTCATAGAAAAATTTTTAAAAATGGATTTTAAAGAGGAAAAATAAAGTCTTTTTTTAAACTAACGTTTAAACTTTATTTTTGTGATATTTTCTTCCTGAATTACATAAAATTGAAAAAAGGTATTCTTTCAATACTTTTTTAAAGCGGTGTACCTGGATAAAATATCTTCAGATTAAATTTAAGAAATAAATATTTTAAAGTAGACTTTTTAAGTGTTTTTCAAAAAAAATGGTACGATGATTTTTCATAAAGATATCGAAGTTTTATTGTGTAAAAATTTATTTTTTCTAAAATGTTTTTTAACGCGTTAAACTAAAAAGTTTACGGAAAAAAGACAAAAGAAAAAATAATTGTCATAATGCTTTATATTATATAATTTTTTTCAAAATTTTTTAAAAACATTTTTCGACTGATTGACGTTTTTTTTCACTGAGTTATCTAAATTTTTATAAAATCCGAGAATATTGCAAACGTTTCCAAATTTATGAATGGCAATATCGTTACATCATATTTCTATTGTATAAAAAATTGTTCACAGTTTAATAATTATTATATAAATAAAATTATATTTAAAGTTTTAATCTTCATTTTTAATCTATCTTCAGAAAATTATTCTTTATATAACGAAACATATTTATATAACATATGAATATTATTAAGCACCAAGATTCACTTCTGATCGAAAATAGAATTTTTTTCTATTATTTGATTTTATTCTTATCAGTTTAATTTTCACTTGTAATAAATTATATTTAAATAATAATATATGTTATAAATAATAAAATATAATATAATTACATTTAAATTAAGACGCGAGGTTTAATAATGGCTATTTGTGATTCGCAAATTGTGCACAATATTATATTACATAGATTTTATATATATTAAATGTAGATCAAGAGCATACTTAAGAGTACTCGAACAATAAATTTTAATAAATTTTCGAAATCCATAAGCATGCAGCAATATATTAAAGGCAATTTTTTACTGCTCAATTGCAATTTGCTTGAAATATGATGGCAAATTTATCGAATAACTATAACCATCAATCCTTAATATGAAATGAGAATCGATAAATAGTTTTCAACGCGGAGCTTCAATAACGATATACTTATTTCTGCGCATAACCGCGTGTCCACGATTATACTGTTTATCGTATGCAGCAGACTTTGCTCGCGGCGCTAATTGTCGGCAAATTATGCGACGGTAATAATTATGAACTGCCCCGATAACAGTACCGAAGTTTGATAATTACGAGTGTGTTTAATGCCCCCGAAGATCCGCTCGCTCGCCCGTTCGGTCTGATCAATTATCCCAGAATTCAATTATGTCGAAAAAAGCAAGCCAGCTACCCGCTCTCGCGTTCGTGCAGCGTAATTACGCGGTTGCATCCACGCGGTTTTTGCGCGATTCCGCGATATCTCGCATCGGTTGTGCCGCATAAAGTATGCTTTATGTAACCTTCCGTTACGAGCGTCTCAAATTTGAGACGCATCGTAGAGCTACATCTAAAAATATCTAAGTTTAAGACATTGACACATTTATATCTGCAGCATAACGTATTTCAACATCTTGTTAAAAATTAACTTTTAAATTAATCAAATAATTAATAAGAAATAATAAAGACCATTAACAGTTAAAACAACTAATAAAGCAAGACTAATAATAAGAGTAAAATATGATAATTCGTGCGCAATATTAATATATCAAATATAAATATAATATACAGATGCGATAAAAATTACATGTTTCGCGACATGTTTTCGTGACTCATTTTTGTGAGTCAGAAACGACGATAAAATGCATTGATAATTATTTTTCTATTATTGCTAAAGTATATGGAGATACAAAAAGATATTATTTACGTAAGTAATAGGAACAACTTCACCAACGTGCCATTTTCTTTGTCTTTCCATCAATCGACACAATGACAGCTATGTCACAGTATCTATATTTGATCTCCATACAACAATCATGCAAATGCCCAGTCGGATGAGTGTTTGCTGCTGCGTACAATGGCAATGCCAATAATTACGACGTGACGCGTATGATACCATGTATAATTGGACGAAGCGATAGCCACCGGTAAATACTGACACTGTTGCGAAACGACTACACAGTCGTAATTTGTGCCACGACGTGATATATGCCAATGTAAATTGCAAATATCTTACAAGTCGTTCGTGCGGACATTGAATATGTTCACGTATGAGGTGGCCTAGAAATCGCGCATTATTTTCAGAAATTGCAAACATGCTTGTTTGTAATGAATTTTTAAATTATTTGGTGCAAAACGACATAGTTTTGCTATTTTATACATATACATGATTTAATTTCTTAAAATATTTTCATTTCCATGTGAAATTTTTATAAAATCACAATTTTACGTGCTTCTATTTCGGTTTTGATTGACATAAATGTATTTCTGGTATCTGGCAAAGGAACTAAAGTGAAACCAAGTGTTTAACGTAAAAAATGTACAGCGGTTATAAATGCGGGACAAGAAAATCGCAGTCATGTTTTTCACACGGGGAGGGGTCATATTGCGAATGTAAGGGTCACGATACATCGGGAAAGGGTCTTAATGCCTGGCGTTACTGCACCGAGAGCACGAAGAGCATTCAAGGAACAGCATTATACCGGCAATGCAATTTGCCCGAGACGCGACGTACCACTTTTTTCCCTTTCTTTTTCTTTTTTTTTGCTTCCTTCGCTTCTATTTATTCTTCACGAAGGCATCTCACGCCGTCGTGAGATCGACCGCATCTTGTGCACGCTCCTACCTATAAAAATTTCATTTGCCTGCCATACGCCATTATATCGATGCTTGTTTATTACATTTTTTTTCCCCAGATATACGCTCTGTTTTTTTTTTACACCAACGATTATGCAAATGTTAACGGATAATAGTGTTTATCGCAAATGATTTATCTCAATTCTGAATTCTGATGTATATATATTTTTTTAATCAACAACATTTCGAGTACTTTATTAATCTCAACTCTCTGTTATCGATAAAATTAATTGACTCACGTTTACGCATATAATTTTATATGTCCTAGATCGTAACCGTTGCTAGATATAAGTACATAAAAAATTAATTATCGCTAAGCGAACTTGATCCAATTGGTTCAAGGATAAGCGTGATTTCTTAAGCAATGATGATCGTTATCATGTAATCACATAGCGCTATATGTAGCATTATTATGCTACATATGTTTGTTTGATATTTAAATTATTCGAATTTCTCACATTGCCAATCCAAGTGTGTAATAAGTGTTTTTCATATGTGCGTATGTGATTAAATTTTCCGTGTAAAAATAACATACTATTATACATGTGCAAATTCATTATTTGTATGCAAAGTATCATGTGTTATTTTTTAAACGGAACATTCAAATCACAAGGTATATGAAGACTCTTATTACACATTTGGATTTACAATGCAGATTACAGTTACGTAGATTTGTTAATACCTAGACAATATGATTCAATAACTGCTTGGAAATTAAAGAGATTAAAATATCTTTATTATTATCCTACAATAAGTATCATACAAGGAAATTTTGTAATAAAAAAATCTTATGTGTAGAAGAAAATAAATTAATTAGCGATCTTATATAATAAATATATTCTGTTCTACTTAACATAAACAGCTTTGCGTGTATTTCTGATTAGTTTCTGATTTAGCTTCTCTAAAAGAATATTTTTTGAGAGTCCAAACAATACAATTTTTAATTTTCATTTATTTTTAAGAGATATATTTTTTATAATTAATATACTTTTTTTCGTTATATATAATTTTGAGAAATTACAGTTTATTTTATTCTTTCTATGAATAAATTGTTAATTACTCAGCAAGAAATAAAAATTAGATATCGAATCGATGGCAAATTAGTGTCGAAATCATTGTATCAATATTGATTCGACATTAATTCGATGAGTCATTTCTCGCTGGATAATGTTCACTTTTTAAAAATAAGATTTTTTGTTAAGCAGCCATTTTTTTATGCGAACACTTTTTGCACTCACTGTGCATATGTTTATTTGATATTTAAATCATTCGAATCTCTTACAATGCAAATTCAAGTGTGTAATAAGTGTTTTTCATATACGTGTGATTGAATTTTTCGACAAAAAAATAATACTATATTTGTGTACGTGAAAATTCATTTTTATATGCAGTATATGTGTTATTTTTGAACGGAAATTTCAATTACATATATAAAGACACTTATTACATTTATTACACGCTTGGATTTACAACGCAATTACGCGTTTAGATAAATAACTGGAAAATATAAGTGAATAACTGAAGAGATTAAAATATCTTTATAAATATTTTACAAGTTTACAGTATAATATATTACAAAGTAATTTATCACAAGCGGTTTATCATCATGCTGGTTTGGGAGGGAGACATATGAATTTCGCACGCGATAAACACACACGACTAAATGAAGCCGGATATTCGTTCCGGGAAATTCCTCTCGTTACACGCTCGGCGATAGCGAGAAGAAACAATTACCGGAGACCGCTCAGTCTTAATTAACGCTTTCAATACATACATTATTATAATCAGCAATTGATTAAATACGCGATTGATTTTATACGCTAGGTCACGAAGCAGTCGATTGACGATAACCTCGTGGCCGATAAAAGAGGACGCTCTTCTCCCTGTTTTCGATGAATTATTATTGTCGTTTTTTATTAGCGGCATACTATCGACAATTAATTTCAGAGATTGAAAGCCTTTAGACTGATTAAAATATTAATCTTAAATGAAAAATAAAAGATAAATTTTTTTTCTATTTCGTAATTTTATGATACATTTTGAATTTAAGAGTGTGTTCTTATTTTAATTTTGAAAAGAGTGTAGTTTCTAAAAAATTACAACGTATTGATTGTATCTTTCTCGTTTTACATAAGTTTCATATGCCAGTCAATGTCGTGAGAGGAAAGCAAATGGAAAACCAGTTCGCACGAACGAATTAATACTCGATATATATTATATTCGCTTGGATGAATACGCCGTTTGGAATTAAACGCGAAAAATTTCCGAGCATCTCCTCATTGCTCTTGAAATGGAAATGCGACCCAATATAGATAGGGAGAGGTCCGATCTATACTTAGCGATCTCCTGACTCGGGCAAATCTACAAGTGAGGTCGGGGGATCCGTTATATATTTCGATCTCTGCCGAGATTACACCAAGTGTCGTCCTCCTTGAATGCTCATCTCGTCGCCCTTTCAATGATGGATTTGTTGTTTGCACTCCAAGATAAAATTAAAATCTTTTGCGAATTTTTTTTAACAGAAATTAATTTGTTTTATAAATAATTTTATATATCGCTGAAAAAATTTTTTTGAGAAATTTTTTACGAAGATTAGTATTTATTTTATGTACAATTTTACATATCGTTAAAAAAAATATAAAGATGAGGAAACTATGTTTTTATTTGGTATTAAAAAATATCATATTTTATAAAATAATTTAATATATATATATATTATATATATATATATTTGAAATCTTATTAAATAATAATCTTTATGCCACTCTCGATATGATATAGCCGGTTTTCTTTTGGCAAAAAAAAAATTTTTTTTAACAATTCTGTTTATTTTATTACTTATAACTTTTTTATTAACAAAGATGTATATATTTATTATATTTGCTTAATATTTTTCTAATGTTTCGACGTTTTGATTGAAAACAAATGTATTACAGTATATTTATTTTGATGAAAGTTATAAGCATTAAAGTTGTATTGAGTATGGTATACACGTTGTGTCGTGCAAAACTACAATAAGATGGTAATAATGTGTCAATGAAGGATTAAAATTATTCAGAGAAAACATTACATAAAAATATTAATAAGCTATATATGTAGAAAATTACAGAGAGAAGAAGAATTACGTAATAGATTTTCTGTTTCCTTTTTTCATGTTTCGTATAGTTAAATGAAAGTGACCTGAATCATGAAGAAGTCAATAAGAAGTGAAATATTAAAAAACTTTTTACTTTCCGGGAATTCTCGTGAATATTTTTAGTCTCTTGTATGCAATCTTTATTTTTAAATTATCGCCAGAATGGAAAGAGATAAATATGACTAAATAGCCGTGCATACATAGATTCCTTTGTGTTTCCGCTGCCCTTTATTTACCCGGTATAACTCTTGCATTTCCAAAAGGAAATTTTGACGACTCTTAAAGTCGACTCCTCTGCAGCACTCGCTTAAGGCCTCGAGGAGGCCGCCCTTCCCTAAATCCTTGGTCGAAACGTCAGCCAAGGGTCGTTGGTTGCGGTGGCCACAGCTTTACAAGGCATACGAAGCAGCGGAGCGAACGTTTTCTCTAATTCAATTTGAAAAGCCTTCCTGGAGCGCTTCCAAAAGACATCCCGTATTCATGCCGGCAGAATGGCACTCGTAACTCATAACGGTACAGTCGCGATTTCCGTACGTACTCGTCATGTTCCACTCGTAAAAGGTTCGGCACCGCGCTCGATGCGATACGTTTTTATGAACGGCACGAAGACCGTGTATTATTCTGCATTCGCGGATGGGCGGGAAGAGGGCGGATCGAGCATTAATATTAATCTGGCGATGGGAGAGCGGCTTCGTGTGTTATAATACGCTGATGTCGAACGAGAATGGGAACAGAGTGTAGTAAAGCAGTTTATATTTTGTGTTTATTACTCTTATTTTTGCTCTTATTATCCTGGAACTTAATTCGACACATTACATTTTAGGAATTGTAACGGAAATGTTCTCTCTCTCTCTCTCTCTCTCTCTCTCTCTCTCTCTCTCTCTCTGTGTGTGTGTGTTATTACTGATCGCGATGGAGTAAGATAATTCGGAAATTTTTTCTTGGCACACTCTTGCAATATTCGAGATTTCAATATCGTTATTTTAAAAAATCGGCCATAAAAAGATTAAAGATTTTTCTATAGATATATGAATCTAGTGACATTTATAATACTTTTAAATTTATAATCATTCTGAATCGCACGTTTTGAATCCTATGAATTAATGTATATATATTTTTATACTTTTATTTTATTTTTTCTTCGCGAACGTTTTACATATTATTCTTTTATATCATGTTCATCGAGAAAACGTGATCAGAGAGAACCATATTTTGCGAACTTTAATGTGAATTTTATCTTTCCAAGCAATTTAAAGTTAATCATGCATTTATTCTGATATGACAGAAATGACACTCCGCTCTTAATAGCATCGAATATTCAAATCTTTGAATGGAAAATATATTGATGAAATATAAATGAAACAATTAAAATTTAATCATTCGAATTGATTAAATATATGATCAATCTTAATTAAAGAGTTAAAATTATTGTTTTTAACAATAATATATTATACATTTATGTGCTTTGTTAATAGATTAAGTTGGCCCAACATGAATAAACACGAATGAAGAATTTGCTTCAATGCTTCAATGAATTCAGTGGCATTGTTCGTATCGGTCTACTCGTTTGTGATCCTTGAATCCGGCTTTAAAAAATTCTATAAATATAATTTACTTAATATTGAGATTATAAGAAATATTCAAAGTTCGAACCGAAAGATATCTATTATAATTCATATGTACCTATATATTTGAGAAAATGATTTAATTTTGTGCATGTAGACTGAAAAAAGAAATACTAAATTTTAATAAATATTTATTTGAACAGTTTTAAGTTAATATTTACTAAATAATATAAACATGTATTTATTTGATACAAAAAGCAATTATTTGAATTAACTTTTTTATTGAGATATTTATTTACTGCAAATCAATGTTTACTTACAATTAGTATTATTCAAAGAAATATGTATTAAGATTTAATAAATTTCTTTTTTAACATATACAATATAAAAGTACATATAAAATATTATTTATACACAAATATATGCTTTAATTATATAAAAATATTTAAATAATAGTGTTATATTTGGTGTTCTCCGCTGGTTTTTTTTTTGCATAAGTTGCATAGAAACGCTGTTGAAATATACTTTAAACATTTTTATCTTTTTCTTGGCTTAAAAATTATTCCACTCTTTTTAATTATTATTTTTGTAATACATTGTCACGCATATATTCTGTGGTCATAACACAGAGATACCTAAATTTTTTATTTAAAGCACACGAAATCCTCGAAAGGATTAGCGAGTAACGGTTAGTGGGTTCATTCTACAGCGATGTTCACGAACCAGGACCCGCTGCGCGTTCTCATACTTTCGTGCCCGGCTGTACCGCGGACGAGAGGAGAACCACGGAAGGGAATCCGACGTGAAACGAATTGTCCTGCGTCGCGGAACGTCGACGCGTTCCAACCGGCCGGCACGAAGCGGTAGATACGCGTCGCGACGCGGTCGTCCGCGTTCTCCGGCGTCGGGCCGATCGTTCAGTCGGCCGCGACGTGTTCCTGTCGCGCAGACAACGTTCAATGGGTATGCTATCATGGAGAATCGTTGGCCAATATTTTCCCCGGGTCGTCGGGAACGCCGGGTCTACGGGCGAGCACAAAATGGCCGCCGGCAGGAACGATCGACCGTGCGTGAGCGCAAGTGAGCGGGAAAATCTTGTTTCTCCCTTTCTCCGTTTCTGTCAAGCTGATGCATGTATAAGTACACACATACACACACGGACGTGTGCACGAAATTTTCTCTCTCTCTCTCTCTCTGCGTTATAACTCATTATGCACATCGATAATGAGATTGTATTTCACCGTTAATTAACTCCACTGTATACCGTTTAGATTTACAATATCAGTTTTTCATTATATATACATATACATATATAGTATTTCAGCATTTGATGGACAAATAAGCAATTCATCTCTTTCTCTCTTTTCTCGTAACCCACACTAGTCTCCACTCGTATTAACTCACCACGTCTATCGCGTATCTTTTATCTTTCTCAGACTCAGCCGATCCTTCTCGAAGTCCCTTCTCTTCGACGACGTACATTCCTCTTCTTCTTTCTACAAGACGACGTTGGTTCTTTGTTCCTCTCTTTGCTATAATGTCTTCCCTTACAACAACGTCGCTCTCTATTCTTCGTTCGTTCCTAGGTCGCTCTCCGTTTCTCACCCTCGCGGCGAGGGTGCAATCGCGTGTCCTTATCGCGCACACGTTACACAAGAGCAACTGATGTTTGCATCGCACTGTCCTCGCTGCACTCGCGAGTTCCAGCTCCATCGGGTGCGACGAAGAAAAATACACGCTGTATCTTCGTTGCATTCATCGGTTACGGTATCGCCCTTCTCGTTGCTCTCACGACGTAGCCTGCAGTCTTTTTCGGCTCCTTCGTCGCTCCGACTGTCCCTCTCCGTCGGATATCAAACGTATCATGGACGTTCCGTCTCGCTCTTCCCAATGAAGAACATCCCACGTGCTGTCGCAGTTACTCCTATTACAAACATGTAATGCTATTGACTCGCTCGTACCGCCACTACGATGCGATACGACTCTCTCTATCATTCTCACGCGGTCTCCTTTCTCTTTCTCTTGTAACGTCGTTTCTCTTTCTGCCCAATAAGAAGCATGCTATCATCCTCACTCCTATCACAAGCGCATACGTTATCAGCTTTCCGCTCGTTCTCTTCCTTTCTCTCTCTCTCTCTCTCTCTCTCTCTCTGTCTATCTGTCTGTCTGCTGCCTGCCTGTCTCTCTCAATTTCCTTCTCTCTGTGTGAAATGCAGGAGATGGAAATGCGGAGATGGAAAAGCACAATTACAGACGCGACAGCGACGACGACTACTCAGCGACCGCGGGCGATAGTTTGCCTCACGTATTCACGCACGTATGGACGCACGTATGGACGCACGTATGGACGCACGTATGGACGCTCGCACGCATGCATCGCGCCGACGCGATTCAAATATAGGCGTCGGCAATGCTGGCGACACACGCGCGTCGTCGTTGCGGCTTACGTTACGGCCCGCGACGACCGCGCGCACACTAATTGTGCGGCGTACCCGGGCTGAGTTACATTGTCTCTCGTATTATGCATACGCGATTATTGTCGAGATCCGCACGAGCAGCCGGAGGCGTATGTGCGTATGTGCTGTGCGCCAAACATTCCGAATTCGATATCCGCGTTGTGTGGTCCGTATCGATCGAATCTTCTTGGAGAAAAGCTTCTGCTAACTTGCTTACTGTTTGCTTAAAGGCTTATTTAGACTAGATCCTTTTAGACCCTCTAATAAGAGAGCCACTTCTGATTGGTCCGCCATGTTTTAATTTCTGAAAGAAAGAGAAAGAAAAATAGATGAGAAGAAGGTAGAAATGAGTCTTCCTCTCTCGCAGATTTTTTGTCGAAACTATTACCCTACTTACAAAACTGCGGATTGTTTTTGATTGTTATTGAAAGGTTTCTAATTTAGATTAGAATATATTGTGTGTTTCACTTTATAATCTTAATTAAAGTTAGAGAGTGAAACGTATAAGTTGAGATAGTATATATACAGGGAGAAATAATGAATATCTGTTTTTTTCGTAGGATTTTGAAAAAAATTACTCGTGGCCATCTGTGTGAAGTTAGCTCCCCAACTTTTAAAAATATTAACTTTCTGTAGCTTATTCTGTAGCTTGCTCATCGTTTACACATTTCGATTTTTCATTTGCATACTTTAAAAAGTTATCAACAATTAAGTTTTGAGGACAGTCGATAGGTAAATAGATGTAGATTTGAATATAGTAATTTTTTAATTAACGATGTGCGAACGAAGAATTGACTAATTTTATAATGTGCAAACAAAAATCTATCGATTGGTGTTATTTTACATTGTTTTTTTTTAATTCGAGACGATAGCGTACGTTTTGCAGCATAAAGTTGGCCCCCCCAACATTTATTTATTAACTTTTAACTGAACGTGTGCAAATGGAAAACCTATCGATTTATGCTATTTTGAGTATTATAGTAACTGCGATTTGAATCTATTTATCTGAGTAGATTGTCCTCGAAACTTTAATTGATAATAATTTTTTAATTAAAAGTGTACGACTTGTTTTGGGACGTGTAAACGAAAATCTATTGATTAAATTAAATTTAGAGATTAAATTAAATCTAATTTGCTCGTGTTTGAGTGAAATTAGACTCCCAAAATTGTTTTTTTATTAGGTGTTGAAATTAATTCGTAGCGTTTTTAATGAAAGAATGTTATTTATTTCACATGAGCATTAAAAAATACATTAATGAAAGTACTTCCCATCACTTGTAAAACGCTACGAATTAATTCCAACACCTAATAATAACTTCTTTATCAAAAGTGTGCAGATGAAAATTCGAAATGTGCATACATTTCGAACATGTACAAATGATGAGCAATCGAACGAGTTAGTTATTAAAAAAATTAATTTTTTCGAAAGTTGAGAGACCAACTTTACATGGGTTTCATGGCTCAGAGCTCCGTTATCTAATTTAAACAATTTAGCAGCAATCTATGTCAGCATATCCCAAGCTATTTCTTCATCTTATCAGAAATAAAATTCTTTTAGATCATGAAACGTTACTCTATTTTCATTCGCACACAAATATATTTGTCTCAAAAGGAATACTTTGACGAATCGCGATGATTTTTATTCATCATCTTTTAATGATCTATTCGTTATCATTACTGATGTCCTTTTTATAATGGATATTGATAAGACTGGTACTTTTGCAACTGCGTCAGTGTGTATTATCTGCAGCTCGTAAAAGCTGATTAACGACTCGTTCACATTGGATGCGTCTTAATTTAATTCTTCTTCGGGCACGCACGGCATCGTAAAGTATTCGACGTGTGACGGGAGCAGCGAGATTATCAACCAACCGCGCGGCCAAAGCGACTATATCGGATAACACGTGCACATATATTATGTGTACAAAGTATATTTCGCTGCTGTCACTTGAACGACAAAGTTCGCACGGCGATACGCCCACTCATCGAGCACGCGAAAACGTTTTCTCATCGAGTCGATAATTGATTTTGTTTTGAATTGGTTTTGAAACCGCGAGGAATTTACATCTCATTTGCGGTTTATCGAATCGATAAAATTACGTAATACTCGAGAGATCCCTTAGTCACTTCTCTTTTTCGTATAATCATTAAATCTACGAGTATATGTCGTCTCTGCAACTTCTTTTGTGGGTCTGTTTGTAGTAAAACTACAAACAACGTATGTGTATTTGTGTAAAAAAATTGCGGAAAGTGTCAAGATAGAAAAATTGAGGATTCTACGATTTGCTATTGAAATTGATTAAAAGAAAAAAACATACAAATATGGTTTATCTAAAATTATAAATTATTCGCAAATTTAAGATTTTCATTAACATCAGATTATTAATATTTTTGTAAAGATGCTTATTAGTGTTAAAAATGATTAAATTATTAATTTAATAAATGATATTATAAATCTGGTTCTCTCTCTCTCTCTCTCTCTCTCTCTCTCTCTCTCTCTCTCTCTCTGTTCGTGATTTTTAAAATCGAAAAAATTTTAGTGGTTTGTAAAATCAGATATGTGTATAAATTTACACAAATATTTAACTACTAAAATCCGTTTTGACCGAATATAGGATTTCTGTTATTTAATTATTCAAATTTAGTCTCGTTGGTCCAAATTTGTATCATAATTATGTATTTAAAAACATATTTTTTTATTATTATATTATTGTATGTTTTTATTGAAAAAATGATATATTTAGATATCTATGTACAGAAGCTGAAATATAATAAAAAAATTGCGTAATATTATTGCTGAGAAAATTGGACGTTGACATTTAAATGTAGGACACATTCATGGACTTTTGTAACTAAATATACGGTTTTACCGGCTGTAACCTATTATCGTGCATTCAACGTCCATTCTTCCGTTCGTACATCGCGCGTATCCATGCGTGACAAAGAGATTAATTGACTTTCGTTTGTAAAAGGGTAAAAGCCCACTGACCTGAACAGAATTGTGCGGAAGATGTTACGTAGATAGTTTTATTATATTTACAAAATTTTATAAAAAAATATCAAACCTATATTAAAAATTTCTTTATTGTTCTAACTATATTCTCTCTAAAATTTTTAGAATGGAATTTCACTCTTGAAAATTCTTCAAGACTGACTTAATTTTTATTTTTTCTTAATGAGATTTTCACTCCAAAGAATTTAGAAAGTTAGTTTAGCAACTTTCATACAAGACAAAAGAAATGTTGAATCAGATTAACATGATGTTTCATTGAATGTATTTATCTCATTCTTATCTCATTTTCAAAAAGATTAGGAAATGCAATTTAGAAATGTGTGTACTGCGTGTAGTAAAGTAAATAAAGATCAGAATATTAGCTGTAGAGATAAGAATAGACTTTCATAACCAATATCAAGGTTTTAGTCGCGGTAACCTAGTATCGCGCGTGCATTTATGGCGCTTATCGATACGTCACAAAGGGGTTTAATTGATTCCCCATGTAAAAAGCTAAAAGCCTGATGCATAGTTGAACCGGTCGAAATAATTGGTCGAAAAAATTCCAATGTCGAATAAAGGCTTTGACTGTATTTGTAGATTGGGATTCGTTTTTCGTTTCGTCATTTTTCGGAGCATCCAAACGCACAGCTATGATTGGAAACGAGAACTTGCACTCTTTTTAATAGAAGGGAATTTTAGAGAAAAAAATTTAACGTATGAGTCGTTACTTCAATTTCATATTTCATACCTTTTACTTTACAATATTGCACATAATTATCTTTCGAATCGATATTCATCAATATATTATCGCAAGAATTGCTTTTCTAGATGGTATCATTAGTGAAAACCGATACTGAAAAGATGTCAACGTTTTAACGTCATTGAATAATAATGCGTTGATGCTCGAACAGGTAAAATCGATATCCTAAATTTCAGCATCCTCACGTAAAATTGTTCATTCGTGCACGCTGTGGAGCGAACGTTCAACGTGCAGAAGTGTGCATGCACGCTGAGTGAAAGAGTGAGAGAGAGAGAGAGAGAGAGAGAGAGGGAGAGAGAGAAAACGCGAAGGCAAGCAGGCAGGCAGCAGGCAACTCGAGTCATATTATTGTTCGCCCGCGGGCCGATAGACCGCCGGCACTCAGCAGTCAAGTCAGGCAGTCAAGTCAGGCAGTCACCTGCCTATTAGGGAACTGGGGAGATTCCTGAGTGCCTTGTAGTACGCGCTCCTTACTAACGTCGCTCGCTCGTTCTCTCTCTTCCTCCCTCTTCCTATTTCTCCATCTCTCCTCCCTGGTCTCTCTTCTGATTCCTCTCTCCGCTTCGCTATCACTCCAGCCAGCGTCCGCCGGGAGTACCACACCACCGACATGGTCGTGTCGCGTCGCACGGCACCAGTGTTTCACACGCCATACGGGCTTTGTAGCTGGCGAGCTGTCGCGTGTACTTTACGCCAGACTTGTACATGTGCTCGTTGAGTGCGTGCACGTATGTATGGTACGCACGCACGCCCACGAACGCGAGTTCATGAGTCGAGCTCGTAAAGCGCCGACGATGCGCGGGAGGCGTCGTTGTCAAAGGCGCTCGCTTTATTTACGAGGCAGGAACTCGTTACGTTCACGTAGCGTAACACACTTCACCAGCACGCCGGACTCTGAATCGGAGTTGGAGTAAACTCCGCGGGGTCTCCGTTGCTTTCAGCTCACATTTCCGTACACTTTCCGCGTTGAAAGTGATACGAGCATCACTGGGAGCCGCTTTAATTATAATAATGAGTTTCTTTTTTTAATTTTATCTTTCCAGGAATATTTCGTATGTTCATTTTGCAGAAGAAAAAAGAGAAAGAGAAATATAGTACAGCTGCTTTGCCGTTCACACGACTCGCTCGATTAGCAGAGCGCACGCGGTAACCCGTAGATTAAAATTTTATGAATGCAAATTAGGTTATAAATAGATTCATTTCGATGTAAAATAGGATTATTATTCGGGATTAAGCATTATGAATGACGCACAGAATAATGTGATTGTTATTGTTTTTGTTTTCCTATAATTGTCATGTAATTAGCAGGGTTACTATAAAACTAAAAATCAGGTAATTGGCAGGGAAATTGAAAACGATTATACGGAAATCAGGGAATTTTACAAAATTTTCTGCAAAATTACAATTCTTGGCTTTAAATAAGTTTTACATGTATATACATCACACCTATTTTTGAATACAATTTTTGAATACCACTACAACTTTTACTCATTAAAAATGCAAGCGTTAGCAATATTGCTAATAGTAATTTACATTGCTATGTTAAATTGATTTCTCAACAAAATATTTAATTTTAGGATGAGCTTTTATCATCCTGATTAGCAAGTATGGAAAGTACGATTTTGCTGAAGTATCTAAATATTTATTATAGTTAAATATAAATCTAAAAATAATTTCGTTGGTCCACCAAAATAACTTTGTAGAACACTCAAACTGATTGCTAGAATGTTAAAACCTTTTGCAGCATTGCTCATCATGTTTCGGATTCCTACGTAATTATTTTGATAGTTCAACAAAATTGTTTTCAGACTTACTTATCTAATATTTAACAAATTTTATGATAGATATGTCTAGCGAAATTTTTAAAACATTGAGTAACATAAATCTGCTTTGAAACTTTGCACGATGCGCCAATAAAGCAAGGCGTGTTTCTTGCAAAAATATACCTAGCTTTCTCTTGCGCACTTCCGTAGTTATTTATCGTTTCAAATCGTGTGAAAAAAGTATTATTTAAAATAATGAAAAAAACGCGGATTTATTTTAACTAATTATATCCGGTTATTCTTTGAGGATGAATATTTTAAGGAAATATTTCTCTTATATCCGTATTTTCTCGTGCAAATATAGTAAAGATATGACAAAGATATAATAAAGAGTATATTGTTCTCTTACTTCAATAATATAACTAAAAAAATGTGATTTTTGAATTATTATCAAATTACCATAAAATCCCATGAATAAGTTACCATATATAAAATACCATGAATGAGTTAGGTAGAAATACTCTATCCATCATCAAAAGTAAACTAACTTAACTTCACAGTCTGTCCACAAGATCGCACTTTTCGTTCTTAAAGTTTTCAGAGAGATAATACCTTTATAATACCTTCTACAAGAGTGACACATTTTGAATTATGTTTCTTTTGTAAATAAAAAGAAGAGAAATATTTTCTACAAAGAAGAAATTATTTTATTTTAGCTGATCCAGGTGAATATAAACTGTTGTTGATATTTCGAATTACATCATTTTTTAGAATTATTTCGGATTTTTAATTTTGTTTGGTGTCACAACTCAAAAAATGGTGGTTTTTTTTTAAGGTTTTTTAAATATGTGAAACGAAATAGACAAAGATAATACATTTTTCTAAGAGTATATTCTTTTTGTCAATACCATTTGATTAGTAAATAATTTTCTGTTAAGTTGAAAAAAATAGTTTTTTCCCTTTTCTAAAAAATTTAATTTTTTTACTCGTGTTATTTTCCAAGTAAGAGAACGGTATCGTTTTATTTAAATCTATGTATATCATTTCAAGTTTAATATCGAATTTGCAGTCAAACCAAACTTAATATTCTCTGATCTTTAGCCGGTTTAAACAGGGGAATCTCAAGAGTTTCTACTGTCCCTGGATGGAAAACCGAAGTCGCCACTCGTCCTTGTGGTTAATCGCGCGCACCGATTATGGTTACACGGCCATGTGCATGCACAACGAACTGTTCAGTCAGCACGAAATCAGGTACGCGACCGCAAAACGCAATCAGCGTCGCTTACGATGTCGTACATACGACGGTTACGAGCGCTGCGTGCATTCGTTACAATTATAAATAATGCCGTGTCGATTCTTGCATTCGTTTTGCATGCAGTAAAGCGAGCCGCAATTAACATAACGCGATCCGGTACGCGGTCCATAATGAATTTGTCGATTGTTGCGCATTTGCTTTATTAATACGTGCCATTAATATTTGTGCGGCGAATCGACTTGCGCGTCGCCACACATTGATTTAATTAATAATGTCGCTCAACAAATTGGCGTCATTTTTCGCAAGTGGAATCGATATTAAAATACACGAGCTTTAACCTGATAATTGCAAAAACGGTACCAGTTCGACCATTTCGTTTTATGACTTTAAGCTTTTTACGTTATGATACGTTTTATGTGTCGCGGTAGTATATTATCGGTACTTACAACATGTTCTTGAATAATGTTCGCGAATAGAACGCTGCAAACTCGATATTCGGGAGAGTTTTTTATATAAAGTCACCAACAGTTACAACGAATTAACGCTACAACGGTATGACTGTCAACTGACGAGCAAGGTTCTGTTAATTATTACTGGACCATCACTGGTAACTGACTGGTTGAAATGACTGGGTCAGTACCATCTGTCAGTACTGGGCCCAAGTTATCATCCAGTACTGGGCCAGCAATTTGCCAGTTATACCTGAATTATGACAATCAGTATTGCTGGCCAATATTGGGCCGATTATAAAACCATAGGCAGCAGGTAAGAGTGTAGAGAAGTGGAAGGGAGATGAAGGTACTCTCGCAAAAAAATTTACATTCCGCGGGACGAAATTGAAATAATAAAAATTGTGGCGTTTACGCAGTGCAATACCATAGGATTTATCGCGACGTTAAAGCGGTGGCATCGATTTTTCCGTATAACACGCCGCGCAAGAGTTTTTCGATGGCGCGCGCTTTAACGAGCATGTTTTCGCCCATATACCCGTCGTGAAACGTTACAGCTCGGGTTTTATGGCAAAGCAACACGGTGGTTTTCAAAATGGCCGGGTTCACTCGTGTCACCGGCTGTGTGGTGGATGTGGTCCCCCGCCCTTCGCCTTCTGCTCCTCGTTCACTGCTCTCCCCCCCCCCCTTCCCCTCCCCCTCTCTCTTGGTCGGTGATCGATAACGCGTATGACAGCGTCGCGACGCCGCTCTGTCTTTCTCTTTCCGGCCTCTCTGCGGGGATTAGGGTAAATGGATTCGAAATTAGAGCGCGTGCGATATCGCGTTTTACCGCGCGATTAATTCGATCGCGGTCGTTCAAGCGGACGAATCGATTTCTCGATCTTTTCCCGTTTAGAGTGATTGAGTGCTCTTTGAAGCAAATCGTTCTTTTAAAATTTTCAGATTATTAATGCCTAACTGATCGCGCAGTGTTATAAAATGTAATTGCAAAGAAAATGTTCTTAACCGAAAGGATATTAATAAATAACAACTATTGGAATTGTAACATTAATATAACAGAATATAATGTGAATATAATATGAATATTAATTTATAAATTACGTAATACACATATATGTCGCAATGTAATTAATTTGTTAAATGTATTAAATATGTGAAATTTATTTATAATACGTGTATTATGTGCATGTAGTGCAATTAAGTTTTTAATTATCTTTTTATATTTAACATTTTAAAGAAATGAATTTTTTCTCCACGCACAGTTAAAGTTGAAAACCAACTATTAACACCGAAACTATAATATCAATATTGGCAACGATGTATCAATATTATCGAAACACGTCTATCGGCAATATGATCTGCGTGACTGGTCGGAAATAATATTTGGCGGCTCGAATCAGCCTCGGCAAATATTTGTGCGACAGTTTTGTGAGTTTAAATACGATTCATTAGGAGCGTTTGTATAGCATGAGGTGATCCCAGCTGCTCAAATATCAGAACGATAAGAGGTCTGCAATTATCAATGCACACAGAACTCATGCGTATCGCTGCGTAAGCGTAAAATGAAATCATTCGAGTTGTTACTTTTGTCACCGTGAATAAATTACCGGTTGGACGGGCGCAGATATTCATCGGAATTCACGATATCGCCTGTCTCTTCGAGGAATGCGGCGTATACATATTTCTCTGTGTTTTTTGTATCATCAGTAATACATATTTGTCTGCTCGTTATCAGGAGGACCAACAAAATAGTCTCCTTATCTTCAAATAGTGATTAAGTCGTTAATTACGTAGTAAATATTTTATACACTTGTTAAGTGCCTTGTACACTTATAAGAGAAAGTTTTCGCGTTAAAAGCAATTTGAAGATTTATCTTGAGAAGTAAGATTCCTTTTGAATAAGTATAGAAACATTTATTTGTCGTTTTTTTTTGTCACTTTAAATGTGTACTGGTACAAGATATTTTCTGATTTTTGCTAAATAAATTGCAAGTTGTAGTTGTAAATTGTAAAATGTTGAATCGATTGAGTCATGTTAACGAGAATCTGCAGCATTCGAAGTCACGATTAATTGAGATGAAACGCTTCTGCAATCGCTCTCGGAAATGCAGTTTCATCGGAAAGTCTTTTCGAAATAGCTATGTCTTTGCCTTTTTCATCTTTCAAAGTGAAATAATAATTTCTCTTCGGAAAGAATTTTTCTAGAAAATCTAACAATTTAATTAGATACGAATCTAAAAGTATTTTTGTTAGATTATTAAAATAATTATGTATATAAAGATGCTCAAGCTGGTTACTAGAATATTAATTTTTTACATATTATTCATTACGCTTGAGCATAATTTTGATGGTTCAATAATATTATTTTTAGATTTGTCTCTAGCTAAATTTTTAGATACTTCAGCAAAGTTCTTTCTGTAATAATATATTTGTATAAATATTTCTGACTAGTATTAAATAAGACTAAATTGAAAAAGATTTATCATAAATAAGTGAAGAAGTTCACATTCGGTTAAAATAAAAGGTGTCTATTATTTTTGTGTGAATTTTATAAATTGCTTGAACTGAAAATTATAAAATTTACATAAAAATATTATTAGGCATCAAGATCCATTTTGACCGAATATAGCTTTCTTTGCTTATTTCTGACTAGTAATATTAATACAGTAATTAAGTGATACAACGCGTTACATAACTACAAGTTTAATCTGTAACGTTATGATTTTCTCTCTCTCTCTCTCTCTCTCTCTCTCTCTCTCTCTCTCTCTAAAAGTGTATTATTTTTGGAAAATAGAACTTTTTGAAAAATCAATGCGCATGAAGAGTGCTATCCTAACTTGATATCAAACAAAACGAAGAACGATCATAGTGTGCGACTTTTAAATTAGAAATAACCTTAACTAATTCTTTAATTTAGAATCCTTAACTTGGCGTAATGAAGCGATGCAAGATGCAAGAAGTGAGACGCTGTAAGGTTTAATCTGGCATAAACGATCGGGAGTATTTTACGTTTTCTTTCGCCACTACATCGCGCGCGCAAATTGCGCTCCTAGCCGAGCGAAGCGACCGCGCCTAATCGATACTGGTTAATGGTAGACAAGCGAGCGGATCGTGATTCCGGGGCGCTCGTTAAGCAATAAGCTGAGAAAACATAATTAAAGGGCGCTTAGAGGAACGAGCGAGCCTGATTTTTCTCTTGTATCGACACCATCAAGCCGATCGATTATCGAAACCGACCAAGTACTCTGAAGTTGCCAACATTGCGCCGGGGCCGATCTGATGAGATATAATCGGTTTGTAGAGCGGTTGGGGGAGCATAACTTTGCGTATTAAACGAATTATACCTGAAATGATTCATCTATCTGTATACAAAATATACTTTTTAAAACATCTGCTATATACTTCCTAACATTATGTATTAAATATTAGGTGTTGGAATTAATTCGTAGCGTTTTTTAATGAAAGAATGTTATTTATTTCACATGAGCATTAAAAAATACATTAATGAAAGTACTTCCCATCACTTGTAAAACGCTACGAATTAATTCCAACACCTAATATATTACATTCAGTTCCACAAAGAGGGTATAAATCATATTTGCAAGAAGGTTCATGACAATTAAAAAAAGTATATATTATTTTAAAGTACATAAAATGGTTTATTTTGTCATTAATATGTCTAATATGTCGTCCAATCTACATTGTTCTTTATTATTGCACAGCTGACATCTAGGCATGCTTTCGATTAGTTTCTTAACATAGCTGAGAAAAAGCAATCTTATACTTGTCAAAGTTCATAGTATAACTGTTTCACTTACACATAGAAAGATACATACTGTACGCGAGTAATAATTACTTCAAATATTTTAAAAGTTCATATATTTGTAAATCTATTATAAGTTCATCACAAGCATCAAATTTATTCAAAATATATTCTGAATCTTAGTAAGTTTAATACTTCTATTAAGATTATTAAATTAAAATAAATTCGATTTGCTTATTATATAAAATCGCTTCTTCAATCAGTTTTATAATATTCTTAAAAAAAAATTTAATTTTTATGTTGAGTGTTTATGATGACATGTTAATGTCATTGAGTTTTTTTAAAATTTGTGATAAGTATATTAAGATCATTATCAAGAAAATATTCTATTGCTAAGAAAAATTATTATTCAATTTACTTTCTTTCTTCTAAGTAATTACTTAAAAGAAAGAAAATAAATTTAATTATTTTTCTTAGCAATAAAATAATATTTTACTGCGTGTATGTATACGTTTTCTCTGAAGCTACCTCTTTATAAACATAAACGCTCAATTCTTTTCAATTAGATTACCATCAGGAGACAATATCATCCAGTCCAAGGTTGTGATGCCATTTTCAAGCTTCCAGACGTTACAACTAGTTGTCAGGAATGAATAACAATGGAGACTGAATGATACATTAAGTAATGACGAAATAAATCATTGAATTTATTATATACTTTTTTTAGTTCTCTCATAAATCTTCTTGCAGACTATTTTATAGAAGAGAAACCTTGAGAGAATATGTTTTAAATTAAAAGAAAATTAGATTTAGACTTTTTTATTACTTGATTCTATCAATTAAGCGGTAGAAATAAATTCTATAACTTCTTTTCATAGAAATTAAATGTGATATTTTTGACAGAAAATTTTAGAAATATCTGTGGAAGAGACTCTTTTTGGCGTCTTGTGAAATAAATTTATATTGGGTTGATTTGAACAATGTTAAAAATATAATAGAAGTGTACGTGTTATATACTGTATGCGGTAATCATTAGTAATCGAGTTAAGTCAAGTCACGACACGAAATGCGGCGCGAAATATTTGAAAAATTGATTTGGAGGGCAGACTTTTGCGTGACGATGTACCTTTCGTCGATCACCACCGACAAGCGCGTCGGTCTTTATGCCTCCGAGGACCCGGGGATATTATTTCGGGCCCCTGTCACACAAAGGGATTCCCTTGAAATAGAATACCCAAATACGACCCTTAGATCTAAAGATACGAGAAAATATTTGAGTTAAAATTTCAACAGTCTCGAAGAACAAAAATGTTATAAAAATATTTTTTTTCTAAGTTATTAAGTGGAATTGTATTTCGCTTAAATAGAAAGCTAGTTTCCTAAAAAAATTTTATAATGTAATTCAAATTTTCTCTAACATATGACATATTTTTCTTTAACATATTTTTTCATTATTTCAATCCAATTTAGAAATCGCTTTGAAGTAAGGAAGGGAAAATCTCTTGGTGACATTATAGAGAAAAAGTCACGTATCACGCGCATGTAGATTACCGTAAAAAAATCGCGTCATTTAAGTAAGCGTACATTTAGAGCGAGAACGTGGTCATCGATCGGCACCGGTGCCTTTTAAACCGTTCTTTTCACCACACTTGGCGCAAATGCGACAAATCGTCCGTCAAACGAGATTAAATGCCGTCGCGTGGACGATCACGTAAGCGGTTCCAGTCTCGATTGTGAAGGTTGAAAATGTGATTCAATGATATACCTACTTAAAAGTCGGGCATTCATAGTTTACCGCTTGAGTTTACTGCTTTATTTTTATTGATATTAAATATCGATCAGAATGGCAATAGAGAGGCGTAAATAGGATTGTTAATTAATAACATTAATTTTTAATTATCGGTATTTATTAATATTTTAATTTTATGTTACGTAAGAGATAAAAGCTATGTTTAAGAAAAAATTGATTATGAAATATAACATTTTTGTCGTATATATTGTACTTTTTCATTCTCTTATAACTATTATTATTTTTGTAAATTTTCTCTGTATTTTTTTATTTACTCAATTTTTGGTATATATATCGATTTTGAATGTTAATTATCAGCATTATATTTTGCAAAGAAAAGCATTAAATGACATAAAAAATTGAAACTATAGAATATTTTTGAAATTTTAAACAGTTTATAGAATTTTTTATGTGTGCGTGCGTGCGTGCGTGCGTGCGTGCGTGCGTGCGTGCGTGCGTGCGTGCGTGTGTGTGTGTGTGTGTGTGTGTGTGTGTGTGTGTGTGTGTGTACAGAAAAATATTATAAAGAAAAGTGATTGTTCAATTTATTTTTTTTGTTCCTTTTAAATACTTTAATATTTTCTTAATAATATATTCTTAAAATATATTAATTATAAATTTTAGAAAAACTCGAGAAAAACTTATTATGTACTCAAAACAAGACTTTTCTTTTGAAGAATATTATAAAATTGATTGAAGAAGCAAATTGAATTTATTTAAATTTAATAATCTTGATTGAAGTATTAAATTCACTTGGATTCTAAAATATTTTGAATAAATTTGGTGCTTGTGATGAAGTTATACAATATGATAGATTTACGGACATACGAACTTTTGAAATACTTGAAACAAATAAATTATAACTTGAGTGCAGTATACATTTTTGTATGTACCATGTAATCTGTATTATAGTTGAAGTTTTGATTTTATGTATCAGAATTCTGTTGATGCTGGCGTCAAAAGACTTGTAGATTTCACGGCTATTCGTCGACTATTCGTCGTCGTTGACTGTTGTAAACGAGCTTTCGAATGCCCTCCGAAGACCCCTCCACCTCTCTTCTCCATCCGATTGCGAAGATCCATCGTTCGCTACCGATGAAGCTGCCATCGATTGTCACGACCGGACGATTATTACCCTCGACATATTGTGTCCGTGTATCAGGTCCACCACAGCGATCAATTTCACGGGAACCGACGCTTGTCCGCCGTCACACATCTCGTCCCCGATTTATAACCCCGATCTTTTATTCCAATCTCCGAAATGCATTTGCGTTGCCAAATGCGGCTTACAAGAGAGTTCTCTCGAAATGTTCAATTAAGGATGATATTGTTGAAAGAAATTCGCTTCAAGATTTTTGCTATTTTTAGTCTTATAAATTTTTTTTACTAAAAAAAAAGGAATAAATTTGTAAAGAAATTTTATGATTGAGACATCTCGTTTTGACGTGTTGCGTTATCGAACATAGTGTTGATTTAATCTTAGCTTTTTTAAAATTTTGACACAAAAGTTGACATAGATTGAACAGAAAAATATTTACAAAACATTCGAAAATTCGTAGAAATGTTTGTAGTCAGACCAACGCGACGAAGCTACATATATTTCCTTTTCCTCAGAGGAAAAATAAAATATTAGGTGAGAATGTGTGCGTCAGATCGAGCTTCGGAAATCCGGTCACCGGGGAAATTCCCGGCAATACTTTTCTCCAATGTGCCAACTGTCGAACTCATGGAAAATAGTCCAATTGATACTGCAAAGGTGAACTTGTGTCGAAACGATAAAACAGTGTGAAAGGGAGAGAAGGAGGAGGAGGTGGTAGTTCATTTGAGGTGCGTGCGAGGAAGTGAGCGTATCGTGTTGAGCGGAGAGCGAAGAGCGGAGAGCGGAGAGCGGTCGTTTTGTATCACGTGAATCGCAGAGACGAGACGAGACGAGACGAGACGAGACGAGAGACAAGCACAAGTTAGGCGAGTTTGGGGATTGCTGTGTGCGCGCAAGGGGGAATCGTCGTGGCATGAATAATGTATCGTGAATATTGTAGCCGGTCTCGAGACAGCTGCTGTCAGTGGCCAATTACAGGCGGCTTATAAAACAAATAAATCGATCAGCTGAGTGATTGCGCATAAATTAAGAGCGGCCTTTGCTCGACCTAGCTGGCTCTCTAGAAGTCGAACGAATATCGTTGATATCGTAGTCGTCGTCTTCTTGAATGCTCGGATGTATCGAATGGATTGAATCACGCGGAAAAATCTCGTTGAACGTTGGTTAAATCGAAGGACGTCGTTCAGTTCAATTAAGTTCGTCGAGGAAGTCGATTAATTATCCAAGACTGTCAGGTGACGATTTATGGTACTCAACATCAGAAAATCGCGATTTACGCACTTTCTTGCTAGTTCTGCGAGAATTTTAATCTTTTACTCTTGCAAATCCAGTTATGTTTATCTACATTAAAGTATATTAATATATTTGAAATATCCATTGCATATTTTATTTTAAATCTTTCTATTTTAACAAAACGTTGAATAATTCAGCAATTTATTATTTTCTTATTTATTGTGTGTGTGTGTGTGTGTGTGTATGTGTATGTGTGCTATATTATTTTTATTTGTCTTGTACATAGGCTTAAGCTTCAAGGCTTCTTATTGTTAGACAAGGCATTATGCTGCTACTTCACCTGTTGAGGTGCATCTTTTCACCTACTTTATTTTTTGCTGTACATTAATGCATGCTCTCTTCGTTATTTTGCACTTTAAAATAAAGATTGTTATTATTAATTCTAATAATATAATAAGTAAAAAATATAAAGCGCAAAAATTGCACGCTTGCAGATTTAGTTTAAAAAAATGAAATAATTGCATGGACTCGCAAATGGCTAAACAAGTTTGAAGTGTCGCGATTTACACGTGCACAAAGGCATTCGTTTCCCAGCGTTGGACAACGACAAGTTCACATGAAAAAAAGGGCGTTTTGCAGACGAAGTTATAACACGTGGCCGGGAAATAAATGTCATAGTAACGAGAATCCAATAATGTCGCTCCCATTAAACGTCAACGGTACGTAATTACTCGGAGGCTTGTTGCAACAAAAATCAATCGTTCTCGCACAGCGACAGCAAAGTGACTGTACGTGAGAGAATAGATTGAATTTCTGAGGCAGAGTTCACTATTAGAGCTAATACCTTATTCCTAATCGATATATACCAGTGAGTTTCTATACACACAGGAAAATACATATATTTAAATATTAATTACTTGTTTCCAGTACATTTAATTATTCGTTTTCAGTATTTCAATAGTTCGTATATCCACAAATCTATCATAAGTTTATGACAATTTAATTTATTTAAAATATATTCCGAATTTTAATAAGTTTAATTACTTCAATCAAAGTTATTAAATTAAAATTCAATTTTATTATATAAATTCTTGTTTTAAGTACATTGTAATGTAATGAGTAGATATAATGAGTCTTTCTGAAATTTGTAATGAGTACAGTTTAAAATTATTATCAAAAAAATATTCTTTGTTAAAGATAACTGTTATTTGAAAGGAAAAATAAACATTTTTCTTAGCAATAGAATGATATTTTTCTATGTGTATTTATTCGTTGAAAATTATACCTATAATTTTGAAAGCATTGAAATTTTAGATAATTTTAATAGATTTAAATTTAGTTTAGTAATAAACAAAAATAATATATTTATCTATATGTAATCTATTAATTTCTGGCATTTAGTTTTATAATGAAATTTAATAAAAATTTATTCTCTTTTTTTGATATAATATAATGAACGAATTAATTAGCATTAATGGAAGTACATCTGCAATGCGAGATTAAAATATCCTTTGTTTTCTCTCGTCGAAAAAAATTGCACATTTAGTTTTTAAAACACTACACAATACACGCGTATCACGTTTGTCTTTCCGTGATGAAATATTGCAAGATATACGAGCGAACGATTTATGTCGAAGTTTAAATTTCTATTTGTTGGAAAAATCTCGTTAAGCTTGAAGAATATTTAGCTTACGAATAAAAGAAGTCATTTTAGAGACGTTTCACTAGTATTCTGGTATGCTCATAAATACCGCCGTAAAACGACGGAGAAATATTCTTCGACGAGTTTCCATTGCCAGATGCAGCTTTGTGTTTTGCGTTCGAAACGGCATCTCTGCTTGTCGTACAATTTCTACATCCTACGCTACCGCAGGTCGCGTTAGTGTGCAATAGGACAAATATGTGTGTGAGTACCTGCAGTATCGCGTATATATTCAGGTATCACGTACGAAAGTAATTTGGCGGCAAATAGTAGCCGATTTCCGAGAAGCTACGACCTCACAAACGGCGACTGTATTTCGCTCGGATTCCATCGTCGTAATTAAAGCTCGCTCAACGTTCATGACGTTGTAAGTTGCCGCGAAAATGCCAGGAAGGACGATTCACAACACCATGTATACTGATATAGTCAAGTTTATGATTCGCATCATGCGGGATATGAACCGCTGTATTTTTATATATTTAAATTTGTAGTGCATTTCTATTTGACGATATTTTTCTTTATATATTCAATAAAGTTAAAATATAATAAGTATTTTAAATACTTTATTACTATTCTCGTCATGTTTGACTTCTACAAATGCTAGTTTGAATTATCTTTATATTCTAAATTTACAAGTTGGAAAATTATTTTGACGTAACTTTCGTAGCTAATAATTATCTTTATGTGAGACGATCGTTAAATTTTATCTGTTACTCGAGTTACCACAGATAGAATAAAGGCACACAATTATTAATCATGTGACATGCGCGCTCGCATGTCTCGCGAATAAATTCATATGCCAGGTAGCAAGTCATGGTAACAAGTTTATATGAACGTTCTCGTACCACTGCCTGATCATGCTGTCTTCCAAATATGGCTACAACTGAAGTTTGCGAACACTTTGCGCACAATACGTGAGGCGCAAACTGGTCGCGACCTGTATTCCCAATTTATTCGTGCTAAAGTTCGCAAACAGCTTGTGGACAGCCGACGAGCAGTTACAAAGTTGTTTCCCCCCCCCCCCCCTCATCGCCGCTTGTTGATATATAGAGCTCTCAGTCCAAACTTCAAAATCCAGGATTATGTCGTCAACTTTAATTGTCGGGCCCGAAACATTTATTATTAATTTTGTGTTTTAGATTTTAAATTTAAAGTTTAAGATTAAAGATTAATTGAAAAGCTAAACGCTGCTTTAAATTAAAGAACAGAAATTTGTAAAAGTAAAGTGGAGAAATATAATTTGAAATATTTTATTTTCCATAGTGGAAAAGTAAAAAATTTGTGGAGAAGATATATTAACTATCTTAATATGAATTTTGAATTTTATGTTCACAGATGAGACATTGGCAAAGATGAAACAATCTCCGGAGAGAAAAGGATGAAGCTTCTTCATTTAAAGATCAGATTCAGAATGTCAAAGGATAGCGCACCGTCATTTCCTCAACCAAAGGCAAGGAAATTAAGTCTCGAGTTTAAGGTAAGTAAACATTTTCGCGGCTGCATCTAAAATTATGTAATCTTGAATTATTCCTGTTAAATTTTTTTAAATATCTCTAGGGGATACTTACGTATATTATTTTTCCATCCCGTCATGGAATATGTCTCCTAAATAAATAATTTCGCAGGTATTATTCTTTATATGAACACTGCGTTATTTACTCTCTAAAATCTTGGAGTAGAATTTAAAGACAAAATGAATCTGTGTTGGAAAAAAGGGGTTTACTTGTCAATTTTTAAGAGTGAGATTTCACTATTTAGAGTTAGATTCCATTTCAAAAATTTTATAAAGTAACTGATCTCTCTCTCTCTCTCTCTCTCTCTCTCTCTCTCTTTCCAATGGAATATTACTTGCATTTCTCGATTAACTGTGATAAATGACTTTTGAATTATTTGTAATTGGTTTTCTACTAATTGAAATGCTTGATTTTTATTTCTGAAAATACTACAATTAATTTTTTATTGATTTTTAATTTTTACGAGTAATTATAGTTAATAAATAACTTTTAAGAAAGAATTCTGAATTCCTATAAGACTGCTTATCTATTATTTTCTTATCTGTTAAGGCTAGAAATGATAAAAAAATATAAAGATATTCTTTCTTTCTCTTTCTCTCTCTCTCTCTCTCTCTCTCTCTCTCTCTCTCTCTCTCTCTCTGCTTTTATTTAACCAGCATTATTTAAATTTATCAGCATTCTTATGAGAATCCGTTTTTGAACTCACATGTATCGTAAAGATAAAATTCCTTGCCAAGCAATACTTTGCAAGAAATAATTTATGTAACCGATGCTTCGACGTTATTCGTGTCGATGGTTCCGCTATTAACTTGCTACACAATGGAGCGATTTAACAGGACCTCGTCGCGATTCGCGGAAGAAGTGAACGCGTTAAAAGTTCTCTCAATGGCTGGGAGCTTCTTTCCCTCTTTTCTGTGCCACGGCAATTTTCATTCTTCCAACTACGTTGCACGGTAAGATCTTTAATAGCTTCTACGCGGTAGGAAACCTTCGTCGAGTGCAGCAAGGAAGGCGCCACGAGATAGAGTTGCCAGATGTCCTGTATATACATGAATTGTCCTGTATTTTAGCTTGACTTTCAGCGTCTTGGTCGAGAAACGCAATTGTCGCGTACTTTAAAGTTTTGGCATTTAATTAAAGTACAACGAGGACATGTGAATATTTTTGGAGTACATACATATATACATATATAAAATACATATATAAAATATATATGTATATATGTGGTGTACACATATATTCAGAGATTATTACTTTTTGAAATCTTTAGAGTGGAATCTGAGTCTAAAGAATGATAAAGAATGAGCCAGTACTGAAAAAAAGGAGCACAATTGTTAATTTATAAGAGTAAACTGTAGACTTAGATTTTATTCCAGAGATTTTAGAGAATATATAATATATTACTGCAATCTTTAGTAAATTGATATACAGGTTTTTTAAAGTACCTCGTAAAAAATTATCGATCTACATATTTCTTGTATTATTTTGTACCTATCCTCGAAATTAAAGCACGTCTGTTGCATTCGACGAACGGCATCGATCTTCGAAGGAGAACGATCGCTTCCGAACAATTTATTTCCAGTTATACCCGAGCAAGGTTATTATAAGCGAGTCGAGGGCCATTAAGGTGCAAGCAACATCTGGAGTCGCTCCCGTGATTTATATCAACGCGAGTCGAAGGTCTTCATCGATTTTATCTCATCGTCGAACAGGCAGTAGTTTGCGCATCGACCGAAATACGCGCCGGAAAAATTATAATTGCCATAGTACAGGGGGTTTTCTTCTTTTATTCTTTATCGACAATAAACCGCGACACGTGCGCGATAAAATGCGAACGTGCGGTTAACTATAACATCGATATCAAGTATCCAGTGTGCGACCTATAAATCCGTGAATTCCCTTTGCGTCAAAAAATATTTAACAAAAAAAAAAATGAAAGGCCCGACAGTTGAATTTATGAATAACGTAACGCGACACCGTACTTATTTTTTCTCTCTGTTAGTTCTGAAAAGAGAAAAGTCCATGTAAAATAATAAAATTTGAAACTGTAGAAAAAAGTAGAGTTTCGACCCAAAACACGTAACATTTTTAATCGCCACTGGAAAGTGATATTAAAGATTAGATTAATTTTTGTAAATCACGTAATGTGATTTTGTAAATTTAATTTTGAAATTTTTATGACGATTAAAAATAGTGAAACATGCATGATCGCATTTTATAAATAAATAAATACGATATCATAAAGTTCTCTATAATCCTAGTACAACTATTTGGAAAATTTTTATGCTATAAAATTAGATATTTTGAACATTTAAAAATCGTTCTAAACGATAATCCGTCTTTGGCAAGTCGTGACCAGAAAAGAGCATTACGTAACGAAGAGGCGATTATCAACTTGACGAATGCGCGCTATCTACGATTCTTCTTGTATAATTTATACTTAGTATTCGCTTTATCACCTTTATCTCGCAATGCGAATCAACTACATGGAGTAATGCATTTTACTGTCGGATCGTACGAGCTCACTACATATTTATCGACCGCGACGTGATTTGAATATGCGCCACTGCCTTTAATGCATCCTCATTGCATTACGGTACAGTAGTAGCGAAGTCCAGAGATGCTAGAATATGAGAATATGAACCATCTACCGTTATTATGATTTACCATCCATTCCGTAAATTGGTGCAAAGTATCATGAATAGAAAGCAGGGAAGTTATGAGAGAAAGAGTTATTGAATTGTTAGAATTGGATATCTGTGTATTGAACTAAGTAAATATATTAATCGTGCAGAAATAATAAATTAATAAAATAAAAGCCTGCAGATACATAAAATAATAAATTAATAGAAAGAAGGAAATCGCATTAAACAAAATTATTTTAAGTCTATAGAACTTATATTTCTATATATACATTCATTATTATATCTTCAGCTTGTATAATATAATATCCGTTTAATAATTCAACAACTGTATCATCGCTTTTTAATAATAATCATCGCTTTTGATATAAAGGCATAAAGGTCTAAGAATAAATTTGTAAAAGCTAAAGTTATGAAATGACGTGATTCAAACGTTCCGACGCCGTCTAAACATAGTTTTGATTTATGAACATAAAGGATACGCCTCGTTGCGGAAATAAGCCCATCAATTATGAATTTATGCCGAATCGCAGTAGCCATTGAGCTCATCGAGCGCCAACGGACGCGTCTCTCTGTCTCATTTACGGACAATTAACGCACAGCGCAACGCGTGGAGATTAATAAACACGCGACGCCCACGCGGAAGGCAGACAGAAGGTACGAGACGGGTATAATTTAACGGCGGTCGCGAAGGGGGAGCGTTAATTGAGAATGATCGACTCTCCTCGTCGGCGTGGCGTGGCTCCGCTTCGCTCGACGCGGCTGGAACAAATAATAGCAGTCGGATCGAGGCGCGTATCGCATCGTCGCATCTCCCTCGTCTTATTCCGCTGCGCTGCTTCGGCCTGGCCTGGCCTGCCCTGGCATGGCCTGGCATGGCCTGGCCTGGCCTGGCCTGGCGTGGTATGGCGTGGCGTGGTATGGCGTTTCTCGTGATTCCAATTTTTCCCCCGTGCCGACGCGATAAAGAGGCCACTCCACCGCCTCGAAACAAGATTGATCGTGAAGCGTGCTCGTGAGCGCCGCGAGGAAGGGTGCAAAAACACTCGCGCCCACCTGGACTTTCGAGGGAATGTAAGGAGATTAAATTAAATCTGCAATTGAGAGGAATTTTACGGAGTAATTCGTTATTAACTCCTCGAGAAAGAACTAAATTACTTTTGGCATGTTGAGCTCGCGAGAATTTTATCAATATGCGTTTAATTAATATGTGTTCAATATTAATCCTTTATTTAGAACTGTACACTTAAATCTATAGGATGAATTTAACCTAATTTGAGTCGCCATTGCTCTCACTCAATATATATATCGTTAGTTTATACTAAAATAATTAATGGATAAACATATAGTGTCAAATTTATCTTTTAATTGTTTTAGTATAAAATAATTATATTGATAAAAGAGCAGCTAGCGACTTAAATTAAGTTAAATTTGGCGCTATAGATTTAACAGTGTATAACGCTGTTGATTTATTTATTATGTGGAATATACTTCAGAATTATTATTGTATGATTATTTTTGTCTCCTGTGAATATTGATTAATTTCAAATTTTCCTAAATTAAAATTGAAATTGATCAAAGAGTTGTAGATGAAAGAAACTCCGAGAAATCTGAGCAATTTTAAATGTTAAAATTGATTGGAAACAAGTACTGAGAAAGAATTGAATTACCTTTGAATTCGTGAGAATCTTGTCAATATTTCAAATGTGTTCAATTAAAATATTTTAATTCTTTATTTAAAACTCTTATACGTTGTCGATTTATTAATTATGTCGAATATACTTTAGAATGAATATTATCTGATTATTCTTGTTATCTGCAAATATACATTGATTAATTTGCAATTTTCCTGAATCAATGTTGAAATTGATCAAAGATCATTTATCGCAGATAAAAGAAAATCCAAGAAATCTAAGCAATTTCAAATGTTAAAATTGATCGGAAGAACTAGCGTTAAGAAGAGACCGAATTGTCTTCGGTACGTTGAGTTCGCGAGAATCTCGTCAATTATTCAAATGTGTTGAAATATTTCAGCGCGCTGCTTGCAGAATCAGATATGTATAATATATATATTTATACAGAAATATTTAATAATTTATATAAGCACTGAAATCTGCTTTAATTGAAAAATAGGATTTCTCTTATTTAATTAGATGTGTTTAAATATATTAGTCTTTTATTTAGAGCTCTATATTATACAATGTTGATTTATTAATTATATGAAATCAGAATTATTATTTATTATTATATAGCCATTCTATTATCAACGAATATACATTAATTTGGAATTTATCCAAACATTGAAATTGATCAAAGAGTTCGCAGATGAAAGAAAATCCGAGGAATCTGAACAATGTTCTAAATGTTAAAACTGTCTATACAAGAACAATCGTTTGTTTGCGTTTTCTGTAAAAATATACGAACGTAACACATGGTAGAATGACTCTAAGATATTTGCAGAGAAATCTTTTTCTAAATTGTTCTCTGTTTTGGATTGTTCTATCAGTTATCAGTTATATTATTAAATGTATATGAGACACAAGGGAGAACGTGGGAGAAAGATAGAGAGTGGTAAACTGAGATGACTAAAAGGGATGATAGAAGGTAATAGAGTGAAGGGGAAAATGAGAGAGAGAAGGAGAGACAAAGAACATTACACGGGAAGGGACGATCGTGGAGGCACAATAGACGCAATACGGATACACGAGGCTGAAAGAGCCTCTTCGTTGAGTTTGCTTAAAGGAAAGCAGGTAGGATCCGGATGAACTTTATAAAAAATCGCGCACATATCTGACGCAGACGGAAACTATCGATACCGTCATGGCAGAGATGTCGAATCGTTAAACTTTCGTTTATAGAACGTTGCTGAACGTCACGCCGGTGTTGTCCCAATCGCGGGCAGGTGTTCCCAACGTGTTGTTCTAAATAAAGAAGAGGAGATAAAGCCGTGGTAAATGTAAGAGAGATTGCATAAGCCTGTTGTTGACGGTAAATCGTTCTTCTCTCGCGTCAGCCCCGCGTCATTTTAACGATCTTGACGGGCGATCATAGTCGAAGGTACTTGGAGAATGCCTTTTGAGCACCTATTACGGAGAATGCCGTTAAATAAACTACTTTCGATAAATGTAATTTCATGCCTGGTCTTATCTAAATGTCTGTATAGATGAGAGAAAAATCAATGAAACTGGATGCTTAAAACAGTTAAAATATCAGCTTGATGTATCTGTGTTATCTTTGGTTATTTTAACATGTCTTGCAAACGGCAAGCTCAAATGTTAAAAATATATATAAAACGCATGTTAAAAAGGCCAAAGATTTTAATTGCATTTGAAACTCAATTAATAATATCAGTGAAATAAATACTACCGTGTTAATATTTTTAATTGAATTGCAGGCTGATAATAAAATACTTGTTTCAACTATTTTCATCTTCACCATCTAAAAATATTTCGAAAAAGGTCAAAAAGCATCGGTTTAAATAATATATTCATTTAATAAATCGGATTTTTTTTTAACATGAATGGACGGCATCTGTAACTTCGGATACTGCAGTGTATATCAAATTCATCGATATCAGAGCGGAATAACGCTTTAAATATATCTTCGTTAGACATATCCCACTTTCGTTCCACCACTAGAGATTCGAATCGGTTTTATGTCGTACAATCCATTCAGAATTTCTGTAATATATCGAATTTTCTTCAAACGATTGACAAATCAGATATTCGAGTCGGCTTATAATGTATGCAAATTTCGTCGATGTCGTAAACCCGATAGCTTCAGATATTCCTTTGTGCAAGATCTGCTTTGCAACGTCAGTGGGGATAGTATTGATTTTTAGATTTAGATTATATTCATCAAGTTTTAATGTATTGAGCTTCTTAAAAGTTTCGTATAAAATTTTTATCATTATTCTCTCAGTCTGAAGAAATAGTTACGAATATTTTTTATTAACACGAAAAGACTTGCTTGTCTTGTTAGAATGTGATGTAATTAATTAAAAAATGTATGTATATATATATATATATATATATATATATTATTCTTTTTCTTGCTTCATTGCATTACAATATATCGAAAATCAATATTGGATTTTGGATAAAGGAATTTTTAAACGTCTTCTCGCTGGCACGACAAAGAGCACATCTCTTTCTCGTTCATTACAACTGTCGCTTTATATGTGTGTTTGTGTGAAAGTCTAATTATAGTTTAAATACTATTCATGAAGTGAATTCACGTTTTCATCAACAACTTAATAATCTAAATTATTACAACTGTGGCTTTGTTTTTATAAAAGAACATAATAGTCTAAATAATATTCACTTAAAAATATTTTCATCAATAGCTTGATAATCTAACTTGTTATAAAGCCTTTATTCTAATTTTTATCTGTATTAAAAGTTTATTCTATATATCTCTAATTATTTCGTCATTTGAAAAAGGTTAATTTGATAAATTAAATCATTACTGTCGCTTTGCGTGTATAAAAACCTAATTATAGTATAAGTTAATATTCATTCACAGAATATTTTCATCAATAACTCGATAATTTAAATTGTTATAAATTCTTTATTCTGGTTCAATGCTCTATATGTTTCTAATTATTTTCTCATTTGAAAAAGATCAACTGATTTAACATTTGTAACGTTGTTGTTATTAATTTTATTCAAAGTTTAATTATAATCTAAATAATATACTTTCAATATATTTTCATTAATAATTCAGTAATCGAAATTGTTATAAGTTCTGATTTTTGTCTAAGTTTATCAGTGCTCTATATATCTCTAATTGTTTTCTCATTTAAAAAACGTTAACCTGTTTAACATTTGTAACGTTGCTGTTATTTTTTATTCAAAATATAATTATAGTCAAAATAATATGCTTCCAATCTTGCTTGACAATCTAAATTATTACAAACTTTTTACTCTAATCTGTATAAAGTTTATTACTACCTAATCGTTCTATATATCTTTAATTATCTTCTCCTTAGAAAAAGGTCAACCGATTTAATATTTTTAACGCCGCTATTATTTTTTATTCATCTTAATTTGGCAAATAGAAATTTATTTGACGTTTGCTACGTTGAACATGTAACAGACTATCTTCCCGATATACCCAGATACTCCAAATGGCTCGGTATCTTGAAATATCTTCTCATTAGAGGAAGACCGACTTGTCCCCCGTACGTTACGCCACTGCGGGTCGTATTGGCCGCCGGCGGTGGAGGGGAGCGGCGATGCCTCAGTAAACGCCAAGCGCTCGAACCGTCGATGCCACGGCGAGGCGGTTTACGAGAAGACTACTCGCAATAGAGAAAAACCGGCATTAGTTTCAACGTCGACGAAACGTCAATCGGCGTAACCGACGTCTCATTCGAGTGACTTGAGTCGCCCCGCGATTCCCGGTGCCGCGAAAATCGTTCGAGGAGCCAACGACTCCTACCGGGAAGTCCTATTCCGTGCGAGTGTACATCTGTGTGTGTGTGTGTGTATGTGTGTACCGTACTCGTCCGTGTTACCTCGGTGGCTGTGCGCGTATGTACGTGTGCGAGAGTGTGCGTCGAAGCCATCGCGTGAGAGTGTCGGTGATGCTTCCCACCGTGTACGTATATTAGTAGTATGTTCATGTTGCGCAACGACGATACTTTCGCGTACGCTTAACACTCGTTATCACCGCGTACGCGGTGTGTCGGTGTGTATACGTGAGTTCTTTTTGCGTGCACTTCCAAAATCAACGACGAATTGACGGGGAGAGAGATAGGACGCTGCTGTCATCTTCCTCGAGAGATACGGATGCTGCTGGAGCAGCGGCGCCTCTTCGTACACAGAGAGAGAAAGAGAAAGAGAACCCCCACACACACACACACACACACACAGCCACCGCACATGAAACTGCACACGCATGCGCGCGATGTGAAAACCGCCGGTCCTCCGCTGCTCCATCGTGCTCCTCTCCTCCTCCGCCCTCTCACAGTCTCATTCTCTCTCCGTCACCCTTTCCCCTATCTCCGCTCTCTCCCTTCCTCTTGATCCTTCCCACCCTTCTCGTCGTCTCCCGTTGGATTACCTCACGGACAAAGGATACGTAAACGGGGATATACGCGCTGGATAAACTTCATCGTGGCTCTCTCTCTCGTCCGGCTCTTCCGCCCCGCCGACGACTATATAGGTATTGTTCCTTGCTTTGCTTTGCTCTGTTCTACTCCATTCTGCATCCCCGTGCATTGCGCCGCCGGGGTGGTGGCGGGTGCTCGATAAGTGCAGTCGACGCCAAAGGCTCTCTTCCCCTCCGCAGGGAAATGCGATTCCGTCGACATGACGGAAAATCTTTGTTAATCCCGGAGATATACACAATTTCGGGAGACCCTATCGTTTCCTTAGTTCAATAAAACTTCGCTAACGTGTTATCTGTGCATCTGCACTTTCTCGCATATCTTTCGTTTATAAAATGAGACAGAAGGCGGAAAAGGAAAAATAAATCAAGGAAGATTGTTTAAAAGACTGAAGCTTGTATGCCTAACAAATATTGTCCTTGTAAATCTTACATAAGATACTTCAGACTATTTGTCTATGGATTACTTAGCCTGTAATAAATTTGTTCTTAACAAATGTTATTTAATTTCATATCATTTCTTTTTTTTTTGCAATTATTTTGCAATTATTATTTTGCAGTTACAAATCTTTGCAAATTATCGAGACGTACATTAAATATAATTTAAGGAAAAATAAAACTAAAAATATTTTGTTGTATTAATCTTTTTATAATTTTAGAATTGCGATTCAATTACGGAATTTTTCATGATATATCCTAATTAATGTTAGGAGCAGTTTCATAAATTATTCCATACAAATGTGAAACGCTTATATAAGCCTCTACGGTTATTAATGCATAAATTATATATTCATAAGCGAAGAAATACAATTCTCTCGGAAGTAATTAGGACGTATACACCAAATGAAATTAAAAATAAAACGTATATCCGCAGACGTTTTGACTCTTGAATTCTCTTTAGCTAATTAATAAAGTCGAATAAAAACTTATTCTTGGAGCCAAATATTATTATTTTATTTTCATAAATGATGTTGTAGAACTATTTGTGAGTCGATTATCTCATTTAATTCCGCGTGCTGGCCGTAACGGAAAACACTTGTGCGAGATAATCTTCTTCACACTTTAAGCGAAGGTATCAAGTACCATCTGTATATCCAGTGGATCTTTTTCGTGTCACAGTTTCTTCCACTTAATAAAGCGACAGTTTGTCCCGCCGGATGTGTACACGGTTCTGCTCTAGGCCGTGTTTAATGGAGATTCCTGGCCACTATCGATCGCGAACGTGACAGATAGATGCCTAGGACGATAGTAATAGGATCAATCGCGACCGGCACATCTGCGGCCCCTATATAACTTATAATGCTGCCACAAGTTATGACGAGCGGGCGATGCATTATATGTATTATGTACCAGGCGGGTTGCACGGAGTGGATTACACACACGACGTTATTACGCGACGGGCTTGCATCGGAAAAGCTTCTCCGGCTGCGGGCCTTTGTGCTTTAACACGACACCGAGAGCTGTTGAAAGAATCGGTTTCACCGCGCGCGAGCTGCGCCGTAGAATATTTTCCAAATATATGTATTTCGAACACACTTATATTTCCCCCCTCGCAGTTTAAATCCATTCTGTAAATCTGTTTACTTCGAATGCAAATGCATTGATTATTTTGAAAGATTGCACGTACGCTGAAAATCGTGTTCTGCAGGAAGAGGGTGAGAGAAAAGCTAAAATATCTTTATAATTTATTCATTATTATACATGTAGAAATTCTTGGATATTATGCATATATATATATATATACATATATATATTATACATGTATATGTGAACGCTATTGCATAAAATTAAGATACGCCGTACTTGATATAAATAATAAAGATGACACTAATTTTAATTGAAAAATTATTCCTGGCAGCTCAGTTGAAAATACGAACCAATAATGTAGTCGAACTGGTTTTATCGCTAATTTTTTATTGTATAATAAATAACTTGCGCATTGAAAAATATTATCTCATTAGCAGCTGACAAAATCTGATTGACATATTTAAATTACAAACGCGATGATATTCCTTTTAAAAAATTTATTTTCGCTGTTATTTGCCATTTTAAGCCGTTCGTATTGTAAATTTGGATATTCAGTTTGTGCATATTTGCATGTTACGTCATACGCGCTAATATATAGTAATATATAAATTCTATTTTTTTTTTTACGCGATATGTATACGTTACAGAAATCGAATAGGTAATAAATCTCTCTTCTGTAAATATCAATGAAAACAAGTATATCTTTATACAAACCGCAGCGTTTAGTCAACGATTATTTAAGTTTACTCAGATTGAATAGCATTTTATCGTAATAGCCTAACAGGCTATGAAACTTGTGAAAAACAAGTTGGAGAAATTGATTATTATTATAATCGATTCCTGCGTCTGAAGTAATCATATTATTTCTCTTATTACAAGCGACGTAACAACTCGGCGAATTGATTTCTCTGAAGCAATCATCGCGTAACATTTGCAAAAATCGCGAACCTTGTCAACGAAGCGGCCGATGCAAATACATTGGCATTAAACCGTTCTGAGGACTGGTTCATTACATAAAACGTTGTAACCTCATACATTGCTACTTTCCAGCTGAGCTGCGAGATATCATTGCCACGCGTAATCACGCGCTTTCATTCGGAACCGAGCGACCGCGATCACTGTAGTTAAGCATCCCTTTTGCCCATCGATCGATTGAAAGCTTGCCTGTCACGGAACATCCTTACCCTGGTAGGTGCTTGCTACATCGTGACTTTTGTATCGTATCGACACAAGTATTAAAAGGAATATTGATGACGAAGTTGCTGGAGGAAATCAATCGATGTTTCTAAATGTCAGTGCCATTATCGGTTTTATATTCATATCAAGCGAGAGTTAAAAATGTTGAATGCAAGAGAATTTGTAAGATTTTTTAAAAATATCTCAAATAAGATAGAGATACATTTAAAATGGGGAAGATAGAATTGAATTATTTATTCCTTTTAATAATTATTAGCATTGATAATTTCTCATAAGAGCTAGAGAGAGCTATACGTAAAATGGTGAAGAGAAATAGAATTGAATTTATTATTTCCAGTAATTAGAGGCATTGTTAATTCACATTTCGTTAGTGTCGTTCTCAGTTTAAAAAATAGTACTAATGGCCAAGTAACAATTAAAAATGTTGAATTTTAGAAAGTTTCATTAAATATATCTTAAACAAGAATGACAGAATTGAAGCGTTTATTATATCGTTTATTACTGTATATAGTAATTAGCGATATTGATAATTGCATTCATTACTATATATAGTAATTAGCAATATTGATAATTGTATTTCATACACATGGTAACATGATTATACATGATCTGGCAACATACATTCTGGGAAAAATACGAAATCGGTTAGATAGACAAAACATAACTTCCAAGTATCAACACATTGATATTATTCTTTATGTTTCTTAGGAATGCAGATAAAGAATCTCAGCTTGAATGTCATGACAATTCGACCGGTGGTCTCGATCTTTCCTCTCAAGCTGCCACGGGTCAATTTACGAGCAGGTCCTAAGGTGATCCTTTGTCGCAAAAATATCGCGTACACGAACAGGAGATTATCTTTATGAGAGTGCGGTCTCCCGTCGTGGAGGTATACTTACAGCTGTTCGACTTGTCGCGGTCCTTCAGAAGTGGGAAGAGGCTGAGAGGAAAAGGAAGATGCCGGGGGAATGTTTCTCTTGTTCTGACAGGCGTGGAAATGGAATTCACGGCGAAAGTTTGTCTTATTCCGCGCGAGCGATAGTTAAGCGACCAAGTTTTGTCTCGTCGTCGGTGTCTCTTTCTCTCTCTCTCGCGGCGCTTTCAACGCTCGGAAACGGAAGCGTCTCTAACCGAAGACATTCGTTAGATAAAAGAGATGGGAATATCGGAGAACGCGTTTCGTACAGGAAGCGGAGAAGCGTCTTTTGCGATCGCGCACCGGGAGATCTCCTGTAACGGAATCAGTTTGCTTTCGAAACCATCGAAACACCAAACTATCACCGGTGTGGGAGTCGCGCGTGATGCCATTGAGGTTTCGTTCAATCATTTTTTCCATTTTTTCACGCGTTCTTCCAAGTCCGTCGTGAAATACAAGACAAAATTCTATTGGCGATACGTGGAAGAAATATTTATGAGTACGAAAGACAAAAGCGTGTTATCGTACGTTATTTATTTTCTGAAATCAATGCTTCATAAATTGATACTGAAAATATTGATAACGAGGCAGCATCCAGTTGCGCGTGGGATTCTCCAACAATTTCAATGCGACCGTGCGCAGCCTTTGCGGAAATGACGATGCTGAGAATGTCTAAGCGTACGCTTGCTTTGCTAATAAACCGTCGACACTGCGTACCACCGACACGTCGGTGTCTCTATTTCAATACACACATACATTCTGCGGTAGACCAAGAAGTCGCGATCAAACGTGCAAAAAGCGGACGGTAAATTATACACGAAAAATACACAGGATAATTAACATTGGTATTTATACGCTTTGTTTTTTTACATATGAATGCGCGTGCGTTGCTCGTAATGACGTTTTTACGATAGTTTATCTACATATGAGCGGTAATATGTGCGTAAGCAAGGACTTGGGAATTACAGAGAGAGGAGGGGAGAGATAGAGAGAGAGAGAGAGAGAGAAACTCGCTATGTCTTTCATTATTCATGCAATGTTGATGGCCGCCAGTATTTCGCATAGCGAGAGCCATTTTAGTAGATCGATTTGCGCACGTGTCTTCTCTTTGCAGCACCACACTCAGTCCTCCTTTCTCTCTCCTCCAATACCCACCTACATGGTATACTTGGGTTCACCGCACTTCCGTTTGCCTATGGGTTCCTCAATCAGAGTCGATTGCTTCTTGAAAAAAAAAAAATGTATGGAGGCACTTGAATAGCTTCTAAATTGTAAGCGAATGAAGATAAAAAGCTCCTTGTGAATGAAGCTCTAACTGCATAAAGAGGAAACTAAGGCTTATTTTTTAATTTTAAATTGAATGTGTTTTTAGAAGGAAGTTCTTTTTATGTGAAATATGTATCTTTATTACTATTATCTTAGATAATGGAATTGTATATGTGTGTGTGTGTGTGTGTGTGTGTACATTTTTTTATAATTCTATTATTGTAAGCAATAATAATAAAGATATATACATATACATATATATATATATATATATGTGTGTGTGTATGTGTGTGTGTATAAACTATGTACACACTATATTAAAAAAATAAAAATCAAGAAATATACATAATAACAGTAAAACTATCGAATTTCATATCTCTTTTTTTTCTTTTTAAAACATATAATATATATATTATTTTTAATATACATATATATTAAAAAAAGAAGAAAAGATGTATAGAGATTTGAATTCACTGTTATCTATTTTTGACGCTTAATTTTCTTCAACAACCAGAAAATGACAGACTGGCGTAAGATACTTATACTTGCGTTTCTTTCATGCTAACCAAGGAGCCAAATCACTCTCTTTGCCGGTTTAGGTATTTCTCTTTATTAAATTGATGTAACTACAGCTAAATAAACAGTCCGTAGTCAAGAATAGATATTATTGGTTTGGCAGATATTATTATCGATACGCGATATGTTACGTCGCGAACTATGTGAATAGCGATAAGCTGGATTGTCATCGAATGCGAGATACGTCCGTAATGCTTACTAGATATTGATTTATTGTCGTCGTTCTCTTCCACCGTTTCAAAAAATAACGGATTTTTAACGTAGTCGTATCTTGTCACGCCAAACACAAATTTTCCTCTTGCAGGCACTTTTGTGTTTGCGAGTTAACAATGTTGCGAAAACATGTTATAAAAAACAGTTATCGTTTTGTGTCTATTAATTATTTAGCACCGAGAAGTGCTGAGAGAAAAAGAAAACATTTCTTTTATATAGAATATGTTTTTTATGGAAAAATTTTATAAAAACTGGAAATTCTTCTCAAAGTTAAACGATCTTCATTTTTTTTCCTTTTTATTCTCGAGAGGAAAAGTTAATTTATGAATAAACGTCTGCTAAACAATATCCACTGAGATTTATTTCAGCGTTAATCTTTCTCTGAAATGAATTTCAATGAAAGTCGATTTAATTGCCGTGCGAGATTTTGGAGATTTTATCGTGAAGTCGTTGACGTGCTCCGAATTTATTTGATGAATATACCGAGGGAGAAACGTGACGAAGAAGGGTCTCTCTCTTTCTCAGTATCGATCCACCAGGTGTTCTATGTAGGTCTAATGCGTAATTGTCGAGGGTCGGCAGTGAATTCTTGTCAATGCAAGATCTCTTTTGTATTCTTCCGTCACTCCGGCCTGAGGACAATTCACCGAGACGAGATGTTCCGCCATACGGATGCACCATGGCAACCTTTTAGTGTGTTAACGATACTTCATAAAAAGGTAGCGTGTGCACTTCTAAGTGCAAAGATAAACATTACTGGGTTATCGGCGTGAGAACGCTGTCTGAGATTTAAGGAGTGTTGCAAAGGCACCGACACGTTTCGCGCGGGATTGCAAGAAATCCAGGCAAATATTGTGAAACACACAGATTTACATAACAATGACTTACTAAGTCTAATTGTAATGAAATGCATGTGTCTGTAAATATATGCAACCGTGGTATTTTAACATATAAATATCGCTCATTATTTGCTACAACGACACGACTAAAAAACAGATTTTTTTCTGAGAATAAGTTTCAAATATTTTGAATCGTTAAAATTTGTAATTTTATTTTTGAATTGTAATTTTGAGGTAATTATAATTGATTGTAAAGGAATAAAAAAGTATATGTTTTTAAATATTGTTCCCCTTTTTTCTTTATATTCCTTTTTGCAAGCAATTAAAAATAACAGTTTTTTAATTATGTTGTCGTAGCAAATGTATATCATTGCATTTGAATTATTTTATATAATATCCAGTAGGTTACCCATTAATAATCTCTCAACGAAGCTGTAAAAAAACTGTCAGGTTTCTGCTTGAAATAAATATATTGCGATGTTATTTGATACTATAGACAGTATTATATATAAAAAATATGGATGTTTGACTATGATGATACATTACGTGTAAAAATCTCACCTTTAATACGTGCAAGGCGAAACGTAGCGGAATTTCTAGTGAATAGTGATAAATGCCTCGTTAAAAGTGCAACGTAGCGAGAAGTGAAACACTGTTAGAGAAGTGACCGTCGCCGTCGCCTACGATGAGCGTGCTTATTTTCCGCGGACGTCGTCGTTGAGAAGCTTGCTTTTGCTGGCAGGGCCCGCGAATCCACATACATTTTTCAAGCCTTCGGATACGTGCGCCAACTACGAACTTTCACGTTTCCCCGAGCGCGGTGTGTTTCCGCGGATATGCATTTCCCTTCTCGTACACGTGCGCGATGCAGAGGAGGAGAAAGAGCATAAAACTTTTCCGCTCGTTTACGGACGCTCGGAGGTTTTCGCGTGCAATTTCTTCACCGTTGCGCATATTTTTCCACACTTTACTCGCGGCGCTTAATGGTCAAATACGCCTTTCGCATTTAAACGCGCGTTATAGGCCGCAAAACTGCGCGAGGTGGAGACCGTAAAAGTGAGGAGAGCCTTAAAACGGGCCGTGTAATTTGATCTCCTTGGATGTTATTAAAGCAACCGCGCGTGATTCTCTTTTGTCCATAAATTTTCAATTGATTAATATTAATAGAAAATATGACTATTTAATCACGAAAACTTTATGATTATTTAACTGTCATATTTTAATCAGAATATTTCTTTTATTTTTATATTTTAACACATTCCATTTTTATATTCTCTCTCTTTTACATTTTGTTTACCCATATTTTACTTAATTAAAACATAAATTTAAAATAGTTGAAGTTTAGTAGATTTTTAAAAGAGAAGGAAGGAGAGAAAAGGAGAGAGAGAGAGAGAGAATGAAAAAATTTCACATATAATTCCACTTAGTATTGGTAAAACTTGACTTTTGTATACGGCTTTATTCTCAGATTACAAGCTATTAGCGTTCCCGACAGCTCCCCTTTGTTTCGCAGACTCGACCTCTATTTAGGTTCAGGTATCAAATATACCTGGTTCTAAAAAGGATCGAAGGATACCTCTACTACTATCCAGTCATATTTTCAATAATCTGTTATTGGACTATTAAGATAAAATTATTAGTCATATCCGGCAGATAATCGATCGCATAATCCGCGAGGTATAATTCAAATACAAATAACTCACAGATACCTAATTTTAGATACATTCCAAATTTCATGGTTCATAATGACAGCGTACATTCACTTTTGAATACGACTGTTATTAGACTATCGACTGTTTATACATTATTATAGCCATGAGTGCGTTTCAAATTACGCACAAAGTGCATAATATATTATTTTTCCTTGTTGTTCACTGAATAAAAAAAAAAATAAAATTATATTTCATGCTCTTCATGTGTAATTTGGGACGCATCCAGATGCTATATATTTTTTATAGAATATATTCGGTAAAAGTTTAAAAATAAATAAAAACAGGATAAAAGAGTCATAATACTAGTTTTTTGTTCTTTACAACAAACGGTAATTGTACATCTGTAGGTGAATAAAATGAGAAAAAAAACGTCCAACCTTTTCTCTTTAAGATGTATTGTATTAGATATATAGAGAGATGGTCAATGTCAGGTTTTTTTGTATGTCTGTATAGTTGGAAAATTTATGTCAAGTTTAACATATTTCACGGTTTACCCGAATTTTTATGTTAATTCAATACAATATGTTAGAAAGTAACAGAAACATTATGTAAAGATTAACACAAAACATTTTTTACAGTTTAGAAATAAATTGTGAAAATATGTTTTTTCAGTAAATTTCTAATATGTTATATTAACAAATACATTCAACTTTTACTTATTTATCATGAAATTTATGTTTTAAAACTATGTTGTTTTTATGTTATTTGTTCACTTATTCATAAATTGTGTTATTTAACACTAAGAAATATCAATTTAACTATAAAATGTTCAAATAACGTGCTTACATTATTTTAAATTAACACTCGGTTAAAAATTGTAAAATATTAAAAATTTAACACACAAATTTTAACAAGGTTTTAATGACTATATTTTTAATACAAATACAAAATGTCTTTTACTATGTAGTATATTACATTATTATACTGTTTTTATATTTTTCAATAATTTTTTTTAATGTCATCATATTTTTAATGTATGAGTAAACCAAATAATAAGTATTTAATATTAACGAGAATCATGTATTGTATTTGTTCGACAATACAACCATCGATTCTCGTCTCTCACAAAATATAATTTTATATTTTATAATCGATTATACAGTTGGTCGCATTTAGAGATTTTACTATTTCAGAGTTTATACTGTTAATATTTACCGAGTATTCTGCAGAGTACTACTGTAGTGTGTTTCTTGGAGTCTCCGATTTCGTAAAAGTCGAAGTTAGGTAAGCGAGTTTAGCGGTAAATGAGTGGCACGAATGCGAAACTATTATCTCCCGAGGCTGCGTGTGATTTGAATTTCAAAAATGTTGACGAACCGAGTAGCTAGTCCATAAGGGGAACGCGTCTTTTGGTTGCGAGTCATTTGCGAGCGTGTGCTGCACCGTCACACAGCTTGGCTTCTCAAAAGATCGCGCAATTAGTCGTACCGATGAATAGGTGCTGGTAGAACGATTCCTTTTCAACGTCTCTCTTGTCACGCGTTTTCCTTTCGCTTCTCCCCGAGGCTATTTCTGGCCGGACTCGTGCGAAATTCATCGCCCGAATTCCTGGCACGGAATCATCGCGAGTTTCACAGTTTTCGGCGAAGACTAATGGATAGACTACGGCGCCGTAAACGCGTGGTTTATCGTCCGACCGCGTCATATAATATATAAATGAACATGTGTAAGGCCTGCGTGTGTAACGACCGCGCGTGTCCGGTAATGTCTTGAAAACATAAACGGTCTTTTCCCGTCCATACTTTCAGAAAAAAATTGCGAGAATTTTTGTTATTATTATATTTATATAATATTGATTGAATTAAAAATAAAATTTAGTAGTAATAATAACTAAAAATGATTTAATAATTCACGAACGATGTAATAAAAGGATGAAATTCCCGATTTTTTTTATATCGTCGTTATAATAAGAATGAATTAATTGTATTGAATTGTGGATTAAAATTTATTTAATTTATTGGTGTGTAATTTCTTTCGATTAAGGCTTTTTTAAGGTATTGCAAAATTTATTTGATTTTAAATGATCATTTATAATTTCTTTATTTGAATTTATTTTTTTTAATTGTGATACAAGTGAGTTAAAAAAACATTTTATGTAGGGAGGAAGATATATTTTTTAAAAACTTCATTTTTAGAAAATAAATATTAATTACTTATTTGTAGTATATGATAACATTGTTTCAACATAAACATAAACAGAAACATTTCACGAAAATAATTATTTCAAAAGCTAAATATTTCTTGACTACATACTCTTTATACATCTAAATAATGAATTTTTCATCTTTATTAATTATTAAAATAATATATTTTAATTATTTCACTTTTTTAGGTAAACTAATTTTGTATGATCTATTTTTTGTTAACAAATTGTTAATTAATGTTTACTTTCTCTAAAAATGTTTTTTTAAAAAGATATCTCTCCTGTACGAATGCTTTTTGCATACACTCACTGTATATCTGTACATCATATAATAATAATAATAATGATGATATAACTTTATTGTATTAAAATGAATGTGGATATAACAGAAGGATAAAACACAACATATAAGATTGCACAAACAATAAGACGAGGTGTTAGTAATACTGCTGCCTTGAAACCTAAACCTAAAAACTAATTACATTAAGTTTACATAAGCTAAAGAGTCATATTTAAAAAGAAATATGATAGGATTATCGATAATTTAAAAAGGAATGTGATACATTATCGACAATAGTATGATAACAATAATTTTTATTCCGATACGATATTCTACATGTACATGAAAAGGTATATAATCTTCCATGTTGCAATTGTATACTGAATTCAATACCACATGAACCGCAATTGTAACGATATTCCCCTTGAGGAAAGAATCATTTTGACAAATGCGGCTATCACGTTAACCACGCGCTCTATAGTTGTGGTAGTAGCGTTGCCGGTAACATTGCAATAGTAGTGGTATAACCGGCGATGGTGGTGGTAACGGTGTTGGCAGCATTGGGTGCAATGGAAGGGGCAAGCATTGACTCAGTGAACGCCAAACGTTCAAGCCGTTATGACGCGGCGTGCGAGACAGTCCGAGTGACGCGACGCCGAAAATATCCTCGCGACGCGACGTGATAAGTGATTAGCGAGGAGACAACAAGCCTTATGACGATCCGTCGCGTCTGTTGCGATTACGATTAAATCGGAGTGTGAATTATGCGTGTGTGCGTTGAGGCCACCGCGTGCTTCTGTTCTCGCATTCACGAGAGCCCCTTCGGCTAGCCGTTCGGGCATCCTCGGTCGACGCAGCCGAGCCACAAGAGTAGTGCTCACGTATGTGTGTGTGTGTGTGTGTGTGTGTGTGTGTGTAATATAACGTATATGTGTATACGTGCGTGACCGCACGTAGCCTGGCGGTGTAATTGGCGAGAGTGTGTTATACGTGCCGGAGGAGTGTCGTCGTATATCCGTCCGTATTTCTTTTTTTCTTTTCCTCATACGAATGAAGTGAGCGAATGTGCCTGTTCCTTCCCTCGCCGGCCAATGTGGATACGTAAATAATAAAGTGCGCTCGGCTTTTGCCGCCTTCGTGCGACTACTCCCCTTCTCTTTCACTACGTGCCTCTTCGTCTCGCTTCTACCCCCGGTACAGGAGGTATACGCCGGTACAGGAGGTACACAAGTCGGATTACCACACCGCCGTGGGACAAAGGATACACGCACGCACTCAGGCATATATATATACACACGCACGTACACACGAACGCGACGCCGGGCCCGTGTATGGTACGTGCAAGCTGATCGAGACTCAACGGTGGCAGCGCGGTGCCCCCGCGGGATTATTTATCGACCCGCACAAGGTATTGAGAGTTTGACTTTTTGTGTACCGACGACGACTCTTTTGCTGTGCCGCGACACCCGTTAGTGTCGTTAGTAAACCGAAGAGCCTTTCAACTAGCAATAAACGACCGTGTCCGCCCGTAGGAATTACTCTTTTCCTCACTTCTAACGTGCGTTTTCTCTCCGTGTTTCCGGTAGGTTTCCTGGGGAGTTTCACATAAAAGGGATGTCGAAATTAGGTGACCTGTTTTTTTTGGTCTATTTTTATTTTTTTGGGCGACTTGAAAGAATAATTGTCAATCTGTACGTTTTTTTTTTTATACAATAGGATCTAATAACTTTAACTCGAAATTCGAACTAAAGTTGGAGTAATTTTACATGTCTTTAAAATTCAATTATTGAAATAATTATGATATAATATTGAAAAGTCAACAATTTTCTATCAATATAAATTATAACTTGGTTTAATTTAATGTATTCTTTTCTAATTCTTAGAACTAGAAAAAGATAAAAAAATGAGTCAAGATTAAAATTAATTTATATTGATTGAAATAGGCTTTAGCGAAATTTTTATTTGCGCCCAAATATGAATTTATTAAAATCCTTTTTGGACGACTCGAAAGAAAAACAGCAATTTTTATATTTTTTTAGCATATCCCAGAGTCTGATAAATTTATTTCGAAATTCGAATTAAAGTTGGAGTAACTTTAGATGTTAAAATTTAATTATTGAAATAATTATGATATCATGTCGTAAAGTCAACAACTGACATTTGGCCTTTGATCAAATTTTCAGCGAGCAAAGATCAACTCACGGTTCATCGCGGAGTATATTTTTACTGTCTCTTTGCATATTTTCTCCTCCATATATCTTCTTATATTTGAAATATACAACTTTTGCTCCGATTTATCTAAATATCTAGTTCTCTCTTGAAAATGGATATGTAAAAATTCAACTATCAAAAATTTAACTATCTTGTCAATTAAATTTTTCTTTATATTTCCGAGTTGTAATGCGGTCTGCATTTCATGTCACGTTAATAGATCCGACGTGAAATACCGATTTCGCGTCAACTAATTTTAGATAATACGTATTCATTTGAATGAATTTTAATGAGATTGCAGGCTATTTTCTCGGTAGGGTAATTAATTATGTAAATTTGATTGGATAAAATCCAGGGAGAATGCGATGACGGGAATAATTCAAAGCTCATATTATGTTACAACGTAATATTTCAATGCAACATTTCTGCTACGTGCATATTGATGCCGAAATAATGCATCAATAAATATACGCGTACAGTAAATTATATATATGCTATATTTATTATATTATATTAATGATAGGTTCATAAAATATACTTTGTAAATTTAACTGGATGAATTAAAAATATACAAGCAATAAAAAGAAACATCTTTGAGAGATTCGATGTGACTGATGCTGAAATATATCCGATCCGATATATTTCTATAATAATTATAATAAAATTAACTGCTTTCATGAATTCTCTAAAAACAGTTAATACTTAATAATTATCGCTGACGCGATATATGAAACGATATTATTAATATTACTATTAATATAAAATATTCCGCTGTCATTATCTCACACAATCGTACTTATTATTAACACAATTTGCGACTGAGAGTTCTCATGATATTCATTCGTTACATTTAAGCTGATTATTATTTTATAAATTTATAGAGGGCGAATAAAAATTTTGGCTTTGTTAATAAACGTAGTTTACACGATGTCGAGCCGTCAAATACAAATTGCTCTTTTCCAGCATCTCGCTGGCCGAGCTACTTATTAAAGGGCATTACCGGACTTATCGGAGCATATAATGACGCTACAACGATGGAGAAGCTTTAAAAAGCAGACGCTTGTAACGCGTGCTGCTCGTTCGACGAGCCCCGTCAGTGATGCGCAATCTTCTTTTTTCTTTCTTTCTCTCTTTCCTTTTTTTTATTTCAAAAGGCCACTCTGCGATTTTTCCTTTTACACGCGACCTTTTACACGTGAATATCCTTAAATGCATCTACGTAACGAGCTTCATATCTTTTTTTTTTTATTAAATGTTTCCTGTTAGTCATATTTATTGCAATGTTATTTTCTATTAAAATGAATCAACGTAATTTATAATTTGCATGATTTCTTTATACCATTTATTACCTACATGATTTTTTTATCGAACTATAATTAAGTGTTTTTTTTTTTTTTAGAGATCGTGAGTCACCATGTCGAATAGCAATTGCCATATAATGACATTAATAAAATGACTTTTAAATCTCACAAATGCATCATTAGCGAGTTATAAGATTTCTTTACAAAATTATCTAGAATTATTGCTAATGCTTATTTAAATTTGTGATATAAAATTTGGGATATTAAGTTAAAAAACTATCAATATATATATATATAGTTTTTTACAATACAATAGTGCTTGTGTGTGGCAATAGTGTTTGTGTCTCCGGTACGTTGATCAACAGATGCGAACGTTTATCGGCGCAAAAAATTCACGTGGAATCACTGCTATCGTCAATAATTGAGTGGTGTAAGTTATAACAAACGGAACTAGACCGGCGGAAGTTGAACGCGAAAATTGCCTCTGTTGCATCGTTTACCTTTCTTTTTTTTTTTTTTTACGCTAACGCGCTGATCGTGGGAACGTACGATGTCTATGCTAGTCACAGGCAGAAGTGTATTTTAGACTGCTTTTCATTCTTTCAGCTTTTATAACATCTTTTTTTGAAAGAGAATTTTATGCACATAACGTGCTTGCTTTATATGCTTAATATATATATGTATCTAAATGTCTCTCGTGATACATAATTCTCGCACTTTTCCACGGAGAATAAAATCGGAAACGAGGTGGAATGAATTTCGATGATTCAAACGGGTGTAAATAAGTCGTCGACGCTGACAGAATTTCTTTTTGCGGTAGCGTCGACTATTCTTTCCTCTTTTTTTTTTGCTTTGCCTCGTGAAAGCGCTCGTAATATCAGTACTTGCGTTGACGCGCTTGTAAAAGCCCCCACCGTCTTTTGATGCGAAGATAAAGTAGCCGTCTGTAATATTCAGGTTGCTGCTACTTCTGAGCTTTCTCCGAGCGGAGGACAAATCGTCATGTCCTCTCCTTCGTGGCTTATGCGTTTTCTTATGTCGAGCCTGAAAAGCGCCGGCGGGACTTTGGTGTATACGGAGTTTCCTCAGAGCTACTTCCCGTTTGGTTTATGATGACGTAAAAGCTAACCGAAAACGCATTTCGTCGGCCCTGAGTTATTTATAGGGAGAGAAAAGGGGTACATTAGAAACGTGGCGGCACTTTTGAGGGATTTAAGTACCGCGTATCGTAATAGAAAGCTTTCAACATTTTGTTGCGATATTCTGCACCTTTTCAAAGCTCGAAGAAAACTGAAATTTTTATGACGTAAGGTATTTTAATCGCTAAATAGCTTTTTAAAGTAAGCAAAGGGATGAAGAGAATGCTTCAAAATGCGCACTGTTAAATTTATAATATTAAATTACACGCAATTTGAGTTATTTTTAAAACCATTTCTATAAGTCGCTATTCTATTACATTGTTCCTATCCTATTATGTTGTTAAAATTTGATTAAAATTATTTGATTAAAAAACAAGGGAGTTAAATAATTTAAGAGAGATTTAAATAATTCAAGAAAATATATTCGATTTAACTCAAATTTAATTTATTATTTACTTAATGTACACGTTAATACAAATATTTGAAATTAACCACAGAAATGGATTAATTTTTAATTTAAACGTACACGGAAGTTAAAAATATCAAAATATTATTTATTTTAAGGCATTGAGTTATTATTGATTCTTTCATTTATCTAAGTATGACTTTATTAATCTCTAATGTCACTTTTTCAATTGCAAATTGCATATATAAACAAGAGATACACATATTACAAAGCTATTGTAAATACACAATGAAAATCGATAGAATATATTAATCTAATTTTCACCTTTTCGATTTTTTCCTCAATGTTTCATTCGAATCAACAATTCATGTATTGTAATTCCCCGCATAAGTGTATAAAGTTAAATATTTCAACTACGCTGTGAAGCCGGTTTAGCAGTGTAATGCTGCAAATCACAAATCGACACTTTTCCGCGAGTATCGCCCACGCTCTCGGCAGATTAACTCGGGGCCGGTACGTATTTCCGCGAGCGGTCGAGATTGCAAGTGTCACGCTAACGTTGCGTGCATGCGTGCGTGCGTGCGTGCGTGCGTGCATGCATGCATGCATGCATGCATGTACGCGCACGCCGTCGTTCACGTCTCGATTCGAAAATAAAGCATATAGTAGGCGAGACATGCATGCGCAGCATGCACCGCGGTTTGTCGTGCATCGAAATCTGCATTTTCAGGCGCTTTTAAAAATGGCCGTGCATGTGCTCGCAGCATACATTTATATTTCAGCGGTTCTCGGAGTGTGGCGTATATGTTTCGCTTCGTTATTATAACTCCGGGAAACGCGAGGCCCCGTGCACGAGTTTGTTGCAAATTCTTAACATACGTAGTAATACGTAAATGTAATGGATTGCACGTAATCATACGTTACGGGAAGAATTGATTATCATTATTATATATCAATTGATAACATTATGCCACTTAAGGAGATTTCTCCCGAACATTGTTCGACTTTGCCGTTTAATATCTTATTGAAATAATATGCTTGTACCGTATTTGATAATGACTAGAAATTTCTACAACGGTTTTTATAGCGCTTATTACTCAAGTATAATACGTTAAATCTCGCTCTCTTTAAAACAGGAAAAAAAGTAGTAAACTTCATGCACGAATTATATTCTTTTATCTTTTTTTGCATCGCTACTGATCGGGTTTACTACATTCCGGAGTTAAAAGGTTCTATTCCATCGTGTCGAAGTAAAACGCGATTTTCAATGGCCGGCTAGCTCGGACAAAACTGTAATTCGTACTTAACGACCTTTTAACGATTTTTCCGCGTGTCCGCAAACGAGCGGCCACTGTCGGTGCGAGCGATAAAAGGCAACGTTATTACTTGAAGCGCGATAAGTTCACTCAGAAAATGCATGGAATCTATTGTCAATTCTATATCTCAATTCTATTCTCGCCGCGCATGCAGCACTGTTCGTTCCGATTTCACGATTGAACTCGGTATTGAATAACTAGTAGCAAAGTTAGAAAATATATTAATCGAGAACTCGGAGAAATTGTGCAAATACCGGTCAAGATCGTTTTAACTCGCATGAAATCCTGTCATTACGTTTATCTTGCCAGAGTGGGACGCCAATTTAATATCCAGTATAGGGCGCAATGACGTAAACCGTAATAATAACGGTAAACGAAAAAGCGTCAGACAAATGGCTGACGTGCCGTCGACGAAAAGTAATAAAAGCATTGTCACGCGCGTCGCGCTGCCGACCACATTGTATAACAAATTACCGTTGTCTCTAATGACAGCCCGCATGGAAAGCTCGTTATTAAGTGGCATAGTGATTTGCGTTTCCTCTTGCACCAGGATTCATACGTATCGTATTCCGCAACTCGTATTAAAAAAATGGGGAAGCACCGTGAAAGGAAATGGATTTTTCAAAAGAGAAACAGGAATGTGTAATTGATATTAATGTAATTTTTAGCGAAGTTCAGAGTGTTTACTATCTGGAAAAACCGGGAAAACCTGACATTTTCAAGGAATTTCTTTTTTTTATCTTTATTACAATTATCTTTAATGGTACAAATCAGTATTAACAAAATATTAAATATTCCAACAGATCCGGTTTGATTTTGCTGATTTGATCTTGTCAGCTTAATGGAGGTGTAAATCAGGAATTTTTTCATGGGATTTCATTGAGTTTCAACTTTTGGAATTTTATTTATAAATAAAAATTTTGCCTCTTTCTAAAAACATAGTTTCTTTAGTCTTTTTTTTCTTGATAATGCAAAATGTTAATAATCAGTATACACGCGTATAATCATGTGCAGTCTCATGAGTTTCTATTAAAAAAATTAGGGTGGCGATTAAAGACAATACTCATTAGAATATATTAGCTTACTGATACTATTTTGTAGTGAGCTTCTCTTTTCCTCCTACAAGTCCTATAGGTTTTTCGTGGCTTCAATTAAAGAAAATAATAGATATATAGTCTCACGAAGTGAGAGTCTTCTCTGGCTTCTGTTAATTTTCAATAATTTGTTTGCTTGCACTTCAATTTATTTAAAAGTTGTATTAAAACGTTTCTTTAATCTTACCTGAAATTTTGAACAAAAATATTTGGAAAATATAGGAATTTTCGAAGAATTTCTTTACAAGACTTCTGTAAAGAACCTTAAAAGATTTTCAGATTATCACTAATTATCCCTAGATAAAAATGTCAATGCGTAAGTATTTAAATGAGGGTATACTGATATAACTTTAGAAATATTGTGGCACAGTTAGTGTCTATAGTGGTGAACCTGTCACGGTCGATTTATCGCGTTACACACTTTTACGAGCCCATTTCCGGTGACGGGATTACCAAATCGCGTCGGGATCATGGCTTACAGGACCTCGTGCGAAATATCGACCGGATTAAACAAATCGGCCGAGCGTGCATTAACGCCCGGTTTTACTGCGTTGGATATTTATCGCGTTACTGTCGGCTTCCTAGGAAAAGCGCTCGCGGTTATATGGCGCTCGTTCGCATTGATTTTCGCCCCCGTTTATTTTTCCGTCTCGCACAGTATCGAGCGAGGACATCCGACCGGAACACTTTGATTTCCGTATTTCGTTACAGACGCAGTATTGAAATGTCTGAATATATAGATACGATTGCTCGAGTAATAAAATCGTTTTAAATTTTAGTAAGAATATCGTAAACATTCTATCTCTAACCAGTCTGCACCAGTATGCACACGTAATTTAACATTTTCTTATATGAGGCATTCAAACACACACTTATAGGAAAGGTTTCCACATCCATAAAATAGAATCAATACAGAGGTAATTGTATTTATATTGTGTTGATGGAAAAATATTTTACTTTTAAATGGAAAACTCTTAAATGTACTGAGAGAAATATTTGATATGAATAACTATTTACATTGTCGATATGTGACTTACAAAAACTTTTACTTTTTAGCTTAAAAATTTTATTGTTTTAATCGAAACATCATTATTCGTTAAGAATTTTATTTTTTATCTTGTTATCAAAATTCTTTCTGAAGAGATTGAAGAGAAGAAATTAAAGTGTTTATTTTCCAAAACCAAACGTTCGTTCATGTTGTTTATGTTGGAAAAATGATATTTGCTTCGTATCTTCTTACGCATCTTTACCTGACTTAAACTTGTAAAGAAGATAAAAATAAAATGTGCGCTGCTCGTAATACAGAAACCGTAACAGAAACTAGTAACGGAACAGACAGAAGAACGATAATCGATGGTTTTGTGCTCGTCAACGGAGAATAATGTCTTTTTAAACGAACAGATGCCAGGCTTTTGCACAACCGAAAGAAATTTCCCGGCTCGACTGTACCAATTTCTTACGTTCGGTCATAATGGTCGAGAGATATCGTTATATTACACGTTATTACCTATCAGCGTCTAATACAGGTATTTATCTGAACGTGAACTTCTGAGTTCTGAGTAGTCAAGAGTGCTTACGCCCACCAACCATATCCGATAGAGCAGGAAGAGAAAACAACTAGCACATACAGCTATTATAATCTTTCCCTTGCGGTTGCAATTAACCCTTTAAATGTTATGACCGCCACGAATTTCGCGTATAAGTGCAATAAGCAGTTTTATACAATTACTTAAAACGCAGACAGAATTGAATTTTCAGAATAACTGATACTAAAAATTAAGATAATTATATTTTATATCTTAATTTTATTATTACGTATCTTTTATGTATAATATGATGTTTTTTCCTTTTTCCACTTAAATTAAAAACATTGGATTATAAAAATTGTATACGCGATAAAATTGTTTATTGCGTAGTAATTGCACGATTGCTACTCACTTCAGCGTAAAGATAATAAGCATAGATATATTAGATACCATTCGAGTCATTTATATGTATTCGATAAATTATCACATAGAAAATTTATTTTTTATGATATCTTATCTCTTTTATATTTTTTAAATTTATTTTAGATGTTTCTGATAGAAACTACTTCGATAATCGTATTTATAAACTAGAGAATTCTTAAGTGTCACAAAGATAGTTTATGAAACTTTGCTGATTTTATATTTTTGAATTTGTTTTAAACGTGTTTTACAATAATTGTCATATTTATAAACTGAGCAGAACTCTTAAATCAGTTTCTACCAATTTAGATTAGCTTTATCTCGGTGCAACTTATTCTCTTTATCTTTTTCCAGTTTTAAGAATTCGAAAAAGATGAAGAATTGAACCGAGATTAAAGTAATCTACATTGGTAGAAATAAACATTAGGTATCTCTCACAAAAATAATTTTTAAATTAAAAGTCCAAGTAATAAAACATGTGTACAGTTATAAACAATGAACAGAAAATAATGAACATTACTGAATGAATGAACAACATGTAAAGAACATGTCTATCTATGTAGGTATTAGAAAAGCGTGAAATGTATGAAAGTATTAAAGATTTTTGTCGCTCGCTCGTGTCATATCCCGATCTGTCTTTGGACATCTCTAGAACACGTTTGATAGATTGCCGGAAATCATAAGTCATAGTGCGAGCAAATTGAATCGCGCGGTAAATACAGGAAGCGGTCTTCATAAAAGATCATTTTTCTTCCGAACGAAATACGAGTGGATACGGATTTACTTTCACAAATGTTTCCGTACGGTATGCGCATGACTGCAGAAACGGGCTGTTTCGCTGCGAATAGCAGGCCATAACATCCTTATAAGCACACATGCTCGTTCATCCATCGAAATAGCTATTCCGTTACAGTTTCGGTCTTCCTCGCGTATCGCCAGTAGACATTAAACACACGTTTCGCATGTAAATCCCTATTTTTACGCGTAATTTATGCGATTTGTAGATCGTTTCTTTTGTAACTGCAATAATAAGTACACCGATTTCATTTAATTATCTGGTTTCACGACAAGTTTTTTTTTTTTTTTTTTTAAATCGACTTTATATTGACAGAATTCTTTTTGTGGAATACTTTGCCGCTTACAAAAATAGGTAGACCCATTTTTACTTGGTTGCGTCTTTACTTTCTTCTTTATCACGATTGCAGAGATAAGATGGTAAGTCCTAACCAAGTGATACAATCCTGCAATTCTGCTTTTGCAAGAGGTAAAGCTCTATTTGAGTTTATGTTAGACAAACATAATTATTCACAAGGAGATTAGTTACAAACTTAATTCGAGCAATTTACTTAGACTCTGCCGTTTACATAAGATCTCCTTAAACTAATGTCGAAGTAAACATTTATTCGATAAACTCTGATCCTTTTGTTACGTATACCAAACCCGTATGGGAATAAGCATTTCTTCCGCGTGAGTGGAGAAAGCTAATCTTCAAACAATTCGTGAAACCAGACTTAATATATGCAGCCGATCGGAAGTGGTTTGATCGCGGGGACTAAGTTGGGGAACCGAGTTCGCGGTTTCAGTTCTACCGAGGCAAGCTACGAAATTCCTGGGGCAATTTCTGAGGGAGAATCGAATGAGAGTTGGAGAGTGGCGTTGGAGCGCGGTAAAGGGTGGGATTCTCCCTATGAGTAAAGGAGATAATAGGGAACACCGTCCTCGACCCTCTTTGTCCGCCCCTTTCGAAATAGCCATTCTGTCGAATTCTCCGCGCGTATTACCAGCTAACGGTAAATGTCCACATATATCTATGCCCACCGTAATGGATATAGTCGGATGGTGGTAGGTCGTACCTGCGCCAATTAGTGTCAAACTACCGGAATTGGGACTGAACAAGGGGAGGTTGTCGGTCGTACCTCGAGCCGTTTCGGCGACGATAAATTTTTCGTCAAATCGATTTAATCCACGCGAATGGAGGCGGGTAGTCTGATTAAATTATCCGAAGCGAAATGGTCGCGTAATCTCGTCGTATCAATCTTTGTTATTGTATTATCGCGATTTAAGCGAATTAGCGGGCTTGCGGGAATCGATGATCGTTTCATGAATTTCGCAGAACGACAGACGTTCAATGATAAATAGCACGTTCGCGTTGATAAAACAACTACGAGACGTTGTAAATATTGATTGAATGTAAATTTGTTTCTGTTCAATTAAGAAAAATTATGTTAGAAAGTTATGCTGGTTTTATTAGTTTTTCTCAATTAGAAAAAATTGTTAGAAAATTATGTGTTACTTTTTACAGTTTTATTTGTTTTCCTCAAATAAGAAAAGTCATGTAGAAAATTATGCTATTCTTTTTTCACAGTTTTAATATTCAGTCGTCGTAATAACGTTCTCTTAAGACGAAAGTTTACTTTGTGCGATACACGGTAGCTACCAGTAAATCCATTAAAGACGAGATATGCACATAATTTATTTCCCGACGCGCATATTACACACGTAATTGCGGTATACTGAATGCATAGAACAGCGCAAAACCGCGGCTGTCAATCACGGTGTGGCGCGCAAAAACTCGTAGCCTCGTTGAAATGAAAACGCGGTGACACATTTGGTTGCGAGCGTGCGTATACACACGGACGTGTTATTAGCGTTGAGCATCCACGTGTAACGGCTTTATACATCTTTATACATCGAGATAAACTATGTAAACTATGTTTTTGCGTGTGCTCCATGCAGACATAATCAATCCAGATAATGCTTGCAGCACGTATCACCTTTCCGGTCTCCGCGTCTTGTTTCCAATATGAACTTATCCGGAGAAGATTCAATTTATGTCCTCCTTTCTTGTTTACAAATTTATTCAATGACTCCATCGATCAAAGAACTCAAATTGGAGCTGTGAGAATCTTGACGGAGATCGTTGTCGTTTGCAGAAATAAATTCGCGATTAATAAGTTTAATACTTTACTCAAGATTTTAAATTAACATAAATTCGATTTGTTTATTAAGTTGTTCCTTCAATCAATTTGTAATTTTTTGAAAAGAAAATAAATTCTTCAAGTATAATGAATTTTTCTAAAATTTGTTATAAGCACATTTTAAGATTATTATCAAGAAAATATTCTTTGTTAAAGATAATCTAAAAGAGGTATTTAAAAAAAAAAGAAGTTAAATGGAGTCATTAGTTTTTTTTTAACAATATAGAATGATATTTTTCTACATATAATAATATATTTACATTCGAAATCAGTTTTCGCATAATTTTTTCCACTCTGTAGGAAAACCCCTGTGGAGTTAACAGCGAATTCGGTTTACTGGAGAGATAACGCCAGTTAATCTCTATAATTTAACGCGATCCATTTTGATTCGCCATATTCAGGCCGACATTCGTGCATGTATCTACAATAGTTGGGAAACGATAACGCTTGCTCGACGCGATAATGCACGCCGCAATATTTATTGGCGAGACTTAAAAAATCGATGATCGATCATGCTTTGTCGAAAGTGCGAGATCGTATCGCGCCGCGTCGACCGTTATTATTTCTCCTGAACACGTTGTGCGAGAGATATCGAGTTGCGCAATACGTTTTAACTTATACATGATGTTTATATTTGTAGACCACGCCACGATTTATCGACCAGTCTTAATTAAACCACCCCTTTCGCTCTTTTATTAGTCGCAATTTAACTTTGCACATAAAGCGACGCACTGATTTAATCGGCAGCGCGCTGTTAATTCTGAAAATTGTGCTCGTAATACAATAACGAATGTATTAAAAGATATTTCCATTTCTACGGACAAATATAATAAATACCGCGTACTTATTTTTAACTGAATCTTTAATATTGGTTAATATGAGCGGTAATACACTAATTAAAATGTGATGATATTTTTCGAGCTGCGGTCTCTTTGCTTACACTGAAACAAGAGTTCCGATGCTAATGATGCGCTTTTTAACGCGCAAAATTTAATGAGGATGCAGCTGAAAGCGACAGCGCGCTTTGAGCCCATTGAGCCCATTGAGTATCGCCATAATGAGGGCAAATATTTACACAGTATTTTATTATTAATTAAATCGTTAACGCGGGCGCATGGAGAGAGGGATTCGATCGTTGACCGTCTATATTTAACGGGAGAGCTAAATTGCATTTTATATCGGGGGAACGAACCAAGTCCATGTGACTTTTGCATAACATTTTATAAGTAAATAATATTCGATAATTATAACGTCCTGCCCTTCTCTCGCTTTTCAAGCCAAGTTTTTATTCAAAGAACAACTTTGTGCAACTTTATTTATAATTAGTTCTTTGTTTAACGTGTAAAACATTTTTGTATTAAAAGTGGCTACCGTATTAGAGCGAATGTTTATGTACTACGTATATCAGTGGATATATTATATCTTCCACTTGCACACTTACGCTCGATTGTGCACAATATATTCACGTTATACGAGACTGTTTACGTCAATCGAGCATGATATATTCGCGGATAAAGGCTAATATTCCCGAAAAATGCAAATCAGCATCAGCTTTATTCAGTATGGCAAACGCGGTAAGAGGTAGTACGGGAGGGCTTATCGAATTTCTCGGTCGTTGCATAAAGTCTTTCACAAAGTCGATCGCAGATATCAGCTTGGCTTTAGCGATCAAGTCCACAGTCGTTCAGTTCAGCTACCGCGAATCGTAACGTCGCCAGTGCGTTTATACGCGTAAGTTTATCGCGCGTCACTCGCGACATCTACGCTGATAACATCGCGAAGTTGTTCGTGCTGTCGTCATCATCACAAGTTTATGTGAACGAGCGAGGATATGCTCGAAAAGCATCGATATGATCTAATAATACTAATTCGCAATTGCCCGGAAAGGTCTTTATAATTAAGCTGTATACTTTATATTTGATTGAAACTATTATTTATAATTTAACACATTTCATATATCTCAAATGATTCACTCAAATTTTTATATTATTTATAATTTAACACAAGATGAATATATTAGAAAGTAACACAAATATTATGCAAAAATTGCAAAACAAATAAAAAATGTAACATTGATAATATTTATAAGCAATTACATTTCTTCATTAAAATTAGCATTTATGAAGTGTTAAATTAATACATTTTATTTATTTATTTTAAATTTTACGTTTTAAAAATATTTTTATATTATTTGTTTACTTATAAGTTGTGTTATTTTAATCCTAAGAAATATCGATCGTGTAATATATCTTTAAACGCCTTTTCGATGTGACGTGCCCGACTTTTTTTTCAATTCTTTTTCAATGCTTTTTTTTACTGCTTATAATTTTTATTAATAAAGATATATATGTGTATTGGTTGATTAGTTAATCAATGTTTAACATTTCAATTTAAAAATAAGTTTTTTGCAATATGTTTTTACGAAAGTAAGCAATTAAACTGAGTATGTCGCGATATGTTATTTCATAGTCAGGCATTTAAAAATTAAATATATAAAGTAAAAAACAAAAAGGACAGATTCGAAATGTTACAAAGAGAGAGATGAGATAGCTGTATGTATTCTAGGTAAACTTTAGATTGTCCGTGTTGATATATCTAGATTGTCATGTTTGGAAACTCAGATATCTTAGTAGATCAAGCTGTATTTACATATAGATATCTGTGTTGATTTAGATGTTATATAGAGATAGAGCCTTCAAGTTTGAATCACTGAAATCAATTATCTTATATACCATTATCGTTTCGTGCATCCTTTGACGGTAGTTACGGACAATTAGGCTAGAATAGGCTTTCTATCTCTTAATAGCTGCGATCTCTCTCTTGCTCGATACCCTCTCAGGTAGAGAAGAACCTGCACGCTTCCACGAGAGCATTTAAATTCTTCGTTAATATCTCCGCTGCGTATTAAGGCTCGACTTATCCATTATAGCACTCGCATCGAGCGATTATGGAAGCCTGATCGAGTCGTTCCATCAATCACTTCTCAATCTCCTTTCATATATCTGCTTCTATCAACCAGCCGGCACGGTAGCGGCTTGCGTCCCAAGCGGAATTATCAATAGATTATTAGCGTGTACTTTCGCACGTAACTGTTGTGAATAATAATGATAATGACTCTTGAATTAATAATACACTCTCCTTCTTTTTATAGCTCGGTGATATAACCATTAATTTCGTTAATATAATATAATTAAGATATAATTGCGCGGACGCGTCAAGACTTCGCTTATATACATACAAAGGAGGTTTAGAAAATAATGAAAGGTTTAAAACCTGATGGTCGTATAGATATACCGAGATTGTAAATCTTTTCTAAAGAGAAAAATGTGAAATTAGCTCCTTTGACTTTCCTTCATGGAATTTCGCGCGCGCTTAAACACTTTAAAAGTACAAAGACACGGTGCAGCTTTAATGAGATGGAACGTGGCGCCATTAAACGATCATCGACGTAACTCCGTTAATTCCAGTATAAGGAAGGCAAAAAGCTAATAGCGACGATTAGGCTTGTAAAACGGCTCGCGCGGTTGCCTGTAGTAATCGCGAGCACGCGGGCTCAATTTGTTTATTCGTCCGCGTTAATTGCGCTTGGTGTCGCTTGGCAATTTGTAACGGGTGAAATAATGTTCGAAGAGAAAGAGAGAGAGTGAGAGAGATCGCCGACGACTTTGTCAGTCGTCCGGTTTGTTTCCGCGTTACGGTCACAATTAGGTAAATAGCCAGGCATTCTCGGTAGCGCTAGGAGAGCGGGAGAGACGATAAATTACAAGCGACTCGTAAATCGCCGACGAGTCGGGAGACTTTCAACTGTCGTATTAAGAAGTCAAGTGCTTAAAGCGAACAGTTGAGTGAGAACGAGGGGGACAGAAAAGGGAACGGAGAGAAAGATCAGAGGAAAGATCAGAGGAAAGACAAGAGAAAGGCACAGCCATTGAAGCGTCTTCCGCGGCCATCGCTCTCCCGCATGGATCCATGAATGGCAGAAAAAAATAGATGCCATAATCATCACACGCCCGCATCTTGCGTGTTCGCTAATCAACCGGTTATCATCGTCTCGGGCGATTCGAGAGATTAGTTGTCCACTTCATCACCTTATCTCATCTCAGATGGCTTCTTTTTTATTTAAAGATTCTGAAAATTGTGATATTCATATACAAGGAATTGCATTAGTGTTTTATGTAGCGAGATTCTTTAATCAATTCAATCTTGGTGAAAATATTGAACTAAATAATTTTTTATTTTTTATAATTTTTTAATTTGAACATTAAAGTAGCTTTTTTCCTAATAAAACTTAATTAAATCTTAATTTGAAAAATATATATAATTTTATTGTTATATTAAAATTATATGTATATATAAAATTTATATATGTATAAATTTAGATATATTTTTGATATTTAACATTGATTGCACTAGTGCATCGAACATTTAGGCTAATTCTACAATGTGCTTTTTGTTTTCTGTTTTTTGCTGTTTGTCTCTGTTTGTCTCTTGCCTTTTTGATCAATAAGATAAGAGACAAACAGCGAGAAACAGAAAATAAAAAGCACATTGTAGAATTAGTCTTAAGATGTACTATATTTCTTAAAAGAAGAGGCTATAACCATAAATAGTTTATAGCATTTCAAAGAGAATGTTGATATCTCGAGAGACGCGAATGTTGTGCCCCTTCAATTTTTAAATGCATCACGGACAGATTATATTTCAATCTTTTCAAGCATAGGATTACTTCTTGGAATAGCCTAACTGTACTTTGTTGAAACTTTTATGGCCACTTTCGCTTCGTAATGATTGCCGTGTTGTGGAAAGTCAGAAAACACAACGCGTCGTTAGAGTTCAATCGTGGGAACATCACTTGAAATACGACTCGTCTGCATAATATATTGCCTATAAATAATAAATACATCTTATTAAGGATTGATTGAGTGTTTAATTTTCTTAACGTTCAAAATATAATTTGTAGCATTGTTAAAAATTCAGATTAGATTAATTAAATAATATAAATGATAGCAACTGAAATATTAAAAATAATTTCCACATTTTTAAAAATATATTAAATAAAAACTTGTCTTGCAAATTAAATTTTTATATCAAATACTCTCATAATATAAAACATAACATACAGAGTATATAAACCGAGATCTCAGAGCTTCGATATCTGCAAATTGATGATATATGTATTATACGTAGTGAGGAAATCGATGCAATGATTATTTTACGCTAAAATTAGCGAAGTGGCTGTGCTCACGAGCAATATAATTGTGTCCATCTGCTCGACACAGTGTCATGCAACACTGTAACGGGTGAGTCTCCGAGTAGCGATTAGTTAGGTAACTATTTGCGCGAGTCTTTCGAGAGAAGAGCGATACGCGGCGTGTGAACAAACAGGTGTGCATACACGCGTGTGTTAAGACTTATGTATGTACACGTCCGCTTATCCTCGTAATTGGAAGCGATAATTATGAATTAGTCGAATAACATTCTGCTTGTACACTAGATATCTCGCTCTTGCCCCACATATCGTTTCCTTTTAGATATACCTTTTGAATTATTATTTCGCATTTACTTTTTTTAACGAAACGCAATTAGGTACCATTGTCTTCTCTTTTCTTTCTCAATCTATATTTTGCAGTTATTCTAAAATAATAGTACACATAATAATACATGTATACGTGCATACTTCCGATCTGTGTTCTAATTTTTTAATCAAAAGTTTGTCTTTCTGCTGACGACTCCGCATCATCTTACAAATGACAATAGAACGCACAATGCCTGGAACACCTTGTATACGAGCGATGGATTCTATGCTTGATACGGCTCATGGACAGTAGGCGTTTCCAGCGTCATTATAAATCAGAGTTAAACACGCTAATTATATCGGTCCGCGGTCGCCATCAGTGGGAGAAGGAGCGGTCAGAGAGGGACTTCGAGGGTTCTCAATCGGCGGCGCAGTTCGCGCGCTGCGCTTTCAACTTTTCTAATTAAAGTGTCGTAACGAACATAAAGCGGGTTACGACCTTATAACTATTGATAATTCCGATGATTATTCCCGCTTGCATGCGTTCGTTGACTAGATATTAGTAGTTAATAGCTCGTTACTGTCATCCAGTGAAATTATCACGATGTGTAGAAATGTGATTTATTTAGATATATTTCATGTCTGATTCCTTTCTATTATGTCTAAATTGAAAATGGGACGTTTCCAGTGTGTGTGACTTTAATTTAAATTCTGGTTTGGCCGAATAATAACTGGTTTTATCTGCTTTAATAGAAGCAGCATTATGATATATGTAAATATTGATTAGAGTCTTTAACTAAATAGATAAGTGGAATGCTTGAAACATTCAAAAAAAATTTTATTTATATAATTGTATTTTTTAATAAAATTCTCTAAAATCTTTAGAATGGAATTAATTCTAAAAAATAAATCTCATTCTTAATAATTAAAAATTGAGATTCTTTTTTAACACTCAATTGTTACTCTTTGTTACTCTTTATAATTAGATTCTACTCCAAAGATGCATAAAGTTAAATTGACATTTAATTGTATCCTATATGAGATAAAAAAAAATGTAAAAATAATAAACTTTTAGACTTCTGGACGATACTTTTTATTTTCCTTGAGTAAGATTTTTTTGGATAAAACTAGGTATGTGCGTGGGATGCTCTAGCCACCTACCTATGCTTAAAGATTAATGTGACGGAGGGAATATCAAATATTCTTTTAAGAAACTTACATATTTAGTTATTTAGATTCTTCGATTGAATATAGAAAAGTTAGAAACAAGATTATAGAAACTAGGCCAAGTAGATTTATCTTTACTTTGTCTTTTCAATTTGTCTTACAGTTCGTGATAAGAAATATTTAGGTTGGAGAGAATTCGTCGCGCACGAATGCTCATGAGAAACCTCGTTCACTCCTCGGGCGAATGAGAACCTCTTCGTAGCTCATTCTGTGGCGAGTAAGAATGGGTCTCGAAGGAAGAGGAGGTGAGAGGAGTATGAGAGACAGAGCGATGAGGCGATCTAACGTGAGATAATGAGTTAAGATGAGATAGCAAGTTACCGATGAAACGTACATATATGAGCACGTACACGTATGCACACGTATGCGTGCCTGCATGTGCATATCTACGCGCGACTGAGTGCCAAAAGCCGAGAATGAGAACCTCTGACCATTATCCGGCAGCGAGGCTACTCTTCACTTAAGTCCCATTCGTCTTTCTATCGGATTGCCCCTCCCGTACACGTTCATAGATTTATCTTCTCCAAAAAACCTATCTGTATCCGATCTGTGAAAGTTTTGTGTCGCAAGAGTAATATATTTCATCAAATAGACAATGGTATATCATAAAATAAAGTTTTAATGTAGGAAGTCAAATTGTGATTTTCGAATTGTCTTAATGAAAATAAGAATTTGAATGTTTTTTCGAAAATTATTATGTATTAATTACTTTAACGAAATTAAACTAGAAGCATCGAGTGGTTATTGATTGCTTCTATTTTTTATATTAATATTATTTCTTGTGTAAAAAGATAGTATTCTCCAATTTTTAATTTTTCAATAATTACATCGATGATTATTTGATTTTTTTCTTTATTTATTTATTTTCATAGTAATTTATTTGTTTGGTTTCTTTAATAAATGAAGATAAGAAACGTTGATACTTTTGTTATATTAAAGACATTTAGCTGCAGTAATAAAGAAGTTACCTTTTCAAAAATTACATCGAGAATAATGACATCGAATTCTGCATAATGTCAAATTTCGAATGCAAATATTTGAAAATCATATTATTCGTTCGTATCTCTTTGTTTCAATACGTTCATGATGTGAGCAACGCTTAAAGTCCGCCTTGGGGAGGGGGGGGGGGGGAGAGGGTAAACAGAGCGCTTCTGGAAAAGCTTGCCTTCGCATTTTTCGCGATCAAACGCCGCTGAAATTCCTGGCTCGGCCGCCTGTCGAGCTTCGATCCGCTTTTTCGCTGCACCTTGCGCACAGTGCCAAGAAGTTAGTCGGTCGGAATTCACACTGACTCATTCGATTAGGTCGTTCGTTCGGTCGGCGAAGAGATTCGTTCGCTCGACCGAGGACAGAGCTGGTTTTGCCACGATTTTCATACCGGCGCTGCGCGTCATTCGTTCGCCGTTCTACGTCTCGTTTTTATAGTCTCTACAATCCGGGGTTGCTAGCTATTCATACTGGAATTTTGGCATGATATTATCTTGTTAAAAACACTTGGCAAATATCATATAGTTAGTTTTACTGTAAAGAAAAACTGAAACAGTATCGACTAAAAAAGCGTAATTTACACGATGTACTTTGAAAGATAATTTTTGGTATTTGCGGCTATAATTACATGTTATCGTAACAATGGTTATTATACATATAGCTATAACGTTAGTAATAATAACTATTTATACTTTTATCAACAAATGTATCTATATATTTATACACACACGTGACCATTGAAAATGACTATAAATTATAGTTATTTTTTCCATAAAAATTGCAATTATTATTGAACTACAATTTATAATCATTTTTGGTGCTATATATTTTTAGCTATATTGTTAAAATTATACATGTATATATACATATATATGTATACGATAATATACATATATATAAAGGAATTTGTATTATAATTATAATCAGAAATACGAAAAACTTTTCTCTCGATATATTTTTATTAGCGATACTTTTATTAATGCTAAAAATAATATATTTTAAAATAGTAAATATCTACGCTAATGAATAAATAACTCATGTTTTTTTGTAATTAAGTTATTGTAACATATTCTGATTTTGCAAGTCGCATACAACACACCTTTTTTAAAAACATTTTAAATAAACATATTGTTTGTTTGCAAGAAGCACTGTATAAATTATGTTGAGTCAATGAAAAAAAGTTTCATAAAAAGATAGTATATAAAAAGTAAGAATGTATTATTGCTCGTAGTTTTATTTAATTCATGGGTAGCAAAGTTTTTCCATTATTATTAGAAAGGTTACTATCTATATATTCATTCATTCATCCAATTTTCATAATTTGTAGAAGAGAACGCTATGACGTGATGAAAATGTCAAGTGCAATTATTATAGTTATAATATTGTTGGCATATATTATACATTTGTTGATAATTTAACGACATAATTTATGCTTACTGGTTTAAATATTTTAGGAATGTGTTGGGAATTAAATATTAGAAAATTATCTTCCCAAATTACTACTTGAAGCATTAAGAATGCTTCGAAGAAGGATTTTACATCACACAGCAAGTTTTCTTTTGCTTACCTGACAAATGTACCGTACTAGGCTATGATAATTTTATCGGTAAAAAATGCTCGCGAGAAGTAATTTTTCATTAATTTTTTTCATATACAATTCAAGATGGTCAGTGACACTTATAGCAGCTTACATGGTTTTACAAACTTGCATTCGAAAAAATCTGCATTTTTCGATCAATTTTTGTAAAAAGTGCCCTTTCGTACAATATAAAACAATGTATAATTATAACATTACGTATTTAATTTTGTTTGACACGACAAAAACGACACTTTTACTCGATATTGCAAAAATATCGTCTTTTGTTACGTTATGAAGAAAAATCTTGCTTATAAGTCGATTAGAGCAGGTTTGACTGGATAGATAAACATATATATCTATATTGACTCTAAACTTGGCAATGTATGCTATCGGAGATACACGTCTTCGCTGTTTATCGCCCGAGCTTGTAATTTCTCGTTTCAAGATGCGTTTATAAGATTTGTGCAAACATATTTGCGTACATCTCTTTACATTATCATGATCCTCTTTGTAAATAACATGCTTCCAAGAAAATTAATGCGCGAGTATTTTGAATGAAATTCTGAAGTAGGATCAAAAAACAAATTGGAATATATGTATCTTCAATAAAAGTCAAGATATATACACGATTATATTATCATTTGATAAAGTAGGGTTATCCTTAGTGGATTATAATACGAATGATCAGTCGTTTATCACTATTGCACTGCTACGATTTATCAGAGGTCGCGCGTATCTTTTTATTTTTGGAATTCTTGATCATGTCAAATCATTAATCGTTGCTCTTTGAGCTCATTTAAGCGTCGGCTTCACTTCACTTACGTAACTTTGATTTATTGAATTCTTATTGAACAATGACAGTTCTTTTTTTATCGATGCCTAAGAAAGGTTAATACCGATTACGATATAATTTTTAAAATTCACACAAATTTGAAAGGAATTATTTTTCAATTTGCTCATCAAATATTTTCATTGATCGCAGAAATATTGATCGTTGCTTGCAAAATTGATGGATATACATTCCACGTCAAAAGTTCGAAAACACATTTTAAAAATTGACACCTATTACTTGAATATCTATAACAATATGGTTTTTTAACAACAACATTAACAATAATTCTTTAGATTCAATAACAATTATTGAATCTAAACAATTATATTGTTAAAAAATATGTTATGAATATTTGAATAAGTAATTTCAAAAATGTCAAATTTTAAAAAGTGTTTCTAAACTTTTAACGAAATCAAAACATGGAGTACTCAGTATTTCTCACTATATTATTTTTTTTATCAAGACTTTATGATTTATATTCATATTGTAAACATATTTAATGATAAGAAAAAGTAATAGCAAGTGTAGTACAAACTAATATTTGATAAAGAAATTAGTGCAAGAAATATTGATACCCTATTAGACTAAATATTGATATCCTATTAGACTAAATCGTTCCTGATACGTTTCATGGCGACATAAATCTGTCACGTTAGTTGAGAACGCGTGTATATCTCTGCGTGTAGTCGCATACATGCGAACATGTATACAGTATTGCGGACAGGCTGCCAAGTTTGGTGGCGGTTAAACGTAATTTCGTGACGCAGGATATGCGGGACAGGACAGAGTCATTATCGTCGATCTGTGCTTTCGTGTCGTACTGAATTACATTCTCGCACCTTTCTCCATAATCGTAAAAAAAAAAATATTTATATATATAAACATCCATGGCTGGGTACCTGAATCATCAATACACCATATGCGATAAAGCGTCTGGCCAATCACGTAATATCAGCGGAATCTCGTATTGCGATTTGAAACATCTCGTCGACGCTTTTCACTCGAACGCGGATCCGTTTCTGTATAGCGCGAACCGTGCGTATAAATATTTATGCACTCGCCGAGAATATACAATCACACATGTTTGTGCATGCAAGCGGACTCACGCAAAATCCAATTTTTATAGACAATCATAGATATATTTCGCCGGAGCTGTTACAGCAAAAAAAAATCCGATATACAATATCGTTTATAAAGTCACGTATGCAGCGGTACGAAATCATATTCGACGTTTGGAAAGATAGATTTTAATTTTTGGAATCCATCGAAGGTTCGAATATAATTACATTTACGAATGTGCGGGAGGTCTTTGATTAATCATAAATCCAACTGAAACGAGAGTACCTGATTTTTTTCCGTAACGGCGAAATCGTGTTTAACGATCAGCTACCTATACTGAGTAACGGTAACGAAAATCGCTCGGGAATTTAAAGGCTAAATAGGGCGAAAGAAGCGCACGTTTTTCGTTCGTTGTACGGCAAGCGAGCGATCAAGGATAATGCCTGTTCATCTGTATGCGCTCGCTTGGCTTCATCTAGCCACCACGATCGAGCTTGGTTCGATCCTATCGATCGTGACTCGCATCGAAAGAACGGTTTCCTGTATTCTAGCAATCTGATCGGAATCTCGTCGATCGAGAAACAGGATTTGACCTTTACTGGTGTGCGTCCCAATGTTTGCAGCTATAATCATCAGAAACTCTATTTTAAAGCCTATAATTTAATTCCATATATGTAGATTCAAAAAATTATCTAAACCTATAGATATACATATGTATGAATTCAGATCATTTTTTTCTATATACTTAGATACGATGAGCAATGCTACAAAAATTGAACAATTTAGCAACCAATTCGAGCTTTCTACATAATTTTTTATGGCTTTACAAAATTATTATGAGATCTGTATTGAGTTAAATTTTAGATATTTCAGCAAAACCGTCCGTTTTATATGTATGTGTAGAAAAAGAGAGAATTACTATCTTCGTCAAAATATATTTAAAAATGGTGCTTTTTTTAAATATAGAGAAAATTTTTCTTTTTAAAAATTTTGCATAAAATTTGATATTGATATTAGAATACTATATTGATTGTGATAAAAAATTTTTAAAATGACTGGAGAGAAGGTTTCGCAATCGGAAAACAAGTTTTGATCGGCTTTCATAAATTGCTGATACGAGAAATGGCCTTCGTTGGGAACGCATTCGCAGAATTGGCGCCGTCGAGAATTGACCGCGAATATTGTTGCCTGTGGTTACAATTTGCAAGCGATCGACACTGTTACATTCGCGTCGGTTGGCTTCGATCCCCGAGATAAATTTAAGCGATTGTAATACATATCTTTACAGAGCGTTCGCGCGCGCACATCGCTCGCTTTGAAGATACGGTCGTTTCCGAGATTTATCGGGCGGAAAAAAGATATTGAGCTGTCGCATCTGAAAAGCCGAATTTGGAATCCGAATCCGAATGTAATAAAGTAACTGCTGTTATATTTTTTTTTCAACGTAGCTTTGAAAAATATAGCACTCCGACGTGACATGCAGTGGATATTGGAATTTTGCGAAATGTTGCAAAATGTAAAACTGCAGGAAATATTTCTGTTTTCGCGGAATGAAAAAGAAATGAAATTTTACGTATAATAGCGTAACAATACCGAACTTAGGGTTATAGTCGTCGATATTGAACGGTCGAAAGTGCGCACTTAGAGAATGCGCGAGCGTGTGATAGTTCCCACGGTTAACGACTGTACTGGTCAAGCACATATTTTAGAATGCTCGTAAGATGCTCGAACAGCTGCTGTCAAACGAGAACGGGACAACTTGGCACAGTCGTCAGCTCGGAAAGACATATGCTTGAAGACAAAATCTTCCGTGCGTGAACACGCACTGTCGGGAGCCAATCGTATATCCGGCGCTGTATAATGACTGCGACACAAATTGGAAAATATGTGTTACGACGTTCTCGATCAACGTTAACGTTCCGCGCTGTGAAAATGATATAACGCACGCTAAATCACAATATACTGTTATAAAGTACATATAGAGGGAAGTCAGTGGCGTGGAATGTATATCTGAATTTAATACTAATAGAATTTGTATATTTTTGCTTCGCACAGTTTTCATCGTGCGAATGTTTCCTCTTATTGATTTATTGGACTAGTATTTTAATGATACAAATATTAACGTTTTATATATACAAATTAATCGATTTGTAATTCTAGCTTTTGATATAAAACGTTTAAGAGCTATAATTTAAGAGCTATAATTGAGTATGAGAAAGCAGAGGATATTAATAATACAGTTTTGTAGTGCACCTCAGAAAAATAATCATGCGTTACATAAGCATATGTGCGTGCCGCAAATAATAACTTCCTAACTACATCGAGTTCGCTTGCATAGTTTTATGGTATAGCAAATGGTTCTGTAAACTTAGGAGCTGTAACTAAATTGGAGAAATCAAATAACATTATTATATGTATCGTAGAAAAATAATTGTACCTTACGTAAGTACTTATATGTGTTTATCTCGATAATAATAAATTCTTAGCTACATCAAATGTGCCTGCTTTTCAATTTGCGATAATAAATTGTACGAGAACCTAATGATTATAAGTGAATTACATATATATAAAAAATTTATATGCATTTTTTTTTTAGGAGGTTTGTATTATATAACATAGGAATATTTCGAATTGCAAATTTATTTTTTTAAATAGCAATTAGATGTATGAAATATTTAAAAGCTTATCGACTGTATGACTGAATTATATAAATAAAAAAATTTTAATACGCTTTTTGTAGCATACGCCATTAGATATCAAAGAAATAACGATTGAGTTAAGTAACACATTTGATTATTTTTAACTTCCATTTATTATGTAAAATTTTTTACATATTATGTAAAAATGTAAATTAATTTTTGTGCTTAGTTTCAAAGTAAATATCATTCATATTACCATATGTACTTGATAAATAATGAACTTGAGTCTTTAATATATTTTCTTGAATTAAATTGTTTAACTCCATTGTTTTAATCAAATTAACGACATATTGGATTGGAACAGTGACCTACAGATATGATTAAAAATAATTCAAATTGTATACAATTATGAATTTAACAATGTATAATCGGTGTATATTGTTTCTAATTCATTTTTTTAAAATTGCAATAAAATATTCGAAATACTTAGGAGCTCAAATTGCAACAAGAAATGCTATATAGTTCGTAGCATACAAGGATGATGGTGTATTACATAAACTGCATCAAGCCGTTTTTAGTTAAGGAATATAATGGTCCATTCAGCAATCTTACAGGCTATAACTGAATCGCGGGGAAATCAAAGAATATTATTATGCGCACTGCGTGGAAAAATGTTGGTGCGCGTTATGCAAGTGTGCGCAACAGCTCGGAACGCGCTGAAAACGCGTAAGCGATTTCCAATAATATTTTCACTTCAGCCGTGACGCGTATTGGCAGCGGACGCGTTTGGCCTCGCATCAGATTCTTGTCGCCTGGTCTACAGCGCAATCGGATCTGTACCGTTGATGCTTTTACGTTGTTAACATATCGAGTAGTTCGTTTCGCGCAGTGGTCCTCAATTACCGTTTTGCATTCATATTTGGAGGAGGAAATCAATTGCGATGCAGTGATACAATGAATGAATTTATTAAGATGGTTTCTAATTAAAAAAAATTAAATATAATATGTCTTAGCATGTCTTAATAGGTCTTAGCCCACTTTTTTAAAGACATGAAAAAATAAACTTTTTAATTAAATTCAATTTATGATAGTGCGATATGTTTGAAATTATTCAAAAACTATTGCATTGAATTTATTGTGTGAAAATTATATAGTTTTATTTTACATATAAGATATACGTATTTCAGTTATTTCACGCAATTTTCTAGTTAAGTCTAATTTTCTCGTGCTACACGAGAAAGCTTTGATCAGCTCAGATAAGTGGTAATCCCCAGTGTAGTACTTGGCACGAGCCAATCCTCTATCGAGGTATCACGATAGTCGACCGACCTACCGCTCGCTCGACGGAAAGCTTCTATTCGCTCGTCCCACGACTCGAGAGAAACGAGTTTACCTGCTTATAGTGCCCACCACCGAAGTAGGTAATGGCCACCTTCTTGGAAGGATGGTCTCTTCTCCGTCCTTTTCCGTTCCTGTATCTTCTTTATCCTTGGCTTCCTTGGGACTTTTCTAACTGCAGCTTTTGAAGATTAAGAAATATGATCAAGCGATTCTTTACGAAGACGAGAATAATATTTCTGCGACATGTTGAAATGCCGGATTCGTAACAGCGCGTTTCTAACGAACAGGCTGCTTCGACTAACCGGAGATATGCTTTGTTAAGCAAATTTCATTACAAACCTTCTCTCGCATTCATATCTGAAGCATCTAAGAAGGGTCGAGAATAATATAATATATTATGTATACATATTTTTGTATTTTAGACATTTATTATTGAGATAGAAATGTTTGTAAAGAAATGTATTAATATCTATTATTTTTTAAATATTTTATTTAAAAAATAATATGAATTGTCAGATATATATTAATATATCCAATAACATTATTTATTCTTTATTATGTAGAGACCAATTTGTGTCGTTATCTATTTTATTACAAAATGAACGTTGACTATTCAACAAAAAAAAAATCACCCGAACGAGTCATTTCCAGTAGTTTTTGTACGCTGAATGCAAATCCGATTTCCAAATTATTCCGTCACATCATAATTTTAAGAAATTTACATTTAAAGTTGCAAAAAGATCTATTTTTTTGTTTTTTGTCTATTATAAATATTATATCGATATGTGATTAAAAATTGTGCTGGAAAAATTTTATTGCAATCAAAATTAAGCATGATAGGGATTTTCAATTCTTAAACAGATTTGTAGCGTCATAGTTATAAAAATACGTAAAAATAATTCTTTTTGCCAATTAAATTGCAAATTTTTCAAAATTAGACGTGATGAAGCAATTTGGAAAATTTGACGTGATGAAGCAATTTAGAAAATTTATGTTCACATTCAAAAAGTTATAAAAAATGACTTTGAATTTTCTTCCCGTGTTCGAAAAAAATTATTTTTTTTGTCGAACATTGTCATTTATATTATTGTTATCGTTTATAAATTATTACAATTATAATAATGTCATAAACTAGCAATTAACAAGGCGAACGAAGCCGAAGCATTACACGCGTAGGTGAACAATTTTCTCTTTCCCCTGCGATCGACCGATAACAGCGGCGACTAATCATCCAACTTTCCTCCACCGGTAGTCACTCCGCGGTTTCCGATGCCGTATAACTATGGACAAGCCGAAAACTTTTAACGACCTCGTATGCCGCTCTTCGATCGTCGGTGTGGAGGAAACGTTGGTTCAGGATATACTTCGGAATCCGTATTACTTGAAAATCACGTTAGGTTATATGGGTTTAGCGAGATCATCCGTATGTTGCCAAGTAACTTATCTTTCTCTTTTTTCTTTTTGTTCCTTTTCCCTCGAGACAGAATCGGGTCGAGACCCTAAGAAAGATCTACACGTGCTAGACGAGGGAGTGAACGAACGAGTGAGCATTGTGGCGAGTATGAACGCGAAACCGGCTAATCTGTTTGTTCGGCGAACTACTTCTCGACCTCAGTCCGGCCTTTCATCTCGTTGCTCGCAATGAGCTTCTCCACGGCTCGTGCTCTCTCGACAATCTCTAATGAGTTTGCGATTGAAGTTCCCTGGGTACTCCGGGAACTTTCTCTCTCCCTCCCTTCCTCCCTCTCACCTCTCTCTTCGACGTTGATAATGAGAACTCTTTATCGTTGCGTCAACGTCAACTCGATGCCAATTTCCGGCGAACTCTTTCAAAGAATGTCATATGTTCTTCGTTTTTCCATATGCCTGCATACGCGATCGCCAATGTCCGGATTCAGATCTTCCTCTTCGGCGAACAATACAGCTGCTGGGTATCGATTATCGAAGTTTATGAGAATAGACTAAGGCCAAAGGAACGTACTAAGATTAAGATGTTACATAATGTTATTAAAATATATTTGTTATTAAATACAACAAGATTTTCATACTGAATATATTTTAGTAATTTAACATTTTAATTTCTGCATGTTCCTTTGGAATCTTATTCTTTATTCTCACATATTTTTTAATCTATAGTATACGAGCATGTCTAGTATACTTATAATAGATAAACACATTTATCGAAGTTTAGTTTATATTCGAGTTAATTTTTGGTATTATCTTACTAGTTACTTGTGTAACTTTAAACGAGACTCATAATTGCAGAATCTGAAAAATTTCATTATTTTTTAACATAAATCCTTATTTTTAAGGTAAAAACAGATTGTCTTAAAATGAAAAGATTATAAAAACAACATTTTCATTAAGATAAAGAATTCACTTTGATAAAAATATCACTTTCGTAATCTCTTAATTTCCTTGATCTTGTCGATGTCTTGGAAATTAACTTTTCGAACAGAATTCTGTTATTGTGAAAAGACTTTTATCAGTTGTCATTAAACATTCATTCTTAAATCAACGCGAAATACATTTTCTTTCTGATGCAAAAGATTAAGAAGTCACTGAATTTCTACGAAAATAATGTTATGATTATTTGTCGAAATAACGATCGCCATGAATGCCGGTTTTATGGACGGTAAATTGAAAGTTAGCCGCGAAATAACATTCGGGCCAGGTCGGAGCGAGATGTGTGCATTTCGGCAGTACACGGAAAAGCAGCTTTTGCAGAGTTGCGCTCTGCACAGTCGGTTGCAGTCACGATCGCATTAACGTGTATACGAGTATGTCGTATGTACGTTGCACAGTTGCGGGGGTTACAAAATTGCTGTACATCGAGCAAACGAAAGAGAGAGGAGTTCTCTGTGGACGGCAGTTCTCTGTGTCGGTGAATGCTGCGCGTCACGTGTGTCGACTCCTTGTTTCGAGGTGCTTTTATGAAAGCATGAAAGCCCCAACGGTGGTTTTCGCGTCGGTGTCGCATCTATTGCGTTCTCCCGCGACCACCGAAACGCGAAAAATAGAGAAAGGAAAGGAAAATTAAAGCCGGTGATACAAGATAACACTTCTCTCTGCTAGAAATTCTCAGCTATCAATGCAAGTCCGTGATACTTCCGAGAATCGCAACGATCGTCTCATCGATCATAACAAAGAATAATTCTGTATAATTCTTACCGTTACATTTTTTTTTTTTTGGTATATTTCAATAACGAATAAACCGTAATCGATTCGAGATATCTAAAAGCATTGCGACCAAATGATAGATAAATGTAAATGAATGTAATTCCGCAGTGAGTGATTTGCAAAGTTAATCGAAATCCGCGTGACATTCAACAGTGTTAAAATTGTCCGTGTATTCTCAGTCTTGAATAACTATGCGGTTGCGCGGAAAAGAGACAGACAGAGAAAGAGAGAAAGAGAGAGAGAGAGAGAGAGAGAGAGAGAGAGAGAGAGAAATACAAGCCGGTTTCGAGGATTAGCTTGCAATTTCCACGGAGTTGTCATTAACTCGTTACGCCGTAGAACGTGTTGACAGTTATGTTCCGACGGAAATATCCGAATGCCAATAGAACGCTGTGCGATGCTCGTTAATATGCTGCGTATGGTTCGTTACACGGAAAAGCGCTTATATCTGCGACGTTTGCAGCTCTTCATCCTAGAAATCCTCAAGTAAGAGATTAGACATCACATGTTTAGTTCTCTATATTTTTCAGGCCTGCTTAAGATAGAATGAGATATCCACGCATTTTATTCTGTCTTATCTATCTCAGTCTATTTCTGAGTATGTTCTGAAAAATATGGTGGACCAAACGTATGGTGTCCAATCTCTTACTTGTGGATCTCTAGGATAAAGAGCCACGAAAGTCGCAAATGTAAGCGTTTTTCTATATATAATGAAATTAGAAATTATCTAAACGTTTCTAATCTCTTGCTTGAGAATCCGAGTCTTCTACAGTCACGCGAATTAACGCGATTGCATATATAATAGAATGTATTTTTCAGAAAGATCCGCATGAATATACAAATATCAATAAAACATGTAAAAAGTAGCTTTTGATGATTTCACACTCAGCTAGAAAGTAATCTTAATGTCACATATACATCGGTATTCTTTTCCATAAATTCACGAAAGGCGTATGATATCATCTCTTCAGGACTTGTTTCTGTTTTGTGGTAAAAAGATATGCAGAGCCAAACGTCTTACGAAATGCGCAATGTTTTCTCGAGAAATAACAAATTGTAACGGACTTTAATTGCCCCTCGGCTCTTCCACGGCTATAAATCCGTCTGTGTGCAACTCCGTTGTCAGCGCGCGTTTGTACTTGCCGCAAACAACAGCCGAGGTACGTGAAAAATAAAATAAGACGGAAAAGAAGGAAAATAAGACGGGCGATGGCGGCGAATACATCTCGCCATTACGGCTCAGGAGCAAGTATGAGCGACGTGGAAATAGCGAACCTCGGAGCTGTAATAAAGAAGATTGAGCACGCGTGTAAGTAGCAACCGCGCGATTTAAGTGTCGTTCACATCGAATTCACGAGAAGAACTTTTCTATCGTTTCACTTTGCAGAATGTCGAATATGTAGTGGAGTTAAACAAAGGAATTGTTAATTAAAAAATATATTTATTATATGTTTAAATAACTAACTTTGTGAATTTAGCTCAACGTAATATCAAATTGGAGTAATCAAATAATTTTCATTTGTTTAGAACGTATAAAATATGAAGGTAATGAATTAAAACGAAATATTTGATTAAATATTTTATTATATTTCTAAATGAGATGCATAAAAAATTTACTTTCTTACTTTGTGCTTTTAATGTATTTCTTTTATTACAAATTTGCATTTGGAAAGAACGATTTTACTGAAATATTAAAAAATTTAGTTAGATACAAATCTAGAAATAATTACGTTAGATCAATTGAAATAATTATATGGGGACGTTCAAATATAATGATAATATTGCAAAAAGTTTTGATATTCCAGTAATTTGTTTGAGCGTTCAATAATTATTTTCAGATCTGTACCTAATTTTTTAGATACTTCAGCAAAACTAGTCTTTCCATGGAGAAATCTGATTTGGCCCGTTCAAAACAGCCCGTTAAAACAGTAAAACAATTAATCGTTCTGGTGCGCTATAAGATAGCGTGAGCGTAGGAATCGGCAGAATGCAACTGCGCTTAGTCTCGTGTGAACGATACTTCAATGCCGAAGAATAATGCTTCGGCAATGGCGGCGAAGACAACGTTGCTCCCAGAGACGGTGGAACGGTCGCAACAATTGCGCGGCGCACTCGTCTAGAAAGGAAACAGGCTTTCGCCATTCCGCTTTCCATGATCGTTCAATTATTCAACGTTGCCCTCCACGCTGCGAGTCTCCACCATTCACACGCGGACAAGTGTAATGGAATATTAACACTGCGTAATTAGAATTCAATTCGACATTGCTCGATGCAATTCGGATTTATGCGTTCTGGACTCGGGGAACATAGAGTACCGCACGATCCGTAGAGAGCCATTACTCAGGGACGTCATTAATCATCTATGTAAATTTTAATGCGTAAAATTAATTTTATATGTCGTGCAAAATTGTGGATAAAAAGAAAAACGGAAAAAAGCAATCACTGTAGAGAACGAATTAATGAGCCATTCGTTTACACTTATATGACAAAATTTACAAGATTTCAATTCGTCAAAATCTGACATCTTACGATGTGCGAAAGAAATTAATTGAAACATAAATATTGAGTTTCTCTATAAACCTATCATTATCAGACTTTATCAGAAGATAAGGTGTTATACTCTTTTAAAGATGTTATATAATCGAAATCTGTTAGAAACTCGACGTATGTACCGTAAATGACATGGAAACATAAATTCTCATCATCACAATAAATTGCGGGCTTTGAACGATCTTTCTTGTTCCATGCCGATATCAATTTTCATTTTTTGCTGCCTTTACAACTTACTCGTTTAAATCGATCGATCTAAAGCTGCTGCGGTACTGTTGTTGAGGCAAAGTCCGCCAGACGTTTATTCTATTATGTACGAAATACGTTTGTGTGAGTATTTTAATACAGGGGTATTAGCGATAAATTTAACACAAAACGTAGTTGAGATCTTAATCTTCAGCTCGTTTAAGTAAACTCATTACGTGGTCCCTACTTCGGAGGAAGTAGCGGCAGCATCGTTAGCATAAGCGATGACCCCTTCTCTTTGCTCGACTGCCGTGCTACATGTTAATAAGAAACTCGCTCTGCAAAACAAAGGGAATAAACTGGTCGTGCCGAGAAGAAACCTGTCTTTGTTTCCGTGTTAACGCGTCCGCCGACACGTTTGATTAATTCTACTGATTAACATAATTAATATGTTCCTTTTAAATAAACGCATAACGGTACTTCGCTTGCTAAAAAAATTGAATACAAAAATAGCTAGTTTATTGCATTTACTTATATTATATAAGCTTTAATAACGAGCTCGCTAAACAAGATTCACTACTGATTTAAATGTTAATTAAGATGATTTTTTTTTATTGATGTGCGCAATTATGAGGGCAATAAAACTGAAATGTTCTTTATTGTGTATGATCTCAAGATAACAAGTTTATTTAGAGGTATCTTTATATGTTTATTGTATAATACTGTAAATCAAAATTCATTAAATGATAGAATTCGTTTGATATATTGTTTGCGAAAAAAAAACTTTATTTTAAACATGCGCCATTCTTTAAATTCTTTGGAGTGAATCTCACTTCGAAGAATTTAGTGAGATCATCTTTACAAAATTTTCTACGAAATCTTTTTATAAAACAAAGCAAATTTATAAAGCAAATTTTTTCATATTTTGTTATTAGGTGTTGGAATTAATTCGTAGCGTTTTTAATGAAAGAATGTTATTTATTTCACATGAGCATTAAAAAATACATTAATGAAAGTACTTCCCATCACTTGTAAAACGCTACGAATTAATTCCAACACCTAATATATTTCTTCTCTCAGTTACTTCTTTTTTTTTTATTGAAGGGAAGATCTCCGAATCTTCGAACAAAGTATATTATTTTATCGAATAGTAATTTGTTTTTTATTTCATTTTCCGAACATGCAACTCATTTGCTCTGCCTCTTTTACTCTTGAATCGAAGTATTCGCGGGTTAACTGAACTCTGTTAACAAGGTAAATTCTCCCCTGTTCGGCCTTGGTGGTGGACTTCATTGACGTCATTACGATCGAGGTTCGCCAGAATGCTTGCGCCCACAGCACGGAATAGTTCGGGCTTACCAATTGTTCTGCCAGGAATGCCGTCAATCTCCATTCGTGGAATTGTTACGAGAGGAGAGAGAGAGAGAAGGGGGGGGGGGAGAGAGAGCCCCACTCGCGTGATATCCACAACGTTCTCATCTTAACAACTCGTCTTTATCCCACCCAGTATAAATTGCACCGGATATTATTTTCGTCGCGAGACTCTCCGAAGTCGCGCGATTAATCATGTAACTTAATGCCGGGACGGTGTAACTTAAGGTTGGGGCGAGTTCCCGACCACGCTGCGATCATGCGATTTTGTGACTTCCGCTTCTTCTCGATTAACTCTCGAATATACATATATCGTCCCTTTTTCGCGACATGACGCAAAGCTAATCTGAAAGTATAAAGTATGATATATAAATTACGATAATATAAGTTTCGCTCAAGGAAACTTAATGTTAACGAAGTAGATATTATGTTAAACTTCTGATGTTCAGCCTACTGAATTACCTATAAATTTTATATAACATAAAATAACAAAATATACTGGAAAAAGAATTTAGTTGCATTAATTGGAATTCTGATTGAAAATGAGCAAATCAGAATTTTATAGTTAAATCTGTACTAGAATTCTAGTCGAGATAATCAAATGAGAATCATCTGATCTGAGAATTTTGATTGATATGATCGGAATCTGCTGGTTCGTTCATTTTCAATCAAAAATTTTTCTCTGTAATATAAAGTAACAGCTACGAACGTAATTGTGAAGTGATATTAGATTATAAATTTATTAATATATGCATATTACGTGCAGCTACACTGAGAAAAGTGTTCTGATTAAACCAACAAGAAAAATCCAACCAGAATAGCATTTTGATTGGACCTTTTTGTTGATTTAATCATAACATTTTTCTTTGTATACATGTCTTTTTTATACGAATTTTTTAGAAGTCCACTTTCCGATGAAATTTCTGCGAGAGTTCACTTTAGAGTTCGTTTACACGAGAAGCTATAATCACGCAAGGCATTTACGTCCGCGCCGGTCGATAGATGCGTTATCCGTCTATTCAACCTTAAAGGGGAAACAATCAAAATAAGAGTAATAGCGGCCGAGCTGTCATCGTGTATGATACTATAAAGCGATACGTCTTTGTCGAGGTCGATTTTCTGCACGTCGATCGACGGGACGTTCGCATGAATTAATACAATGTAGCGGTCGATTGGGTAATAGTTGATTCGATACATTTAACGATTATCCGGTCTATAATCACGAAAGAAACGATGTGAAATGGAGAAACAATTGCACGAGCAACTAGATTTTATCTACTTATTTTTGTTTAGCTCAAATATTTCATTTCTTTCTCTTTGTTATTTGAAGAGATATTAAATAGTATTATAAAACCATCTTGTATCTGGCAATTTATAACATCATTAAATTTAATAGAATTTCGGAACTTGTAAAGATAGCCGATCGCGTAAAATTGATTGCCAACATAAATTGATGTGCGCGCGTCGAAACATATTATATTGAATTACATTAAAGAAAGTCTGACAAGTCATTCTCAGTAATTTATGTTAATTCTATTCCTCGCTTTAAGAACCCGTACTCGGATCATTTATCTCCCATCGTAGATATAGCAACTGCTGTTTAATCACTACTTTTGCGCACGAATCGATATCATCATCGAAATTTTAACAAATTACACATTTGTAAATTTTATCAGTCATAAATAACTTTTATCTTAAATTATTATATTATTCTCTTTTTCATGCAAAATTTTGTCATTTGTTGTTCCCTTTTTTTTTTCTATTTTCCACGTCGACCATCCACTGTTACGGTTACATGCGGTCGTGTCTCACGTATAATGTTCCGAGAGGACTCGGTTTTAGAGAACACGGAATAAATTCTACTGTACTCTCTATTGGGAGATCCGTCGATATGTCTCCCTCTCTTCATCCAAATCTCCTCGTTTCTCTTTCTCGTACCGGGTTACTGACGCGGGGTAGTTGGACCGCGGCCAAAATGCCGCCGGTAAAATTAATCGTTGCCTGACACGAATTCCTCTCTAAGTGGGAATACCAATTTGTAGGTGCGAAACAGAGAGAGAGAGAGGGGGGGGGGGAGGGGACGTCCCGGAGGGCGAGACGAAGAGGTTGCGCCAGGGTGAAAGCCGGAAGGTGGAGAGGAGGAGAAGGAGGAAGCGGGTGGGTAGAGCGAGTCTCTAAACATGTCGTTATATCGAAGCTAACAACCCGGTTTACGCTGACTCTCGACTCGTTCTTGAGTTCTCCCAAGAGAACGCCGGCGAGCAACGCGCTGGTTATTGGCCGCCGGCCAAGTGCTCCTGAAGACTTATCTGGCTATCGAGCATTGTTTATGAAAGCAATGTGACTACAAAGTGACGCGCGTAGTCTTTCAAGTAGACCAGCCGCGATGCCAAATTAATGCTGCCAAATTAATTGGAGTCTCAAATGGGCGACCGCGCCCTCCTGTCTATCGTAGCTCGTAAGATTCGTAGGTGCTTTTGTCTCAGTCTTTTAATTTTACTACACAATTCTGAATCGCTTACTCTGCAGGACTTTCTTCAAGAATGTATAGTATATTTCCCCAAAATGAATTTTGTCTTTACCATTATTTCATGATTGTTAATTAATTACTTAAAAATATTTTAAAATATATAGGTGTGGATTTAATATCATGCTAGTGTTTATATAATTCTCATCGTGTTGGTGTTGATATAAACTCCAAAATGGTGTGGATGTAATACTAGTTTAAATAATTCAACACCAACATAGTATTCACCATGTTGATGTTGATGAAATATCAACACGATGAGAATTTAACATCCATGATGTTAAATCTACTATCTATATTTTTTAAAATGAATGCATATACATATAATATTATTGAAACGTTCTAAATAAAATTAACTTAATTTTCACAAATATATTTTTAAATTTATCGAAAAAAATATTTTTTTGTGTAAAAGGTAACAATAGAAATTAAAATAAAAAAGAAGAGTGTTTAAAATTTATACAATATCTTATTAAAAATATTTTTTCCTGTCCTTGTGATAGAACGCTCTTAAATATCAGGTTTAAAAATAAGTTCTAGTTTATAAGAGAGTAAATAATAAGAGTTAACTAAGATATTGTGCAACAGTGCAAGATTGTATCCAAGATTGTACAGCAATTTATATCGTAGATAGGTTATTATTGTAGAGAAATAACGATAATCATCTCGTCTTTTTTCTAAAACAATAATTATGCTACTGGAATGCATCTCATATTAACGATGAGGCACGTCTATCAAGCTAAGAATGCCGCCACGTCTCGGCGTTGTTTTACAAAAAAAAAAAACGAAACGGATTGCGCTTGCCTTGCTATAATGGAGTTGCTCCATTCTCATGTATCTTTTGCTATCTTATACACAGAATTTACGATATATACAGAAATATGTATACTATAAACAAGTAATAATTATTATTTCAAATATTTCGAAAGTTTATATATTACAAGTCCCTCACAATAAGTTTAATACTTTAATCATGTTTATTAAATTAAATTCGATTTATTTATTATATAAAATTGCTTTTTCGATCAATTTTATAATGTTCTTAAAAAAATTTTTTTTTAATATGTAATGAGTTTTTTCTAAATTTGTAATAAATATCTATATTATAAGATTATTATAAAGAAGATATTCTTTGTTAAAAGATACTCGTTACTTAAAAGTAATAAATGATAAATGTAATAGATTTTTAAAAATAAATATACAAAAAGACTCTTGTAAAATTTTAATGAGTGTAAAATTATAAAAATAGGATTAATTAATATAATGAAAATATGATTAGAGTTGAAATCTATAAATAACAGAATATTAATCAGACATCCCGGAGTTGCTTTGACAAGATAATCTTAAGCTAATCCGTTATGATAAATTAATCATTACACGTTTAACGTCGACGTTGAAGGGAATCACTTACGTTGTTACAGATCGGAAACACGTCGATCAGCCGAGGCGCGGTTCCGTCGGGAAATCGAAGGGAAGAACCGCACGCTAGGCTGACTGGGAGGATCGTTTCGTGGGACATGGCTTAATTCACGACAAGTGGGAGACAGGTGGAGGAGCTACCATCCTCGGGTCTCAGGATTCCGAGAACGCGGATGGTCGCCGAGATTTCCTACGACGTTGGAAGTAATCACGAGTGGTGTCGGGTGGTGTGTTCGTGATCTAAGGGGGGGGCTCAGTGGCTGTGATCGTGGTGTTGTGTCGGGGATCAGTGTGTCGTCGGTGAAGAGTGGTGAAAGGTATATCGAGTTACGCGTCTCAGCTACGCGAGTAAGAATTAACGACAGGGGCAAGTGTGGTGAAGAGAAATCAAGGTGGATAAGGTGTACACACGATAACCAAGAAGTGGAAGACGCGAGGAAGAAAGAGAAAGAGAGAGAGAGGAGAGAGAAAAGAGATACGGCTGGGATATATCGCGAATTACCCTTGTCGAGCGAGAGTAGAAGCGAGAGAGTGAGTGATGTGTTCGATGGACGAGGCGCGTCTCGCGGGCGGTGGTCGGGGTAATGATAACGCGTGTAGTCACGCGCGCTACCACTACTATTACTTGGTATCCAAAGTGAGAAACGGTGGGCAGTCGGTGACCAGGCTGGCGGGCGCCGGGGAAACGTTTCCAAGGGCATGGCGACCACGCCACTAGGCGGTCGCCTCCCTAACGTAAACCGTAAAGGACCATCTCCGTGCATCGGTGGTGGTGGTATTAGTAGTAATAATAGTAATAGTAACAGTGGTGGTAACGGCAGCAACGGCAACACCAGCAACGGTAACAGCGGCAACAACAACAACAACAACAACAACGGCTTAAGTAATAACAACTTTAGCGGCGGTCAGTCAAGGAGGCAAGAGAGAGCACTGATCGGCAGGGAACACCGCGATCATCGTCACCATCACCATCACCATCATCACCACCATCATCACCATCATCATCACCATCAGAATCGGGACAAGTCATCATTGTCATCATCGTCGTCGTCGTCGTCGTCGTCGTCGTCGTCGTCGTCGTCGTCGTCGTCGTCATCAGGCCAGCAGCGTGAGTCTAATAAAATAAGCACAGTGGCTGCTAACATCGGTGAACTGGATCCGGCCGCGACGAATGCGACCAATAACTTTGAGTACGACGACAACGAATGGGACATTGGCATAGGTGACCTGATAATCGATCTTGATGCGGACATTGAGAAGACGAGGGACGAGAAATTGAGCTCGGGGACAGGCATGGCTTCTACGCCTGCCTCGGCAGCATCGGCACCGAATAACGCGAATCATCATCAGTTACAAAACTCAGCAAGTGGTCTCAACTCAAACTCCTCGTCCTCGTCCGTCCCGTCGACTGGCACGAACGCCGGAAGTCAGTCGTCGTCGTCTTCGTCATCGTCGTTGTCGTCGTCCTCTTCGTCATCCTCATCCTCATCGTCCTCTTCTTGTGGGGTGAATTCAACGCGTTCCAACAGTCCCGGTAGCGGCAGTGGCAGCGCGAACGGCACCGGCAGCGCGAACGGGGCCGGTAACGCAAACGGTACCGCATCTGTAGTCACCGGTAATAAGCAAGCGTCGGGTGTGAACGTGAGCGGCGTAAACGCCGTCCACGCTAACGCCGGTAATCCCGGCAAGATGGCCGTTGAACATTCGGCCACCGTCGACAAGGGCCTCAAGATGAAGATCAAGCGAACGAAGCCCGGTACCAAGACCAGCGAAGCCAAACACGAGATTGTTAAGTCGAACGAGATCAACGGAACCGTCTCGTCGCAAGACTCGAACAACGGCACCGCTGCCTCCTCAACGTCCTCGTCCTCGGCCGTCGGCTCGACGTCCGCGTCGGCCGCGGTAACACAAAACTCACAAAATTCGGAATGCGGCGCGGCCGGCGGCGGTCAGTCCTCTTCGTCGAATAAGTCGAAGCCGAGCCATTCGCCGGCATCCGCTGGCGGCACCGGTGCCGCGCCCTCGTCCACCGCTGGCTCGAAACGTGGTTCGAGCGGTCATAGGCGTGACAAAGCACGAGACAAGCACGAAAAACCGCAGAGCAATCATACCCCCCAGCAAACGAAACCAGAGATGAACGGTACCGCGCGACCGACACCGCAGGGTCAAAATTCGGCCGGTGGTGCGACGCAGTCTCAGGGCCCAACGCCGGCCGCCACGGCGCCACAACAGACCCAGGGACCACCGCCCAGTTCGAGGACAGGTTTCTCCGTATCACAAGGCCCCGGGCCACCCGCGACCAGCGCGGCGGCACCCTGTCCGCCGCCGAGTCCGGCGAGCGCCACGGCGGCCGGCGCGGCGGCCAAACCGGAACAAACCAAGGTCGCCGCGGTGCCGGGTCCACCGCTCACGACACCCGCCGAGGAAGCAATGGACACTGCCGCTAGTCCTCCGCCTGCGAAAAAAATGAAGACGGAACCAAAGGTGAGTCACTTTTCAATTTCTAATTCATTTTGTTGCAACGTGTCGACAAAATGGTGTTCCACAATCATTCAAGTTGATTATTCGGAATTGGTAGAAAGTGTTGTTTTTATGAAACTTGTGATCGTTGTTTTAATGTCAATGAAGACTTTATAAATTTTAATATCCTGATTATAATAATGAATTTAAAAGTTGATTAAAATTTATTCCATGTTGATCGACTGGAATAATATCTCGTTATTTGTTTTCTGAAAAAATTAATTTATGACCAACTATTTATCTTCTTTGAATTTATTGCTAGAAAATTATTAATTGCTAAATATTTTCGGCTCGAAATATCGCAAGAAATAACACTTTCTATATATATATTCCAGATCCATATATATATATATATATATTGTATATTGAATCTGGAATATTTTACATTACATATTAATAGCATTATATTATTCAGCTTTATATATTCTTACAAGGAAACACATCGTATCTAAAGTTACTGGTCGTGGATCCAATTTACCGAAGTTAGTAGCCGTAAGCCTTGCTTGCCTTAGACTCACACTGATCCGATAATGACGACGATGGTGACGATGATCGCGTGCCTTCTCAAATTTTGATGAGCTTTCAATATGTTGTATTTTGCATTGAGAATCCCATTTGATTAAAATAATTTCTTGTTTGGATATGAGCAAATAAATCCTTGATTGTTGCAATAAAATAATTTAGTTAAAGCAAAAAGTTTGATTATTGTGTAATATTCTATACTTGTTTCCGATGACACAAGTAAATCGTTAAAATAATCAAATTTTTTTCCTTCAACTAAATTGTTTTGAGATTAGTTGAGTTAACCAAATGGAATTCTCAGGGTAGACTCGCATAAGAGATATATTTTTTATTTGTGCCTACATGTACTTTCAGAGGTTGAAATATCTCTACTAAAAAAATTGATTACTTTTTTTTCAAATATCGCCGATATAAAAAGAAAAATTTTTTAAAATAAAAATTGTAAGTGATTTTTAGAAGATCCTATAATAATAAAAAAAAAATTATTTAAATAAAATGTTTATTTATAAACTAAAAATTTTAAACAAATTTTGTATGATTATTGTACAATTCTTTTGAAACCGTTTTTAACTTTTATTAAAAATTTTTTTTCATCTTTTACAGTTTCGATATTCACTTTGAAAGAAAACAACTAATTTTTTTTGCGAAAGAATGTTTTACCTCGTGCATTATATGAATAAAAATATGTATCCCTTGTTTTGATCTAAAATATAATATTAAATATTAAATATTAAATCGTCAAAATCAGAGAACACTTCCGAGTGTTTCCTTGTCATAAAGTATCCGTCATTAGGATCGCGATTTGAAAACAACGGATACGTCTAATTAATTTTTCTTTCTCTTTTGAGAGGAACATGCTGAATTAAGTTTACGGATTTCCTCTTCCCGCATAAAATTGCGTACACAAGCATGTTAGTCGGGATACAAACAGGGGAATTCTTTTTATCTCTTGCACGACGCATTCTGGCCGGATATGTAATGTTGATTTCCGGCAGCTCGTTAGTCGCCACGAGCTCGAGCAGCCCCTCCTTCGATCGGTATCTTCGTCTCGTCGGCGGCGACGCATAACGCTCGTACGCACCTAACTTGCTTGCGGCGCGGTGAGATGAGAGCTGACACGAAATCAATTACATAAGTTCATATGCATAGAATGCGAACCGATAGTCTGCATGATGCACGTGCGTGCATGCGCCAATACTGCGTTCCGTTGCGTGCATCGGAAAAAGTTTTGCTTGAAAAAAAAAAAGGAGATTACATAGAGGAAAAAAATACTTAAAATGTTACATTAGAAACTCGTGACATGCAGTTAGTAAAATAATGGATCATTAACAAGGTAAATTTATTCAAATAAAAAGTGTGAGTAATTTCAAATGCAAATGAAAGAAAGAATGCCATTTCCTGCAGTAATATTTTTTTTTATATACGATGGATGTGTGTGATTCTACAAAATATATTAAAATATCATATTTTTCTATTTTTATCAAAGTATGTAGGATTGGAATAAAATTGTAATTGAAATGGAAGTTAGTTGCAAGAATTCCTCCTTATCTTATCTATTCGTAAATTGAACAGAAAGACATTAATGAATAAATGATGAAGATGCGCGACGATATTTTTTTCTATTTTCGTCCAAATAGAAACTTCAAAGAATCAATATCGCCTTGACGTGCTTTACGTATTTGCTTCCGTTTTATTCTATGTTGGGGTAGACTATCGCCGTGACACTTGAATAAATAAATCCGCTTCTTGAACGCGACGGGAACGTTATTGTAAAATACGAGCTTTGGTTTCTGTCGTGAACCTCCGCGCGAGCGTTACGCGCATACGTATATCTGAAAATAAACGCGAAGCGAAAAATATCGTTTGAGAGATACGGCAGAGCGCCATAAATAAATCTCGTCTCGTGCGCGTTTCATTCCCCCGATCCACAGCCATCAAAAGTTGTGCATTATTTTTCCTCGAAGAGATCTACCAACGTTATCGTATTTTACAGTCGACCGGACACGACGAATGTCGGATGGCTTTTCTTATTGGGTGTGCACGACAAATTTTTCTCTCAAAAACTGGATCTTATTTAACTCTGATTATCGTACTTGCCATGAGAACATACACCTTTCAAATTCAGTTTTTCATTTTCTAGTTAATTTATGATTAACGTGATGATAATGTAAAAATGGTAAATATTTTTTTAGTTATACTAACTCTAAAAAATATTGATATGGATTTATGCGGTGTTAAATCCTCATCAATATATATATAATTCTTATTATCATGTGTTATCATATGACAAAAGATTTTTATTATACAACTAAAACATGAATTTTCAAACATCCATTAAACTTTAAATAGGTAGATGAGGTGTTTTAAAACATCCCAAACAAATTTGATCTTTATAGTTATATTTTTAATAACATACATAGAATTAAATTTATATTATTTGTACTTTTGGGAGAGAGAGAGAGAAAGAGAGATTTATTCACCTACTTAAAGGTTAAATTTAATTTTTTGTATTAATATAAAATTAACGTAGAGCACTAATTATAGTGACGATTCGTATTAGCTCTAATTTTGTTAAACAAAAAAATGTTAAACAAGGAATCCAAATTTTGTTTAATTTTTAATTCTCACTATGTTAATAGTTGCTTTCCAATTACATTAAAATTCAGGTAATTCTCACTTATGACGTTACAACTCAGTTCAATGTACGTTCCATCTCATTCTGACGAATAAAATAAACTGAATCTCACTGAAATAAGTTTTTATAATGTGTTCTAGATCGTGAACTTTATTGTGAGTCTTCTTAAAGGCTGCAGCACAGGCTTTTGTATAACACATAAGTCATAATGAGCTTTCTATAAGTTATTACCTAAGCTTTTAAGTCTTAAGCCACAAGAAAACCAATCAAGTCAAATATGAGAAGAATAATCGACTATGGTTGGTCAATTTCTTATGGCTTAAGCTTAAGTAATGACTTATTGTAGATAACCCATAACAGAATCAATTAATTAGAATATGAAATGAAGAATTCTGATTAATTGATTTTCTTATACCTTACGCGTTACGCAAAGTCTATACTGCGGCTTTAACTTATATTAAAAGTGAGTTATAAACACACCTGTGTGTTACAATTTTCAAAAAAATAAGAAAGTAAAATAATAACATTGTTATAATATAAAATGCTTACTGAGTCATAACTTTAGTATTACTTGTGTTAAAAATGGAAAACAATTATTATTAACATTAGTGAATTATATAGATACCGTATAATGTTAAAATTTACATCAATATTATTTAGAGTGCATGATATGCAAGGTGATAATTTTGTAATGAGTTAACTTTTAAAGTTATCGCTACCATACCATCAGTTTAGTCATCTATCATAGCTAAAAAAAAAACCACAATTTTTACATACATTATCATCAAGTTAAGTGAAGTGAAGTCGAAACTATAACTCAACTGAAAAATGGAAAAACCGAGCCTTAATGTCGCGCATTTTTAATATTCAGTCTTTTGAGTCTTTTGAAATATTTTAAATACAGTCGAATAGTAAACTCATCGTTCGCTCGAATTCAAGCGAGCTTTTGCTCGAGAATTTTCGCAGAATTTTAATCATAATTTTAATCAGCGAAGTATCAAAAATTTCAACCATCAAATCGTACGGAGTTAGTAAACGTCATCGGCTTCATATTTCGCGAGGAATACTTGACGAATGTATTACATTGGAATTGCTGTAGCGTGTACGCAGGACATTGTGTACACGCGCGGAGTCGTGAAATCCGCGCGTTTTCCAACGGAACCTCGATGTATCTCTCGCCTTGGCACACATCGGGGCCCGTCGTCGTTCTCGTCATCGTCGCACCGCACGTACGTGCTCGTTCGCAACCTTGTTCGCGAGTCGTATTACGCCGGACACGTATTCGCGCGTCAATCAACTCGCGTACGTGTCGCGGATGCGCTCGCGGATCGTCGTCCCGGCTCGGTTCGGCTGCAACAAAATTGGGAGGACACGCGCGTACGCAGCGTGTACGCACCCGCAGCGGAAAATCCAATGAGTGTACACGTCACAGTGTTAACTGTTAAATGTTCCGGTTAACTGTAATGACGTTCCTTCGTGCGCTCTAAAGAGAAAGAAGGAGAAGGATTCTCGCAGTCGCGGAGAAAGAGAGTTTACTAGCGGCAACAAAGTTGTGTACTCGCGAAGATTGCAGCTTTGAAGTTCGGATCGTAAATATCAATCTTGCAAGAATAGGAATAAGAAAAATTCTGCTATAAATTGAGTAAAACGTTCTATTTTAAATAATTTTTCCAATCATCCTCAACGTTACCGACATTTTAAATGCTAAAAAATTTTTTTTTCATGTCTTGTATTGCTATGTCACTTTTTATCTATTTACATATGCAAACCGTGCACACTCTGCAAGCTGTAATTTTAAATGCAAATTTTACGTATCGATTTCACAGACAAATACTGTATAGATTACGATAAATATACTCTTTGTTGGTATAATAGACACTACGTGATGTTTCAATATATAGATTTCGCCGAGGGTATAAAGTTCAACCAAGATAGAAATTGGCACGAACTATTTCTACTCTTTGTACGATGATTGCAACGAGTATTTTCACTTGGCGTCTCTCTTCGTCGCTATTCACGGTTCATGGCAGCCGCTTTGTCGAAGCCGTTTTGAAAGTATACCGACACGTCGATATACAACCGATTGACTCGCATCATCTATTATTTACCGCCCGATTCGGCGAGTGACATCGATACGACTGCTCGCCATTGTAATAACGGCGTCATTATTTTTGCACACTACGATTTGCCGGTGATATTATTAATGATCACCGTGCTATCCGAGAGAGGTAATATTTAACGAACGTATATTCATGTGCAAACAAGCGATATGTAATCTCTGTCCCCGCAGTCTATTGTTTTCCAACCTCATAGTTTTCATAGGTATTTCCAGATTTTGTTTCAAAGTGTATTCTATCTTCAATTCACTACTCTTTACTTTTAACTTTCGATTATCAGACTTCTATTTATTTTTAATTCTTAAAATTTAATGACGATTAATTCTTATTGTTTGTTTCAAAAATTTTTCCAAAGAGTCCTCGATTCTCTTGAATATTCCATCCCATTTCTCAATACATTCTGGACGAATTCGAAAAGTATCATGAAGGGGATAAATTCAGATTAAAAATTAAGGACCATTGCGTGACTATGACGATCTCGTTTAATCTTGTGTCGATGGATTTTAATAATTTGGATGTGCGGTTATATATATAATTGAGAGCCGTGATGAACGAGTGGATTAACGCACGGGGGAGGATCTGCTTGACGTGCCGTTTGATAAATATTTTTGATCGCGCCCCCGTCGACTCGGAATTGACGCTCATCGATGTCGAAAGGGGTGCGGAGGTTGGGCGAAAGCCGGGGGACATGGCATGGTGGCTTGAGCAAAGTGGCATCGTCGACTGCTCTATGCACCGAAGGGAATAATCCGTTATATCCCTAGTATAAAGAGAGAGGGAGAGAGAGAGAGAGAGTGTTATGGGTTCTCAAATTTGCTCCATATGTATAAAAGTGTTCTGTACTATTCTAATAATATTTAAGCAATTGAGACAAAGCTTTTATTTATTTATTTCTATATAATATATATTTTTTAATGATCTATTACAATTGAGTGTTGGAATTTTTTTTTTTTTTTTTTAAGGAAGTTTTCTGTAAATTAAGAACGTTGATTTATATTGTAATTGTTGAAACTTAATTTTTACAAGTGAAGTAAACACAAATGTATCGAGGAAGATACCGAGAGAGACTATGTTACTAGCAGATTCATATAGATTTTTTTTTACTGCTATATTATATAATAATAATATAATAAAGGTGGCTTAATTAATATGATGAGTAAATTTGCTATTAGGTAAAATCGTTTTAGCGATATATAAATCCTTATAAAACTCGTTAAACCAAAAGTTTAAATTGTTTACTGCGAAAGCACAGTTAATTAAAAGTTTCATTACTCTCATGTTCATTCGAGATGCTATTAAAAACCGCGTTGTCCGGCGTTTCCGCTAGTTACATCATGAGGAGTCAGTATATGTCGATAAAAAGGGCTGGGTGATTAATCACAAGTTTTAATTGTCATAAACTTTCGGGTCAATCGAATTATCGGTTTTCGTGTCAGTCTTTCTCTCTCTCTCTCTCTCTCTTTCTTGCTATCTTTCTCTGTCGATGTTGCAAATGTTTATTCTGCGTCGCTTTATTATTCATCGCTTGTCCCGTGCTCATAAACTGCTTATAAATATCGGATATACAAGAGTTTTCCAATTAAATGAACCGAACTCACAAACGTCATCTGTCTCTCTCTCCCTCCCTCCCTCTCCTCTCTCTCTCTATCCCTCCTCCTCCGCGTATCCCTTTAACTCACGTCGCCAGAAAAGCAACAGCGGAATAAACAGATTACATTCTCCCCGGAACACATTTTTGCCCCGAAATTTACTCCACGATACACACCCATGTTCCCGCACGATGTCATCCACCCATGTTCAACCCTTCTTCCGCGTTGTCCCCACTCTCGTGAACGTCGCGACGTCGTCGATGCAGACTGCACAGTGCCATCTTCGTGTCCGCGCTTTCGCCTTTCCTCCTTTTCCACCGAGCGAATTTCCCGAAGTAATTCCTACGTCACCTTTTCTACTCTTTTAAGATTCTCCCTCTCTCTCTCTCTCTCTCTCTCGTACACACACTTGGCTCACCAGGTTACTTCGTTGGGCAAGTTTTGTCTGTGATGGTCGACGAGCCCCTAGAAGCGCACCGACGGGATGTCTATGTAGTGTTGGTACACCAGAGCCGGCTCTGGATCTTTTACCACCCCTGATAAACGAATCGTGTTACTAGAGAGCTCTGTTTCCGAAGAGAATCACATATTTGTTAAGCTTAGAACACATAAAAGCAAAATCCACAGTTTGAAAGTTTTTTAATTACTGTGAGCTTCACTCCATATTTGTTTTTATGTATTGAATCTTTACATTTTGTTATTTTCTGGTAAAAATACATTTATAAATATTTATATCTAGTAAAATAGTATTTAGAATTTCCAAATTGGAAGAATGTAGGAATTTTAGTCAAATTATATGCGTGTCAAGCTTGTTTCAATTTTTGCATTTTGCAAGATGGAGAATACGAATTTTATTGGAATATCCCTTGTTTATTTTTCTTTTTTATATAATAGAATATATTGTTATGTCCAATATTTCTTCAATTTAACGCTGTATCACTTTTTCTCTTACAATTTGTAACATGTTTCATTTGCTTACTTTAAAAACAGCAATTGTTCACGAGCGATTCATTTATCCTTCATTTGTTTTTTTCTCGTATTATCACATTTCAAGTACGAAAAAGTTTCAAGAAACAAATACATACTTATTTTGAAAAACGAGAAATTAAGTTTTGCTCGTGTAATTATGAAGTATAAAACTAAAAATTATCTTGAATGAAATAAGCATTACTACTGATATTCGCGAACAATAGAGGAAGATGAAGAAATACGTCCATCAAAAATATCCGCTTTCGCAAGTTTCTATGCATTATTGGAAAAATGTCAACTGATAGAAACAGCAGTCTCAGAATTGTTAGAAAAGCGAAAAACATCTCGTTTCGCATCTTTTTCGTGTATTTTAAACAAAATGTCACTTTTTGCCAATTTTTCCCAGATTTTACTTTTATATCTTTTCAATGGTTATTTATTTACTCAAATATATGGATCTAAACTCGATTCCGTGGCTTCTAGATCCGACCCTGGTCGGTAGCGTCGCTACCACCGGTGGTTTGAGTGAAATTGGGATGGTCGGGAGAGAGGGAGAGAGGGAGAGAGAGAGAGAGAGAGAGAGAGAGAAAGAGAGAGAGAGAGAGAGAGAGAGAGAGAGAGAGAGAGAGAGAGAGAGCTGGTGGCTGCTCCTACGACTGTGTGTCGGTGGGGAAATGTTGCAGGAGCGGCAACGGGGGTGCAAACGGCCTGGGCATGGAGGGCGAGAGGAGCGGTCGACTGGGGAGGGAGGGCGGGGGTGAAATCAATACTCTGCGGTCTCCGCCCCCGGGAGTACACGGATGAATACACGGACAAACACGAGCGCCGACGAGGGTAGCTCGTCGGATTTCGCCCGTGGTAGTGCGCCGTTCCGCGTTCCGTTTTCGCCCTTTTCCCTCGTCCTCTGCCGCGCATCTGCGAACCCTTCCCATCCTCCTTCGCGTGTCTCCCTCTCTTTCTCTTCCTCTCGCCCGCCAGCAACCCCCTTTCGCCACCGCATGTCGTCGCTGCTTCCCGCTCGTTATAGTTGACTGTCTTACTAGTCGAGGATGTCGACATGCGAAATGCCGTCGAAAGTGGGATTGGCAGTCGGCCAATCGCGATCATCGAAGACGCCGTTTGCGGTCGTTTGGGGATAAATAACAGGGATGAATTGCAAAATCGCTTCGATGCGTTCTTTCTTTTTTCCCCCATTGCGCGAAAAAAAAAATTATTCTTCAAAAGTGATCCCTCGGCGCGCATTTTTTTATTTTCCATTTCGCATGCGGCAGTAACAAAAGCAACTAATGCAATGTGATGAAATAACAGAATTGTTAACGGAATGCAATCGAGTTGTGGCTTCAAAAACATCAATTTCGCGTTTTATACACTTTTCAGATTGTCGTCGTTTGTTTGTAATAAAAGATTTTGTGATGAACAATTTTCCTTTCTGAAGCTTTCTACGGTTTAATTTTTTAAACGCTTTTGATTTTGTCAGAGACGAAAAGCTGGTACTTTGATAATCCATTTTCTCTTTTTATATATTTTATTCCAGATAATGAGCCCAGTACTTCTGATCGCAATTAAAAATACGGTTACATTTTCATTTTTTATTTCATAGTGCATATTTAAGAAATATTATATGAAATTTATTTTCAAAAAGATCTCTCTCTCTCTCTCTCGTATAATGATATTTTTTTAGGATTCTCATTTATATTTTTCTTATGATATAAGCAAAATGTTCATTGTTATTACGCTAAAATTTTCGCTGGTTAGTTCGTATGTATTCCCTTGAGGGATTTCGAGCACATACCCGTGAAATTCGAGAACCAACGGGATTTTAAAACACCGCTCTTCTCATTGCGGCGAACATTATCTCCACTTAGTGGATAAAATTCCTTTTTTTTTAGCACTGCCACCATCCGCCGCGGAGGTGGCTTTAAAATTTACTTCGCGCACGCCGGAAGGAAAGTCCGTCTGATGCCGTTTCAGAATTATGACGCGGGTTGTAAAGCACGGACGGCAGGAGAGAATGAAAGAGAAAGAAAGAGAGAAATGTGCTTTCATCCGAACGACATTCTAAAAAGATCTTTCATAGTCGCGGCAAGCGCCGTTAGCCCTTTTTCTCGGTCACCGCTCCCGTCCCTTTCACGCGACATCGCTTCGCGATAATGCAAGCGAAAAACCAGTGCTCTTTGAATCGACATCTTTTTGCCAAAGCTGTGATCGCAAAATCAAAGATATTTGTATCCAAAACATTTTATTTACCGATACGCAGTGATACGCGACACGCTTACGTGTTCGTTCGTTTTGTACGACACGTCAAAAATATATGCTTTATCGTATCATATAGATATCGATAAATAAATCATTCCGAACATTAATGTGTCGATACAATTTTTATATCACAATGGCTTTATATTTCTTAATTACGGGAAGACTTTAGACCCCGTAATGTTTTTCTGCGAGCTATTCAGATGGTCAGAATAAATGTACAGAAAAAAGAAATATTAATTGCATTCTGAAAAGAAAAAAAAAACAAAAATTTCTATTCAAAGTAAACTAGATATAAATTTATTGGATTATATTTTAATTTTTTCAAACAAGTTTTTCTTTGATTTGTAAATGTAATAATTAAGATAAAATGAGAAAATTTTCATTTAAAATATAAAATTGTATTAAATATAAATATTGATTTTATTGAACTTTTACACATATATATATATATATATGTACATATATTCTTTATAAATAAAAATTTTCAATTTCAGTCACTTTTTGTAGAAATTATACATTCTTAAACAAATTTAATATTTCCGATATTATTCTTTTTTTTAATTGATACTCTTCTTTATATGTTTAACAATTGATATTATATTTTTTGCGAATCGATTATTGCGTTATTTTATTTCGTTACATTTATCGGTTATCATTGGTTACTTTCTTTTTCGTCTACTCTGAATTTTTGACAAAATGTTAATTTTGATATGATTCGCGAGGATACAATCCGCTATTAAACGATGATCAGGAGAGCAGTTAAAGACGGGTGCAGCGATAGGGAGAGCCGCAGTATTATTACCCGATGCTCCTATCTGCTGCATCAATGTATCGATTCTCGATTTTCGATATACGATATCCCCGTTTGCGATCGGTTTTATGGCTGGTGGACGCGATTTTGCCCTCGTCGCACCGCAAAGCCGCAACTTCCATCAGCCAGCTCGACGATATCAACGGCGCGCGGCGGACGGCGAGTATTCACGTTCGATATTTCGAGTACATCTATCTCGCACGTAACTTCGCGTTTTCGAATGAATTTGTCGACTGCCTTCAATGATATTGACATGATGTCTCGGGAATGTTGCGTATTTCTCGATACATTGAGATTGGAAAAGGTTCTTGGAAAAATCATGGATAATAAATAACAAATCTGTACACTGTTAAATCTATAATATAATTTAACTTAATTTAAATCGCGACTACTTCTCTTATTCAATATCGTTATTTTATACTAAATTAATGAGTAAAATATTGAGTAGGAGTTTTACTTAAGTAAATGAGTAAAAGACTTAAATTAGGTTAAATTTGATTATAGATTTAATAGGACAATACACTTTAAAAAATTAGATATGTATTTAACACCATGCGATGTCTGTAATTCTCTTATCTTAATATTCATATCAATGTGTGGATTTAAAACCTCTGATGTTTGTATCATATCATTATGATGTGGATTTAAAATGTATGTAGTATTAACACCAACACGACGAGAGATTATATAATCACATAGTGCTAAATCCCGTACATCCATATTTTTTAGAGTGTAACATAAAAGAATAATATTTGCGTTTGATAACTATTATCACATTGAGGAAACAAGTAATTGAAACTTCGCCCAACATATAACAAGTCTCATTGCCATTTTTGAGTAGAGTTTTTTTAAAGATACAGATACAGATAAGAAGAAAATTTTGTTAGCCTTGCATGCATTCTGAATTTTCGAGAAAGATTGTAGGAGAAGATCTGAGCATAGAAAGAATTTTAAAAGTGCGTAAACATAATTTCTAAAAGTAGGATGTGTTGAGATAATTGGGGTATGCAGGTACTTTTGACTGCGCAGATGTAAATACGTGGAAAAAAGTAAACTTGACGTGTCGAAAAGCCCATAGATGCCACACCCTCGGGGCAAGACGACGCTCGCGTATGCACACCCAAGCGTAGCGACTCGCACACAAACACGAGGGTTGGTTGGGAGGTACCATGGAGCAAAAGGAAAGGGCGAAGCGAGAGAGAGAAATGAGGGAGAAGGAGAAAGAGTCTCGGAATACCATTCTGCTTACTGAGACACTCGCTCAGGAACAGTTTCAGATGTCTGCGCGTAAGAAGACAGGCTTAAAAATCGTGATCTCTTCACACGTATGTTTAATTTTTCATTGTTTTATATTTATTTCTTGCCAATAATTAACACGTATTATTTCCACGTATTTATTACAATTTTAAAATACATACCGCGTTTTGAAATTAAAATGTAATATCAATGGAAGAATTTTGCATATCACAATGATGCATTGAGAGAAAAATTTGAAAAAAAAAATAAGAGAAAAATGGTCACAATTATTATAATTTAACTATAATTTATTATCATTTTTTGGGACAATCATATAAAATAGTATATTAATCCGGTGCAATTTTTATCCAACATTTTTGCAATACTTTTTTTCTTGCTTATAACTTTTTTTTTATTAATAAAGATACACGTATTTGTTTGATATCGTTTGATATGTTTTTTAATGTGACATTTTGATTGAGAAAAAATTCTTTACAATATATTCATTTTATGAAAGTTATAAGCAATTGAATTGAGTTGAGTATACCATATCCAAATGTGTCGTTCCCGTAGCACTGAAGAATTAATATTGAATATGTTGAATATGGTAAAAGACATATAATCAAGATCTAATAGCTTACACGTTTATGTTGTTTATCTGAAATACATAAAAGCATTGCATGACATATCCTGAAGCAGCTATCTTTCTGATTACCGTCTGATAAGCTGCCACTGTGTTTCATCCCCTTGCTCGTTGTGAGAGACGTACGCAAACAGTCGCGAAGGGATGAGACGTTGCTGATTATAAGGGGCAGAGAGTGCGTATTGAGAGTGCGAGATTTCAAGAGAATGAAATCCGCCATGAGAGAACGATTGCGAACTAAGAGTGCTCATTGTGCGCGCGTGTATGCCGAGGGTGAAGCGAAGGGCTGAAGTACGAGGGACTCGAGGAAACGGCGAGGAGTTTTCGAGGGTGTCAAGGGTGTCCGCAGGGAAATCGACGATTCTCCCCTTCTAGAGCCGAGGGTACGAATAATACGAATTTCTCGAGAAGGAAGGTTCATGATGAGCGATCATGGTAATTAAGCGTCTGTTGTAATTAAAACGCCTCTTGCTTTCAACCCCGCTCTTTTTTACTGTGTCTTCTTCCCTTAGCAGCTATCTCTTTTCAACTCTCGATTGCGATTCAATGGTAGATAAAAACGGTTAAGATAAAACGGTGTCTTATTGTGGTATTCGATAATTGAATATATTAATTCGCGATTCGATATTATAGATTGTACAATAGATGGATTATATGGATGAATGCTGTCTTATGCTCCCGAAGAAAGTGATCATAAAAAAAGTATTACACAGATGGAGATTGTGATTGTACTTAGGGACATGTTTCATCTTGGAACACACTAATTATTTTTTATAATAATAATAAAATTTTTAATGTTGGCTGCTCAATCATGTTACGTTATTTTTTAACTAACGTAACATAACTGAGCAACCAACATTAACAATTTTATTATTAAAAAAATAATTAGTGCTTTCAAAGTATAACATGTTCCTAGGTATCACAGCCTTCCCTGAAACATTCTTCTTATGCAATTATCCCACACAAATATTGCAAATGAAATTATTTCTGAAATAGCAAAAATATTTTTTTTATATCTCTTTTAGTTTTTTCATTTCCATAATAAAATCTAGACCTTTAAAAATATACGAGGAAGATTCAAGAATTATTCTCTTTTGTATTTACGGATAAAGGGCTAAATTATCAATGTAAAGAAAATAAATGGTAACTTCCTGTCGTTCAATTCGTTGTAAAGAGAATTTTATTGCAGCTGGAAGTCTGAAAGTGACACTGATTTAAGATTCTTTCATTCTCCTCTAATACATTTTGGCCGTTCAGAGATAGGGATGCGTTTTCGATCGAATCAGAATGATTCCTCAATCCCTTCCTCGATAACTCCGAGATGCCTATCTCCTGCGCATCGCACAGGAGAGGGTAAAGCCGACAAGCTTCAATCGAGAACAGTAGATTACCATTACAAGGAAAGGGGCAACAGAGTGGTTCTCCAACATGTTGAGTTCTCTCTCTTTCTCTCTTTTTCTCTCAGAACTGTTTGAATATTAATCGACTCGTTTGACTTATTTATCATTCCTTTCGTGCCACAGGCACGAACGGTACTACCGAATCTACGACATACCCGGAGGGTAGAGAACTCTTTTCAAGGGACATAAAACGACTGTTCCACGACCGCAAGTGAGACAGCCGAGGGGTAGTGTGTGTTGCTTTGCACATAGGGTGTCTCGAAACGACTCTCGTCATGCATTATGAACGAGCGTAGGAACAGGGCGGAGGCTGAGATTAATTTTATCGCGACTACACGCGGATTCTGTGCCTTTTATAGCGTCGATCGAATAAACGTGACACACATTCAGAATGAATGGCATGTTATTAAAATAAATACTGTAATTTGTTAGTAAGAGGATAGATGGAATTTTCAACAGTAAATTGATAATTTTACTTAAATAACATAATGATTGTTAATTGACTCAAATAGCAACTGTTTATAAAAATGCAAGTCACGCCGTTAAATCGGTTAAATAGATCTCGAAAATCGTAACGAGTATTCTCCTAACAAGTGCTCTTCTGTATACAAAACTATTTATATTATTTTTTAATAACGATCCACTCATATATTTTTGTGTTAAAATTTTATGTTAAATTTTTAATATATCCGAGTATTAATTTAACATAACGAGATTATATTTTTCATTTTATTAAATTAATGTTCAACATTTTTTAGTCCACATAACATGATTTTTAAATTTTTGAAAAAGTGAACAAACAATATAAAAAAATAACTTTAAATCAGAAATTCTAAGATAAATAAATATAATATGTTATTTTAATATATGTGTTAATTTTAATGAAAAAATATGCTTCCATACAGTTTGCTTAAATTCTAAGATAAATGAATATAATTTATGTTAATTTAACATATCATAAATGTTAATTTTACTAAAAAAAAAAAAATGTGCTTCCATAGTTTACTTACAAACTGTGTCAGTGTTACATTTTTTGTATAAATTTGTTTACATAATATACATTATTTTTGAGCATATTCATCTTGTCTGAAATTAATATAAAAATATGAGTGGGTCGTCCGGAACACGTGAAATGTATGAAATTTAACACAAATTTTCGAATTTTATTTTGTGATACAACGTTTACACGTGTAAATTAGGAAGCTATACATTCTACGTGTGATTCATCTCCGTAGTTGGATTCGCTCTTTACGACGTTCCTCGTCTCAACGAAAAATTTCTTGAACATCTTGTGATATATGACGTACGACTGCGATCGAATGCGTGTGCGGTCGTGCCTTGGGTTGTACGGCGGTATAAGGTGAACATGACGAATAATTTATCGACATGGTCTAACCACCCTTCTCGCGTGTATCGTGTGCGCTGCGTGGTCGTCGACTAGGTTTTAGGGTCCCGTCATCGCGGTTAAGCTCGTTACACCCGAGCACGCGAGCAGCTTAGTCATGCGTGTCTCTTACGCAAACACGACCGCGCCCGTACGCTACGCGAAATTACTCATTTGTCGCCTTAATCGCCGCTTTTGTGTCGCGTTTCGCAGCCCGAAACATCGAGGGGGATGGTCGTTAATCGGCCGTGTCCACGCGAGACCTTCTTTAATGTTCGATAGCGCAGTCACGCGTATATCTCACAATACATTAGACAATTCCTGATGATTTCCGTAATAATACCGTAATAACGCCGCAGCGCTGTTTTCCGGTGAGTTTTACGGGAATTAATAGAAACATTTGATTGATAAAATATTTTTTTTTAAATAGATAATAAATAATAAGTAGTAAAATGATTGCTACAAAATATTTAATAAAAGTAGACATTATGAGAATAATGAGAAGTAGTAAAATGAATACTAAGTTGTATAATATATACACAGTTGGAAAGTTTGTGTTAATTAACATTTCACATATCTTAAACGATCCACTTAATTTTTGTTAATTTAATACAAGAATATGTTAGAAAGTAACAAGAATATTATATAAAAATGTAATACAATTTATAAGCTATCATATTTTTTCAAAATTTACATTTGTAATATGTTAAATTAACACGTTTTGTTCATGTATAGAATTCATATTTAAAAAAAATATTTGTATGTTATTTGTTCACGTACTGATACATTATTATTTTATTACTAAGACATGTTAAATATCAATTTATCACAAAATATTCAAATAACACTATTGTATTGTGTTAAATTAACAGTCAGATATATTACAAATTTAATAAAATTTTAACGAGGACTTGAGTAATGTTTTTAATAAAAATGTTTTTATTGTATAAAAAATGAAACTATTATATGAAATAATTATTTATTTTTTTACGTTTAATAAATTTCTAGAGCTTATCAAAAATAATTGTATTCTTTATCTATAAGGACAATATCTAATCAAAATATTTTTAAAACTTGTCTAATTGGAAAATTCTTAGATAAGAGCGATAACTTTTAAGGCAACTTACTTTACGAACCTATTGTGAGAAAATTGATACAAGAAATACTCCATTTCATGCCATTTTGTCCTAGAATTCTCAAGCTCGCAAAATTGGAAAAATGATGGGCGGAAAGAGCGCCGGAGATGTAATGCGGCAAGGAGCATCGGGAACTCTATTTGAGTTATGGTTCTTCCCACGTCGTACAATCGTCGGGAGGCTCGTATTCACGTTCCTTATGTTCCTTCTCTGCCTCACGTCTCTGTGTATCGTACATGTGTATCTACCGCCGTGAGGAACACAGCACACGAAGCGATTATCTGTGTAAACTGAGAAGATACGGGTTGGAAGGGATCTTCATAGACATGTCGTTTCAATCTCATAAAAAACGATTTGCTTGACGAATTTAGAGTCGAAAACTGGTATTCATAGTCGAGTCTTAATATTTAAGACTGTCTTAAGTACAGTTTTAAGATGTCATATGCCAATCAGAAGACTGTATAGCATCTTAAGACATACTTGAGACAATCTTAAAATAAGAACGGACTATGTATATCGAATACCCAAGATCATTTCTTGTTAAAAATTAGAGAGAGAGAGGGAGAGAGAGAGAATGTGTGTATTAGCAGCTATGGATTTGAAGTTATGTAATTAAAATCTTGATGAATGGACTTTTTATAAAAATTCCTGTGATATCACTGTGATATTCAAACAACTCGTCATTTTGCACGCTTTGACTTCCGTTATCTGTAATTCATGGACAATGCGCAATTCTCGGGACATTCTGTGTACGCGAATGAATACAGGGCACAGGAGTAACGGAATGGAATGCGAATCGCGCCCGGATTTTCATCGCGACTCTCGTTGACTTTGAAAAATAGAGCTGGAATGTGGGTAATATAAAACGGAGCATCCTAAGCCTGGTTGGAACGCGCTGTTATTAAGTGCAGCGGTACCAAGTCTAACGTTCGAGAGATTAAATTGTTCATTCGTGATTAATGGTCTCTCTCCCTCCCCATTTGCTTTCATTAATTTCGTTTTGTCCGCGTTGGAAAGGTCGACTTCCGCGTTGTGACGTCTGCCTTCTTAATTACGTTAACTAACTAACTGGTTATTAAAAAAAGAATTATTTTTATTATTGTCACGCAAATACACTTTTATTAGTTTTAATTTGCTGAAAAGACAACAAATTGCAGTTACAAGAAAAAAAGAAGGAAAAGCTGTGAGAAAATAAACTTTCTCTGGATAACTGATAAATGAAACAAAAATGCACTGCAAGTTTATATTTATGATATTGATTATATTATTTATGTAAAATTGAATGTTCGGCTTAAATTTAAGTAATGTTCAGATAATATAAAATGTTCTGATTTTTGACATACTTTTAGCATTCTTTAAAGTTTGAATTTGGACAAAAGTTACCTCATTTTATGATATATTTTTAAATTATTATACAATGTAACATTATATTGAGCGTAAAAATTTATGGTACATTAAATTATAATACGACATAATATTGTTTATAAAAATTGGTATAAAATAAGGACAAATTTCTTCTTGAATACGATATCTTGTATTATATTAATTGGAAATTGTCTTTATCTGGAATGTTGTCTTTAACGATTAAAATGTCAATCATATACGCATTAGCTTTCTGTATGAAAAATAAGATAGTGAAATATGAAGGGAAGATTCACGATGAAACGGCGCGCGGTTCTGCATGTAACACTACTATATGGATGTGGGTTAATTGCACCGGGAGACAAACGACTTAATTCCTCTCGATTAATTAAGGCCGTCGCGTAATTTCTTCATCCGGTCCGTGAGTCAGTACTGGCCCTACAATTTTTCTGGCGACCGACAGAAGATGTCTTGGTGGAAGATATTGACACGGAGACTATATTAGCACTCTGAATTTCCAGGAAAGTAACAGGAAGTAACAGTACGATGACTTTTGACGTAAAGAGAAATTCAGTTATAGTTCATTGTTACGGCAATTGTCTTTTCCTGTTTCTCTTTCAATTTCAAAATTATTCGTCTAGATCACTATCTTAAATGCACTCTGAGAACGAACTGTCTCGTTTGTCTGTTTGCAGCAGCTCTCGAATCTGCGAGCTAAATAGTGATAATATTAAAGATTTACGATTTTATTAGTTTTGCAACTATATTTTTAATACAGAGCCAATTGTGTTGTTTTCCCCTTATCTCTTAGACGTTCCTTCTCGCGTGTAAATATTGAGTACTTTATATTTCATCCTGGTATATTCTTAGCAGAACTATAAGAGGGCGAGAGAAGGCGAAATGAAGCTCTGGGGAAAGAAAGGTGCTGATGTCGAGAGTCACGGTCTATTTGCAATATATTCGATTATCATTTCTTCCCCTTCACGTTTCCAGACTCCAGTTCTCAAACAGGTATCTCATATTTTGTTTTGCAATATTCTTAATAAAACTGTAACAGGACGAAGAATAGAATCAGAAGGGGACTGAGACCCGAGGGAAGATATTGATGTCGAGAGTCACGGTCCATTTCCAATATGGCCGATTGCCTTTCTCCCCTTCGTGAGCCTTGAACCATCCCGCTTACATGGATATTTTATATCCTTGTCTTGTTATATATTCTTAATAAAACTACGCGGGGTAGAACGTAGCGCCGAGGGCATGCAACCTGACGGAAAGATATCGATGTTATTACAAGATACTCATGTTTCAAGCAACGTTCCATTTCCGGTATTGTCGCTTTTTCTTCTCTTTATGTAAAGGCTGCCATTGCACGTCTAAGTTTTCCCATCACGTTGCTCTTTTAATAAAACCTTTTAATAAATAGAGCAAAAAATAAGTACGAGAGAAAAATAGATTTAATGAAATATTCTGCTTTTATTTAAACTAGAGCGTTGTGACTCTTCTATAACATAGCTTTTTCAACTTTTTCTAAATATAAATTTAATTATCGATAGCCGGTAGTTGAGATCGAGTGAAGTTTTGTGTAATACTTTTCTGATATCATTTCTTTCTGATTTAACACTACACTCTAAACAAAGTAAAAATGAAAATGAAAAATTACAAAATAATATGTATAAAAGTTACATATTATGAAAATATCTATTTAAAATTATGCGTTTTTACATGAAATAAGACTTTTATCTTTAATTGTGTAAATATATCTTTTTATTAGATAACACAGCTTAAGAAAAATTGCATGTAAATTATTAACAAATTAATACGTAATATTTCTAATAAATATTAGGTGTTGGAATTAATTCGTAGCGTTTTTAATGAAAGAATGTTATTTATTTCACATGAGCATTAAAAAATACATTAATGAAAGTACTTCCCATCACTTGTAAAACGCTACGAATTAATTCCAACACCTAATATTTCTATTACGTAAATTTAACTTGTTGCAAATTTATTAATGCCAAATTGTTTAATAATTATTATGAAGAAAAAGAATTCTATTTGTAAGTTATAACTTTGACGTATGTGTGTGTGTGTAAATATACATCTTTTATAGTGGATTTCAAAATTATCTATTGTTGTATAATAGTTTTATGTGTAATTTTTTTACAGTATAAAACTAATAGTACTATTTTGGCCACTAATTATTTAAATTTTGTATTAGATTTACAGTGCAGAATATTAAATATAATACAAATAATTCTATAAATAATACAAATAACATCAAAATAACTCTTCTTAGTCGAAAATTATTAAATTGACCATTCGATAATTTTAGCAAAATACCATCGACTGTTGTACGTTAAAAACAGCATATTTTCGTGCAATTGTATAAGTATTTTAAAAGTTCTGTAATTAGAAATATCGAGCGACCTTTCTATTATCGCGACTAATGCAAAATCGCTCAAATGACCAACCACTTGAACGCAAAATATTCGTTGATCGTTAGCAGTTATTAGTCAGTCACCGGATATAAATATCGATAAAGCAGCGTAAGAGCCTGATAATGGTGATAATGAGTGTTCGTTCATTCGCGTATGATAACGCACGCTACGAATTTATTCTCGCTTTAACGGGGCCATCCCACGTCCTCGCAATAGGAGCAACGATGTCACTTATTGTTAGAGTCGACTAGTTAATATTAACTGTAATTAACCCCACAGTCTAATGGGACCTCAAAGTAATGTGCACCGTGAAGAACTTCTGTTTCCTTTTACGTGCGACTTCAAAAACCGCACGACTATGAATCATTGTGACCTGAATTTCGAAAAACATACAAATCAGCAGGATAAATATGTATCAGTTTTTACTAATCTAGTTTTGATAACTAGTGCCCAATATATTTTCTCGTATGGATTCCATTTTTCTTTCGGGTTTGAATTGGGATCATGAATAGGCAGGGATGTGTCAAGATGGATAAATCATATAATAATTTCGAAAATTTGTGAATAAATCTGAAAAAGAAAAGGGACATAAATTTTGATATGATAAAATGCTGGAAGAATTCGAAATGGAACACGGCTTGTTTCGCTTTCCAAGGTATTTTACGCGTTGCCGAGCAATCGCGTTTCGGAGAAATGATATTTCGGAACGACATGATTTCAAGATAACGTATTTTCGGCAGCTGTCCCACTTTGCGGATTTCGGGACTTTTGCATATCCCGCGTTATGCTTTGCTTTCGTCGGCCGGATGTAATGTACTTCGGAGTAGACACACATATGTGTCTCGGGAGTCGTGTGCACGTCCCGCTCCGCTTTAACAGCTGCTCGTATTTCACAGCCGCCGCCGTTGACACCTGAAATACCAGAACGTATTTGCCTTCTAATTATTAGTTGCACTTCTGAGTTATGACGACGCTGATAAGCCGTGAGACGACGTCGCTTAGAGGCACTTTCGAGGTGTATTTTCTCGACGGCGCAGATTGTCTTACTGTTCGCTGATTGTCTCCATCTTCTCATTTGTTTCTGATATCTCTACTCTAAGGTTTCGATATTTATGACTGTAATTTCATAGTAAATAATTATTAGATATTATGATTAGGAGTAGTTCTGCTTTTATAATTATTACTGCTCTCTATAATATTAATAATAATATAATAATAATTACATTTATAGTTATATGTGCTAAAGGAAAATACAATTACAGTCCTTTTCAGGAACAATCTATTCTTTTGATATATAAAACTAGAAATATAATCATTATTTACTAACATTATACCAATAATAACTATAAAAATAGAGTCCCTAATCTTCTAAATTTTTTTGAATGAAATCTCACTCCAAAAAAAAGTTAAAATATATTACCACTATTGAAAAAGAGTGAAAAATTTGCACTCTTTTATAAATAAGAGTGGCAGATTTTCACTCTTTTTTTTTGAATGAGATTTCATTCCAAGAAATTTAGAGAGAACCATAATTATTTATCATACAATTACAGTCACAAATATCAAAAACTTTTCTTTCAGTTTTAGAACAGAATTTTATTCGGTGAAATTTTGGCTTTTATTATTTAGAATCTCTTCATTGTATAATATTTATGGAATAAATATTTACAAATTGGAAAACACTTAAATATATTTAAGGAAACATTTCACGATGATAAATTGATGAAGAGCAATGTGATTGACATTTATTATAATAAAGAAATATATTTTAGATAAAGAGAGATGTTGCGTGCTAAGATATTATATCTTGGAACTTATATTTATTAAGAGATTATGAGGAGATTGTTAGAATACATTGATATTTTCTTATCGGGACTATCGCGCAGCTGTCCATGTCTACTTAATATCTAAAGTAAAATATCGATATGAAAGATATCTTAACGTAAAAGGTAAAGATACTGATACTCTAGGAAATTTAAACTTTCTTAACACATTACATGCCGTATATTATTTACATATGATACATATAAAGAGAGATATAAAAAATTTGAGATGAATGTATTTAAGGTTAATTTATTAAGACATAAAAATTAATTATGTTCTCTCTGAGAAATAACACTCAATAAAATCAATTTGGAATTTTAATAATACTGAATCTGATAAATCATTAAATATATTTGATTTTTATAATATTAATGAGCCTTCTCAAAGCGGATAAAAGATTCATTCTCGTCAGAAGTCCAGACACCGGTACTGATTGAAACTACAATGTTGAACTAATCAATATCGTATCGGGATTCGTAAGATTCCCATTTCTCATTCGCTCGCCGTTCGTGCGAAAGTCTTGGCGATTCCACCGCGAAAACCGCGATCGGCGCGAGATAGGCGATAGAAGTGTTTATTTGCGCGTACGCACAAATATTATCTAACCGCGGCCGGGGTCGGCTTACGAAACTAAGCTGAGTGCCAACAGACTCTATAATGCACACGGCTGAGCAGAGCCGGGGCCCCACCGGTTTATGCCGCTGACAGATGGCGCGGGAAAGCCTCCCGCGCGAGAATCAATATTCCTGCGGTATAAATTCTCAGCCGTATATATACTAACCCGTAACTGCTTGCCCGTCTCTGTGTGCGGCGAGCGCGCACAAACGCCCGCACAATCTCCGCCGCGCGCGTACTACATTCGCTTCTGCGGTAAAGGATTAAATCCGCGGCCTCTCCCCCTTCGCTCCCCCCCCCCCCCCCTCTCCCCCACCCCGACGGCCTCGTAATAGTGATTTTGTAACCGCTCCTTCTCGCCGCGAAAAGTACGCGCGAATTAACCTCCGTGCCCCCGAGCCTGGAACCCTACATTACGTTATGTTACATTACACTCTGGTACCGCGCTATTACCGTACGCGGATGTTATATCGCTTGTATTATGGGAAGCGGATAACTAATATGCACTCTCGGGATACTAGCGTCCGAACTTTAAGAACTTATCGATAGATTTGTTTTTACGGAAATTCGCACGCATTAATGGTTACCGTAATAAACATTAAGTATGTTCCTAGTAATTTATCCAACGTTCTGATAAAAAGGAAATCGATTGCTGGAAACCATTTGAAACATTTCTCATTAAGGAAATATTATAATACGATGATTGTTACAAATTTTAAAAATATGATAATACGAATAATAAATAAATAAATTGTAATTATATTAAAAATTAGACCGATAAGAATAAATAAAATAATAAAAAGAATCCTACGTAGAAAAATATTTTTATTAGTTATATCGATTTACTTTTTTCTTTTTAAGTAATCTTTAACAAAGAATTTTTTATAATCTTAAAACATACTTATTATAAATTTTAGAAGAACTCTTTATGAGGCACTCAAAACAAGAATTTATTTTCTTTTGAAGAATATTGTAAAGTTGATTGAAGAAGCGACTTAATATAATAAACAGATCGAATAGTTTTAATTTAATAATCTTGATTGAAATATATTAAACTTACTAGAGAGAGAGAGAGAGGATTCACAGAATATATTTTGAATAAATTTGATGCTTTTGATAAACTTACGAGATTTGTGAATATATAAACTTTTGGAATACTTGAAATAAGTAATTATTACTTGCGTATACAGTATATATTTTTTTGTATTTTCGAATAAATTTCATTAAATTTCAATTTCTATCATTTAGATTAACTTTAATCTCGATACAACTTCATCTTCCAATTCTTAGAATTGTAGAAAAAGATGAAGACTTAATTGAACCAAGATTAAAATTAAATTGCATTGGAAACGACCATCGATAGTTTAATTATTGATTCATAAGGAATTATGCGATATAAATGGCCTAAAAAATTTAAATCACGAGAATTATTTGCGCTATGCTGTTTTCAGGCTTCAAACATGTTATTGACCAAGATAACGGTTTACGATATAGCCGATTAGAAAACCGGATCGGCCACGGTAATGAAATCGTATTTCTATATTAAGTGCAAATAACTTTGAAATGTAAAATAACATTAACCAGAGAATATACTATATGAAAGCAATAATTATCGTTGCGAAACGTTTATCGCTTATAACTATTAACCGAATCGCTTATAGCTATTAACCGATATGAAGTATTTCGAAATAGTCGCGCTTTGTGTGGTAAACATCTAATAATTAATACATTTTTTATAATTTTTTACACCGAAAAATCAAGTTCATTCACATCGCATTTGGGACTGAATTTTTAAGTTTGACTGATTAAGAAGTTTCAGACTAATTCATGAAGTATCATTTTATTCTCAATTATTTTGAATTAAAAGAACAAGAAAATCTCCGACAAATTATTTTAGAGGAATTTTATTTTTGAATACTAAATGAAATTTCGAAGTTTTTCAGCACTGCAAAAACCGCGGGAGAAAATCGGACAATTTTCGAACGTTAAATATTTTCCCATTCTCAAAGTCGACAGAAAGTAAACGACTGGGCGACTTTTTGAAGGCGTGCCGAAGTGCCAGAACAGTTTCAACGATAATCACCACTTTCTGCCGACACTTTTCATTGTACCTACCCACCATCGTCGTCGTCTCTTCGTGCCGCTTTGGGAGTTTAAGTACGTTGATGTGGAAGTATAGAAGCTTACGCTTTCTCTCTCTCTCTCTCTCTCTCTCTCTCTCTCTCTCTCTCTCTCTCTCGATCCTTCTCTTCGGTATCCTCCTCTTTTCGCTTCGAATTGTCGGAAACTTTATTCTCCTCGTACCCTCGTCACGAAAGTTAACCGTTCAACCCCCAAAGCAACCCCTGCTGCTTTCCCAACTGCCCTCTCCCTTCGAGCTCGTTCCTCACCCCGTATGTATTAGGTTGTTACGGAAGTTCCGGCTGTTTTTGTACAGTAACAATTGCATCTGTGGATCTGACGGCTGCAGAACTCGAGAATAGTCTCGAGATAAATCTGACAATGCGACGAACCGTCATTCGAGGTCCAAACTTTAGAATACTACGATTACGAGCCACGATAGATCATTTTTTTATCGAAAGAATTTGTTCAGAGATCCATGGATTTTTTTTTCCTACGTATAAAAAAGAAAGGAAAATTAATAGATGATAGATTATATTTGGATCAAAATTTTACGATACTTGCTATGTTCAGAAAGAAATAAAAATTCAGAAGGAAATAAGTATTAATGTTTTAACTAAAAATTTGTCAATATTTTAGTTTGTTTTAATTATTACTGATTGATTTGTCAATATTTTAATTTGTTTTAATTATTACTGATTGATTAGTCAACAAGATTTTGTTCAAAAAGTTAATGAATAAAACAAACAATTAAGGCACAGATTCATAATTTGAGACAAATATATGGCAATTATACAAGTGAGTTATCGAAAGATAAATTAATTATGATTATATCTGTTCCATTATTTATATAATAAATAATAAAATAGTATAATTTAATATTAGGTTATTCTATCGTGGTTATTAATAATTGAACTCGACAGTCAATAATTCGTGTGGCACTATAAATGCGGCGTAGCTCCATCATTCGCCTCTTCAATTATGCCTTACACTCTTTCCCAAGCACCCTAGAATTATTCCCATCGACCGACGTTATATCACAGCTTTATGCTGCTATTAGAATATCTACATCTAGTACGTTGGCGTAGAAGTAGACCGAATAAATAGCCGATCGGTTCGACGCAATTGCGCAACTGTACTTTTTACAAATATCCTCGCATGTCGAACCTGCCGCTTTTAAATTTTTGCATTTGAGAGATTCGGCGAGATAATAAAATTTTCCGAATCTCTGAAAGCGGCTGAAATTTCCAATTCCAAGCGACACAGTTATACTATCGACCGGCATCGCGGCATTGTACCATTAGAATATCTACATCTAGTTTGTTCGCAAAGTAGTAGAACCTGCAGCGATACTATCGCGGCATTATACTGCTATTAATTCTAACAGCATACAGAATGTATGGTAATCGGTATAGACTAAAGAAATATTGATTCCTCGTCACTCTAATAAGAACGTACGTATACTACCAGTTTTAAACGATAAATAGCTAAAACAGAACAAAGTAGCTCTATGATTAACAGCTGACTAATGCCTCCATTATTTATCAAGTAATGTATCGTACGTTCAATATGTTCCGGAGTAATTATGACAGATCGTCGCGTGCGTTGTTTGTACACTATTTCAGATGTAATATTCCATAAAATTTCTATACGCGAGAATAAAATTGCTTTTCCAGGGAAAGCTGTTTTGACAAATCGATTTATTCCAACAATAAATCATATGTCTTAATTTCAATTACAGAATATACTGTATAAATTTAGAAACTAAATATAATTTTTCAGATAAAAATTTTCTTAAGTAAATTTAAGATTCTTTTTTTTTTTTATTATATTATATTTCCATTTTTTATCACCTCATTTCGGCACGTTTTAATAATAATCACATAAATATTCTATATCGTATTTGTTTTTTTAAATTACGATTTTATCGATTTAAATTTCCTTTTTGTTCCAACTCGATATTATGATGTATGGATTCCTATGGTTTTCTATTCTACAATTAGCGAACTCTCTCTCTGTATCCGCATCTGGTTTATTCGTAATAACTAGAACGCACATGATCGCCTTGGGTGGTTTTCGTATCATTTCTCTAACGTTCATTCACAGACAGCGGATCGTTTATCAGCTGGCTAATTAATCGATACGACAGTGAAAAATTTATCTGCGTGTTACATTCGCTTTATCGTGCATATAAACTATATTTGCAGTGACAGGGACGGCCGTTGTATCTCGATTCTTTGTTGGTTATTTTATTCTTTTATTCTTTCTATCAGTATTGTATTTGTAATTTGCAAGCTACATCGTAACACATAATATGCGACACATGATATCTACTCATTTCGTTCGTAATAACACATGTCAACTTAATCCATCTAAAAATATCTTGTTAAAATATTTGTACAATCTACGTTAAAATCGCGCAGAAGTTTTTGTAATATCTACAAGAGTCAAAAAATTTATAAAACGTCTGTATTGCGACATATAATATGCGACATATGATATTTATCATTTCGTAACAGCACATGTCAACTTAATCCATCTAAAAATTTCTCGTTAAAAAAACGATAATATCTCGCAAAAAATTTTGTAATATCTACAAGGATAAAAAAATTCATAAAAGGTCTATATTATCATACATAATATGCGACATAATAATTACTCATTTTGTTTGGAGATACGATTGCAGATGTCACTTAAGCCATCTAAAAATCTCCCGTTAAAAATATTTGTACGATCTACATTAAAATCTCATAAAAAGTGTAATAATATTTACGAAAATGAGTCAAAAAGTTTAAACAAAAGTTAACGTCTCTTTTTCTCAATAAATGATGAAAGGAGTTTACGATACTGAAAGATCATAATCGATTGGCAAAACAATATTCATATGCGATTGTATCTGCGATTATATAGCTGTTAAAATGTCACGGCTGACGTTGACATTTTCAGGACGGTTATATATTGCCGATACGCACCGCACTTTACGATACGCGCGCGTACAACTCGCGACACAGCCTCGGCACTCCTTTTATCGCGTTTATTGTTTAGTTTCATTATCGGTCAATACTCAGTCGCTTAATTGCGGAAAAATTGCTACTGCATATCGCGCTTTACGAGCCCCCGAGTTCCCCGCCACCGAGTTCCCGCCGTCTGATCGTTGTTATAAAGTCGCCCTGGCGTTAACGATCGCGGCAATTTATTGCTTAACGCCGGCGAGATAACGCAAATAGAGACACGCTCGAGCGTGACGAGTGAGCTAACCGGATAATTAGAGTATCAATACTTAGAAATTCAGGCTGCGAGTTGGAGGAGTCGTTGGCCGACTTTTACAATCGTTTGCCTTGGCTTTTCGACGACGAATGGCGATTAAACGTCGATTAATGATATGACTACTTCAATTTATATAGTTGCTTATAATAAATTCTAATAATTTAATTTATTACTCGCAAAACAGTATGCAATTTCGATATTACATATTAGAACGTTTGAAAACGAGTTAGATATGATTAAGAACATTACATTTTTAGAGTTTAGAAAAACGAGTTGGATTTAAATATGATTAAGAACATTTTCTTGTGTGTAGTTTCTAATAGTTACGAATATAATTTATCTTTACTTGGTTTCCACATAAAATTGACTGAGTCTTTTATTACTGTATGATCGCTCGATTATTAACTTTCTATGAAAAGCATTTTTATTCTCAGTACACATGTTTATATGGAATACTTTATTGTGAATATTTGGGTTAACATCAAAATAACTTTTCGGTAAAAATTGCGTACTGCAATGTATCGAGAATTTTTTTAGCGTTATCGTGTCTGTACGAGACTAATTAGTCAACTTTTTCCAATGGCAAAAGAGAGAAGAATTACATCGCACACCTGCAGTGATTTAATGAGTTTGGACATTCGGTCGTGTCTGCGAAATTCATTTTACGAGCGCTGTATTGTTGCGGTTGAAGTTTTTTTTAATAATCTTTCACCTTTCTTAGTTATGTATTTTACATTTTAGCAACTGCATACTTTATAATCTTATTAATACAAAATTCAATCCATTCATATCTTCGTTTATGCAGTTTATTGTTGTAAGGATAAAGAATCGTAGAAGAAAAATATAAGATCATTAAAAGAGAAATATAAAATCTTTTATAACGAAAGAGAGACAAAAGAATTTTTTTCTCTTTATATATTCTTTATGTATATTTCTTTATATATTGGAAAACTTGGAAAAAAAATAAAAGCTTGGATTGTGTATATCTCACATAACATAAAATGAGAAAAGTTTCAAAGTTTAATAAATATCGGAATTTCTTTTACGTTAAATGAGATCTCTCTCTCTCTCTCTCTCTCTCTCTCTCTTTAATTTAAAATATTATTCTTTATTATTAAAAATTCGTTTACTATTTCATTTCCTTGCAATAGAATTTTTCTCAATACCTCATTTTTCTCCGCTACGAAAATTTCTCTTAATTTCTAAGTTTTCTTTTGTGAAACATTTTTATAAAGATATGATGAATATATTCCACATTCTCAGATACTTTAAGGCAAACTATGATGGACGAGAGTAAGAGCAACTGAAAGAGTCACGAGATCCACTAAACTCCGGTATGCACTTAATGATTTTATGAGGAAGAACGTAGGAGTTAGCGTAATTTAAAACGGAAGTTGGGTAACTTTATGAGAAGGATATATAACTAAGATTTGAGTTTCGGGTTACTGATAATGTTATTGAGAAAAGTTCGATAATTTTCTTTTCAAACAAAGTCTATCCATTCCGTTAATATTTTAGGCAACTTCCACGATTCTATCTATCTCCTCATCACGTAACTTTCTCACGAGTTGCTGTTAAATCACACTTCGATACTGCAGACATTATTATCCCGAAAAATATTTTCTCGTCGATTCCTACAAATTATGTCTAATAGAAATGTCCAACCCCCCTCAAGTCAGACTGAGTTAAAATAAATTTGTATTTGATTAAAATTTTTTTTATCTCCATTGTTCGCTGCTCTTTGTGTCCTTATTATATTTTATTCCAAAAGATGATCCAACTTTGCAGATTTCCCAACATTTTTATGGATTTTATGTTACTCGTACTTTTTCAAGATTATTCTTGAAAAGCCATCCTTTAAGTCATCAAATGTATGGCATAAGAAAAATGAGATATTCCTTGTAAAAGCGAATTGCAGTACGTAATCTCATCTTTGGACAGAAAATCCCCTCGGGTGGCGTGTATAAAGGGCCATAACCACACAGCCTGCTTACCAGATCACGAACGAGAGCAACACAACTTGGCTCCGTTTCCAGAATACCTCATGGATAGACAGGTACGCGTGTAGAATCGTGTGTCAGGCGGCGTTGTAATTGGCTTAATATCTTATCGGATAACAAGCATGCGCGCACGCTCTCATTCAGTCCAGTAAACCGGACGCGTGGTGTGGGGAGAAACTCGTCGATCGGCGTTTAATCTTTGCCTTCATGCCGCCGATAGAAAGTGATATTGCGCCGCGATAAAAGGAGATACGACGTGAGAATGTCTTGGGAGTAATTAGGGATAGCCACGGCACTTTGATAACATCCTTCTTTTAATCTCAATTACTAGCATATTTTGCTGCTATTTGATACTTATCGGATTCGATATCAAACAATAGCAAAATATCGTAATCTTTTGTAAATAAATATTTAAAATAATTTTTTTTTAATTTAATTTTTTGAAACTTGGTTATAATTTCAAGATTCAATCAAGATTTATTTAAAATCAGTTAAAAAATAAGAGTCTGTTTTTTTTCTCTTTATGTACTGAAAAAAGTGTTTTTGGTAATTTTGACTATGATTACATGTTGCCATCATTGTTTTATCGCTACAATATTAGTGATAATAACTAAACAGCCTTAGCCAAAAATATTAGGCACCTTACTAATCATTGTTTAAAGTTTTAGCTTAAAAATTTATTTATGATATAATTATCTTTATGTAAATTTTTTCAAGTACTCTTCAAATTTATGTATAATGACTATAGCCAACCGATAACAATGTATGTGTATAAAAAGAATTTCAGATAAATGAAAAAATACAGATGCATAATATTTTTTATCAAAACAATTATAAATATAGTAAAGAAAAAAATATCAAAAGCTTTTCTGATTTAACAAACTTCGTTTATTGAGAAAATATAATTTCTGTCTTGAAATGCGTCCGTTATCGATCAATAGAAATCGATTGTGACACATCGGGAGACGAATCTTACGTACAATGGACTTTCGGCGCGATTTCTCGTGAGACCTTGGAGCCTGATCAAGTAAAAAGTCGACATGCACGGCTCGTCTCTCACCTCGTCTTCTTTGAAAAAGAAGACGCGGATATCAAGGAGGAGTCTCAATTACCTCGCGTACCGTAACATGCTTGAGTGAAGGCGCGCAGCCTTGAGACGGTAACTTTCCTCATTCGTCGAACCTTTATACCCAACTAATAATGCATGCTCCTCTTTATCACCGTCCGAATCTTGGCGTAATTACGATCGTTAATGTCGTGTCTCGTTAAAGACGCCGTTCTCGCCGCGGCATCTCTCGTCACGGAACCACGGTGATTCTCGCATCCGACGTGGTCTCATGAAAGATAAGGAGATGCATCTTCCATGGTTTTTTTTATTAATCCTCCACCGACAATGTTAGACTTTAAAGGTACAATCGCGTTGATTATGAATTCTGGTGGATGAATTTAAATTTGTAAAAAATAAGTAGAATACAATTCATCTTTTCTGTGATAGTAGTAAATTTGTTGTAAAGCACAAGTATATAAGAATTTTTTTAGATTTTTATACAATCCGAGGAGAGAGAGAGAGAAAGAGGAGGGAAGGGGGACAATATAAAAATCTACACTGAAGTTAGATTGTGAATGAAAATTTTATATAATCGATGGAAGTTATACGGCGCGAATTTATTTTATCTTGAAATGACAACACTGTCATAAAATGGTTTAATTTGTTAAAAATAAATTCAATTTTCTTCTTATATGGCAGAAATATTGTTAAATGATAATATTTTGACAATTCTGTTTCAATTATCTCACACAAAGTAATAATAGATTGCCCTTCTGTAATTCAGTAATAATATTATTAATTGAAATTTTATTTTTTGAAACACGTAAGATTTATATAGTGGAATCTCTCTCTTCTACATATATAATTATTTATTATTCAATTAGTGTAACAAGCTTTTGCAGATCACTCGCGGAGATTATCTCGTATAAAAAGATTTATGCAAACGCGACTTTTCTTTGGCTTCGTTATGTATCACTTAATACAAACAGGTTTCGCGTTTGCGACACGGGAAGCCTCAGATATGTAATAAGTAAATGACTCCGATTGAACTTCCTCGTTATCTTAATTCATATCCTATGATTTACGTGTCTCTTATCTCGTCGCATCCAATTTTTGATTTATACGGATGTACTATGAAATTTCGCAAAGGATGCGTTCGTTGCGATCGTTGGATTTCGCGATATGCGTGTGTTGTAACAGGGAAAGAAACAACATGGGAACGCGCGGCGATTCGCGATGTTTAACATGCACGAGACATAATTTCCGAGCTCTGGAACACGTGAGTGTGCTTCACTCTGGGTCGCCGGTAAGGGAACGAGTCGGTCAGACTCGGAAAACGTGTTATTCAAATGAGGGACTCGCAATAAAAACGGCAGGTCGTAATGAAATGACACATTGAATGAATAAACTGAGTTTAAAGCTTGTCCTCTTTTCCCTTGTGTTACTGCTAATATTTCCCTGCTTTGACATTACCGGACTGAATATTAAGTTCCCTCGTGATTCTCTTTCCATTTATGAGTTTTTCTGTCAACCTAGAGAACGGTTTACTTTTTCATTATTATTATATTCGATTGAAATCTATTTACGTTTGTCTTAAATTGTGCCAATTTTGTTTTAAAATTGCAAATAAAAATTTTAAACTTTTTAAATAATACTCGTCGATAATGAGTTCGTCAAATGTTATTTTTGCTGATTTTTATGTATTTCTTTTTATTCTGAAAATTTATGAATTCCACTTTTTTGTAACCGACATACAGTGAGAAAAAAAATGATTGCAATTTTAATTATAATTTATGTAACTTAATATAAAAAAAATTTAATATAAGAAAAATAAAAATTTTAATTCATTAATAAAAACGGAAAAAATGTTTTTCAATGTTGTATTACCGAGCTCTATGCGACATGAATATGTTCGTCGACTATGTTTATGTCTCTTTTGTCAGGATTGAAATGGGACGATAATAAATCCCATGCGTGGCGAGATGGCTTATCTTGTCAGGCGAGTCGACGATACGCGCCTTCCTTCGCAGAGCGCGTGTTCTCGCAGGACAAATGCGATCGTTGTCGCGCTGCGCGGAATCGCAGTGCGGCCGCGTGGCATCAAATTAGTTTCGCCGCACGGCGGAGTTAATATCGATCCGTCGCCGGTAAGTCGTTCATATTGTCGGAGCTTTCGCTCCGCTTCCTAGTGCAGGAGTTATCACGACTTAGCGGAAGTGTGGAGTTATAATCCTGCGCCCTTCGCGCCCCAAGAAACCCCGGTAATCCTCCATCCGGGGATTACCGCCTCCAAGCACTTACGGCGATTAGTTACAGCGGAATGCCACGGTCCCTGTGGAAAACGGGATCCGCATCCGGTGTGCATAACAAAGTGCAGTAATGGCGCCTAATAGAGTTCTTAACAAGGAAATGAGATAAAAAAGGCTTAAATATCTCGATACTTTTTGCAATTCTTCTTTTTTCGCAGCATGAAACGCTCTTGCCTTTGAAACAAAATGTACAATTTTGGCCAAAAATATTAGGCATCTTATTCATTATTTAAAGTGAAAAACTTACAAATTTATTCATAGCATTTGCTGTAAATTATTCTTTGTTTCAAGAACCCTTTAAGCTCATATAGGTATATAATGTCGGTAATTATACTCTTTCTACAATAAATTCTTTGGAATGGAATCTCATTCTAAAGAGTGGAAATTGGACCAGTTTTGAAAAAGAGTAGCTGAATTTTTAATCTTTAAAAGTAAGATTTACTCAAAAAATTTTCGAAAGTCAGTAAAGCTACTCCACAATGAGATTTTAGTCCGGATCTACAATAAGTGTTTTAAGCATTAAGTCGTAAGAAATTGACCAACTACAGTCGAATGCGAGGAGAATAATTGATTGTGATTCGTTCATTCCTTACGGCTTAAGACTTAAAAATCTATTATAGATCCAGGATATTAAGGCGTAAATTTTAAGCTTTATGCCTTAAGCCATAAGAAATTGATTAATCACAATCGAATGTGAAGAGAACAATCGATTATGATTGGTTAATTTCTTAAGGCTTAAAGCTTAAATTTCACGCCTTAAAATCCCATTATAGACGCCGCTTAACAGTGTAGGTATAAGATTCCAGATAAATGAAAGAAATAATATCAAAGTATATTTTTTATCGATTAGCTATACGGAAAGATTGAATCATTTTCTCAAGTTACTCTGATGATATAATTTCATGGATTATCTTGAGGATCAGTAGAGCAAATAAGAACAACGTGCCTTTTATTAACTTTCTCTTTTCCTCATTTCCTTTCCTCGGCACTCTCTTTACTCAATTAGTCCACTTGATTCGATGATGTTTTTTAATATTCTTTTAAGCAATTATATTTTATCCTAGCAATTATATTTTATTCTTTTTTACTTCGCCGAAGGTTCTTGACTTTCGATTCTCGCAATCGTAGTATTAGTCGGAAAGACGGTAACGAGTAAAGTCGGGGAGAACTTAGATTGCGCATCGAAGCTGTCCCTACCATGCATTTATCATTACAGCCATTTTGCACAATCCACAGTGAAACTACTGAGACCGTGAGAAGCATTGTTATCGTAAATTAACCCCTGAATTGAAAACATATTTCTTAGAAAAGAAACACGGAACTTAATTATCATTCATTACATCTTATTGTGCAAAGAGATCACATAAAGGACAGAGGAAAGGAAACGTCACGAATATATATATATGTAGATGACGGAACTCAATAGAGAAATAGTTATTTTAACACTCAGCATTTTTTTCCACGAGTCACGGGCGCTTACAAGCTACTTATAATTCACGGCATTTCTCGCGGAAATGACGTCCATTTTTTTTTTATCTTTGTTTGAATAGTCTATGTTAATTCGTACAAAGGAGAGAATTGTCGCCGGAAAATGATGCCAGTAAAGGACGAATGTTACGAGTGGCATTTTGTCGAGAAACACTCGTGCCCGGAAAGCATGAACGCGACCTCAAAGAAACTCGGCTTTGCACATAGAGTGGATTTAAAGAACGAACATAGTTTGTACAAGTGTTATATTCTCTCGACATAAGATAATGTCTCTACAAATCGACGTATCAAGAACATGCGGCTTAGCTCGATAACATCTAAGAGCCGCGTCGTTGATTGTTGAGTAGCCAGTTCGCAGATAAAGTATTAGCAGTTGAACAGTTGTCAAAGTAAGTCTCGGAGCATTGATCATGTGCTTTCTCTCTCTCTCTCTCTCTCTCTCTCTCTCTCTCTCTCTCTCTCTCTCTCTCTCTCTCCCTCTGTCACAAATACATACGAAAGAAAAGTGTTTGTTATTTGTCAATATGAGTGTATAATTAAATAATTGTAGGTATTTTATTAATTACTACTGCTACGTCATTTATACTAATTACATTTATAATTCTATTTATATTGAAATGGGGGGTTGTTCTTGAAAATAATTATAAAACATATTCCTTTTAGTATAGAACTATAATTATTATTACTGCTAATGTTATAACAGTAATTTCCTTAGCCATAATTATTGTACCATGCAATTACATAGTTACAAATATCACCTTTCTTTCTGTATATAATTTTTTTTTCAAGATAATTGCATGAAGGAATTAAACAGGAATTAATTTCAGCAATTTATTTAATTAAAATATAATATTTCTATATGTCAGTAAAGAGTTATTATCTTTTATCGTAGTCTTTAATTAAAAATGATGAATTTTAATACACATTATTTTTATCGTCGTAATAGAACTTTCATTTTAACGCAACGTGTCCATAATATTATTTTGCCGCGTTGCTCGTTTAAACACTATAATTATATTAAACTTTCTAAAGATGAGTGTAATTTTGATTAGTTTAAGAATAAATTTGATCAATTTATAGAATTAAATGCGCATCATGCTCTGCTCGATTCGTATCAAGTAAAAATCATTGAGACAGGTTTCGTTCAGCGTTGTAGTATCGATGATTAAATATTAAGTGCCATCTTTTTCGATCACCTATGCGGAAACGAACGACACTCAAACGGCTCTTACAGCTGCAACGAACAGCACAATGTGTGGGCTTAATCGCATGTCATTTTGCATTGATCGGCGACGGATGGACTTATTATCGATGTAACCCGCTTTACATCAAGGCGATAGTCCTCTATAATAATCTGTTCGTCGCTTAAAATATCCTGTCGAGGATGCGAACTCAGCAATCTCGCGTGTCTCCACGCTATTCAATCGTATTTTCGGCGATCGATCGTACACGTAATTACAAGGTGCTTCGAAGTCAGAGATACGACTGCGACGATATTAAGAAATTGATCATACGTTCTTCTTAGCCGAGCTAAATTTTATCCCGAAATGGAAATTAGTTTACTCTTCTCTCTTTCCCTCTTCTCCGCGAAATCTGCATAAGGACTATTGAGCTATATCGAGCTCCACATTCACTATAAATAGCGAAATGCAAGCTGAGTGTGGTCGAGTAACAATGTGTGTGCATCATGGTATATTGTGGATCATACCGCTGATCCACATTGGCCGTACTCAACGTGTTAATTACACGCCACGATTTCGCGCCAATTGCCCGAAGTCATGATCGCTTCACATCTCAGCACGTTGACACGTTAGTTAGCTGTCTTGAACTCGCCACATATTACATACAGTTACTGCCGCGCGGCGATGCCAACTTGGCAATTACGAGCACGTAATCCCTGCGAGATCGGTTGCTCACGATCGACCTTAAAGCCAGTTCACACGATTGGATTTTAATGATCACTTTTAACGACGTTTGATAGACATTCAAGAATTGTCTTGGATACTGTTTCTTATGTAGATTGACAGAATGTAACTGTAGAATGTATAAAAATCATCGATGTCAAATTCGACCTCGATGATCTGTATAGATAATCTTACGTTTTATACTCAACAGATGTATTATTATTAACGAAATAAAAATTCTTACTAATTGCGTGAAGGAATTAAATTGCAGAGATTAACTTCGGTAATTTATTTAATTACAAGGTAATATTCGTGTGTCGGTAGAAAGTTATTATCTACGTAGGGGATCTATTATAGAGAGTTCTGTCTTTAATTAAAAGTAATGAATTTTAATTCTCAATAGGATTTTATAATACTTGTTAATGAAATTATTTTATGTTGTGTTTACTCGAATAATATCTATAATCATACTTTCTAAAGATGAATGTACGATTTCGATTAATAAGATTAGATGTTTGTTGCATCTCAATCAATATTTACGTCAAACAAAAATTATATAAATACTTAAAAAATTCTTAAAAATTCTTTTGTACATATTTAAAATTATATTTTAATCTAGCACTAGATTTTTTACAATTCCTTTTAACTCTTTATTTCTTCACAATTATTACATGTATTATTATAATATAATTAAATAATATTGAAACCTAAGAATTTAGAAAAAAAATCTTAAGTTACAAAAATTCTTTATATCGATTTTTAGTAATTATATTGGCATTTTACAAGTAATCGATTTTAAGAGAATCGTTTTACTCCAAGCTTTTAACAAGAGCTTTTTAACAGATTAGTGTAGAATTAAGAGAGAGAGAGAGAGATCTTATAAGATACATCGGTGCGAACGAACTACATGCCAGCTACGCCAATGGCAGTTCTCTCGGCTACGGAGAATGCGCGGCACTACTACCTGCATTTTATTGCTTCCATTAAAGTTGATCGCTGTAATGCGCTGCCGGGTAACAAAGACGAGTTTTTCTCATAATTGCCTGGCAGTTAACGAATCCTGCCGCGCGCGTCTTACCGTTTCGATTCCATCGCATTGTAGCTTCTTCCTCGAGGGACCTTCCTCGAGAGAAACCAAGATACACACGCATGTGCGCACATACACGTTAGGCGTTTACGTTTACCATAATTATCCGGCTATTTTATCTATCGATGTACCGCGTACGTTGAAAACAGGTGCCGACTTAATGTAATTAGCGAAGATTTCTGTCTCGCCATCTCTCGCACTTTATTGCTTCCTCCATGCGCGCCGCTCGTACATTTCCTTCTCTTCCTTCGGGCTTAACCCGTCATGTTCTACACGTTACACGGGATCTCCGCGAATCATCGCTGTATCTTTCCCGTCGCACAAACCAGAAACGAAAGCAAGAAAAGGGGCAACGACTTTGGTGCTGAGAATCGCAGGAATCTTAATAAGTAAAAATGTAATGCAAACGTTCTAGGAGAGAATTTGCAAAGTCATTAAAAATTCGAAGCAATGCTGTCGGATATTCTTTTACGTCCCGCGACAATACAGCGTGGTATCTCGATTACACGCCAACGGTCACGGTACATAGCAGCCGGGAGGATCCGCAAGTTACACGCTTTACAGGACCGACGGTCGCCGTTACAAGGCGATTAGTCCGGGCAGCTCATTTTTCTTTCTCTCTCCACTCTCGCTACGTTCTGCTTTAACACGTCGACGAGTCACGATCGGATCGGCCTTTTCTTCTTTCCATTGGAACGAGCCAGCTGCCATTAGACGGCGGCTCCTTGCAGCTGCCGGCGTCACTTGGTCATAAATTTTACCATTTCGTTGATCGCGCCGATGGTTATTTCGATTTTTTTTTTGTAATATCTATCCTGCACTCCCTCCGAAATGGTAACGAGGAGAGCGTTTAACGATAAATCCGCGTGTGATCCCAGAATAACGATTTAAATTCCATTGACGAGTCTAAAATCCATGTCGTTGCGCGAGCGACCAGTGACGAACTTTCAGCTGTATTTCTGGAGGTCAAAATGAGCCCGCATACTGCATATAAATTTCTTATCATATCTGTAATTTCGCAGATGTTGACTTGTATATTTCCGTCGTATGTTTCAGGGTAAATGTGGTCGTATAAACTTCGAGTTTTGTTTGCTTAACGTGAAGCTCGCGCTCAGCAATAACAAGCAAGACGAGCGTGAACTGCGATAATACACTAACATAATTTAATGTGCTTTATTTCGGATAAAATTAAAATTTCTTTATTTTCTCTGAGAATTCTTTTTTTTTTTAAATTATTAAGTTATTGAAGGATTAACGTTTGGAAGTTTTAATGCTAGTAATTTTAACAGTCAAGACATTCTCATTTCTCGAAGGTATTTTATTTTATCCCTATCTCTCTCCGGATTTACGAGGCGACGTATAACAATTTAGTTGTCATTTTACGTTACGTGGTGCAGAATTTTTAGGTTGGCGGAAAAGTGGATGATGCGTTAGAAGGTTAAGACCTTCATCACCGCTGATAACCGGTTTCTGCGGAGAATTGCTTCTGTAACTTTAGTTTCCGACTGAGTCTCGTTGAGATCAAACAGCGTAAGGCAAACTGCCCTAAGGGTCCTCGTCTTGCTCTGAGATTCCTGCACGCTATGTATGTGATTTGGAAGAAACCAAAGACAGATATTACGAAGTAATTCGTATTTTAGTTGTGTACAATTTCTTATTAAGTGAGCTTTGCGTTCCTATATTACGTGTTCCTTGCGTTTCGAGAACATTATACTCGTAATACTTCTGTGTGAAACTTTTTCCTGGTTTTCTAAACCCAGCTGTACAGGAGTCTTTTCTTAGACAAGTTTTCTAGTCTTTCTCAGACAAGACTTTTCTAGTCTTTTCTTTACAGTTTGCTCTTCTTCCCTTCAAATACCGAAGCCACTTGATACAAATTCCTTTGAGCTTTGAATACCTGTATTTCGGATCTTTGTATTATCAGGACCCGAAATCTCTTCGTCTCAAAGTAAATTGTGGAATTAGCATGAAACGTGATGTTCAAATCTCTGAATTCTGTAATTTTAAATTTTCTAAATCTCAAACTTTGAATTTTGTCCTAAAATTTCCAGATTTCTTGTTATCCAGATTCTTGATTATCGAAGAACAATGAACGAGATTAAAGGAATGTTGATTTTCAGAAATATTCTTTAATTTATGAAATATTAAGTTCTCATAAAAAAAGTTGGCAACGATAAAAATATGTTTTATGATTTGTTATGAATATCTTAAAATTATTTAACGCGAGATAGTTATCTAGTATTTTTACATCTTAGCGATGATAACATGTGAATTATTGTTAAATATTATTTAATGTATTCTTTAATGTATTTTTAAAAATGCAATATCTATTTTTTAGTTTCTATATTAAAGAAACTTTAAATATGCAATTTCTATCGAAAACCCAACAAAAAGCGTGTATTAATTAAAATATTTATTTTTTAAAAATACTTTATCATAATAAGCTATTTAATTGAGGTATAAAAACATCATTTTAGATGATTGTTTAAAAAAAATCAGACTACTATTCCTTAATTAAACTTTTAAAACAAATGTGAGATAATTATAGCAGATGTTAATAACAAAAAATTTAGACATTAGCATTTATATACCGCCGGCAATGTTTATACACTCAACGCTTTATTAGCGTGCAAGCGAGATCGAAAGAGGATGGTATGAAAACTTGTATAAAATTCGAACCATGCGACACACGGAGAGGGCGCATACACACGCATCCACAAAGAGCATCCCCGAAATACAAGGCGCGTATCATATCCCCGTGAATTCATCCCGATGCATGCAATGTTCGTCATGCGTGTGCATACGTACGGATTATGCGTGCGTGTGCGTAAATCGCGCGCGTAGATTAACGCCGTGCACAGCGTTACTTGTTAACTTGTTACATTCGTTCGCCGTGCATTGCCGTGCATTGCCGTGCATTGCCGTGTATCGCCACGCTATAAACGGGTAAGTAGAAGCGCCGAGAGGAGGACGAAGTGGCAGCAGGGGGCCACTTCACTCGTGTTGGTTGCACACTCGTGCGACTCGCACCTATGAATATATTCATGAGCGGTGAACATGGCGCCCGGAGCTCCCACCTTCCACCCTGCCTCGCTCTCTCCCTTGTCAGCCTCCATCTGTTTCTTCTTCCTCCTACTCCTCCTCCGCGGTTCCTCTCGCTCGCCCACTATACCGGCGGCCGTAATCGAATCGGCCCATCATTTGATCAGCAATTAAATTAATAACCGCATGGTCTCACGACGGATCAGAGAGCGCTTCTCCCTACCACCGATTTTCTCGCCGTTCATAGATCCGGACTCCGACTCACCGGATATCCGAGCTCTTATCGCGCCGTTGCCCAACACTACCGTTGTACACTGTCGTTTAAGGATCATTACTTCGCTCTTGTTGCCATCGCCGGAGGAAGCCTGGGAGCCATATTGCAGTCGGAAACCCTCCTTAACTCTTTCTTCCTCTCTTTCTCTCCTTTGTTTTTCTTTGTCCGACCTGGCTCGCTCTTGCTCTCTCCACCATGCTTTTATTCGCTTTATCCGGCTTCTTCCTCGATCTTCCCTTCTCCTTTGCCTTCCTTCTGCTCCCTTGCGGTTTTCTATCTACCGGGTGGCACACAACGTGTCGCGCACGTGCCACCACGTTTTGTGCCAATTCGATGGAAATCGCTCGCGTGTCGGAAATCGTTTCTACGAGCGGATTTTACGACGTCGAACGTCGTGACAGACACCGACGTGCTCATCGTTACACGCTCGATATTCCTACAGTTTTCTATATGTTACATTGGGCACATCTTTTCTCCATTTTTCTTTTAGAACGATGAAACTGCTACCACAAAATGTCCTCGATGAATTTTATTCCATCTCATTATTGGAAAAGCTCACATTAGATTATATTCCGCTAACGAAGTTTTAAAATCGCTTGGGAATGAAAGAACTTTAACGTATAAAAAATATTCACGAAAGTAAATGACCATCACACAAAATGTCCTTAACGTGAATTCATATTACCATTATCGAAAAACTCGCACATTAGATTATATTTTATTAACGAAGTCTTAAAATTAAGTGTTCTGAAACAAAAGACTTTTACAAAATGCAGAAAATTTGTGTTTTGTAATGCACTCTAAAAAAAAGTACAGTAATGAAAAAATCTACAGTAAAATGTGCGTTTGTGAAATATATATTATTAAAGTCATTGGTAAGTCAAATTGATAATCAAATTGATAGTCAAGAATAGTGACTATCTATATAAATGATTTAAAATAACTCAAATTGTATCCTATTTGAGTTGTTTTTAATCATTTATATAGGTGGTCACTCTTATTCATTATGTTGTTAATCTAACTAAAACAAAGAGTTAAACAATTCAAGAAAATGTATTAAATTTGACTCATATTAATTTATTATTTACTAAGTGCATACAATATAGATGTTGTTTACTTTGAAACTAATCATAGAAATGGATCGATTTATATTTGACATGGAAGTTGAAAATAACAGAATATTATTAAATTCAAGGGATTGGATTACCATTGTTCCTTTGATACGTGACAGTGTATATATATATATATATATAATCACGACCGATTGAACGATCTGAAACGTAGCCATGCATGATACACGATATACAACTGTATACGTGTAAAAGTGTAGATGTATAAAATATTATAAAGTACACAGTGTTCGTGAAAACCTCTGAAAGAGGTTGACTGCTCGTCATTCCCCAAGTGAACGATCCGGAATTTCTTTACACTCCGTATTTCCGTTTCCCGTTAACCCCACGTGTCCACAGTGACACTTTTCTTTGTGTAAATAAATTTACACGCTTCTTTTTTTATCCTCCCTTCTATTTTCGTACTTGTCTTCTTTTCTGACTTCTTCTTCCAGCCTACATCCCTTCTTTCAATGTGCTTCATTTATTTTATTTAATTACCCTCATTTCCATCTTTTATCCTTTTTTTTCACATGCTTTCTCTTTCTCTCTCAAAAACATGATGAGCATTTCCGTTACAAATATTTATAAAACCAATTCTCCGAGTGTGTTTGTGTTCTCATAAATGACATTTATCTCTTCAACTAAAGAAAACACACACAAAGACTTCCACTGTCTCGTTATTGTAATTTTGGCATTTACAATTTCTTTGACATTTTTTATTTTAACTTTCCTGAATATCTCTTTAACCAATCATACTCTGTCATCATCTTATTATGTACTTATGTGCTCATCATATTTTCTCGATGTAATAGATCTCTTTGTATAGCTTTCTCTTTTCTTTTTCTTTAACAAATGCTAACATTTTTTTAACTATACGAGATTTATCTCCAATTTGCACTATTTATTGTGTTCTGCTGCATCTGTTTATTTCTTGATATAACATATCATCGTGCCATTTCATCGTATGCCTAAAGAGTACGCCCTGGTCCCAAGGCGAGATAAAATTCCCTGTCTTTTTCCTACCTCCTCATCGTAAGGGACAGAAGGTCTGGATTGACTCGTGTTTCCCCTTCACGTTCATCTCGGGACCCTCGTAAAGCTGTCTCCCTCGAGCTTAGGGGACAGGCAGAGCTCGCAATGGCGAGATTTCTCTTCGAAGCCCTTCTCTCCGAACTACCTATTGGAATGCTGCTGGCTGTTCCCGTGACACCATACTCGACTAGCTACAAGCGACGCGTCTTCTACGCGGCTTGTTTTCGCCGACAATCTTAAGGATGAACGGGCCGATAACTCTATTATATTTCTCCGACGAGAAGGAATATCTCGTGAAATAGAAGAGAGTAGAACGATGCCAAATTGTGTGCGCTAAATCAAAAACTTTTATATGTTCAAGCTCAATATGAAACGAGCCATTGGGGATTTATTCGGTTGTCTTTAAAAGTGTTGGATATCTACAGTGTAGATGCTAATACGGTAAAAACTAATGGGTCGCGTAAAGGAAGTAGTCTGGAAGGTAAAGATGTATATACAGAGTGTTTCTTAAGTACTGTTCAATATTTTAGAAGTTGTTGTTAAAAGAGCTAAGATTATTTTTTTAAAGAAAATAATAATATATATATATATATATATATATATATATATATATTGTGAAGAATTAAAAGAAAAATTTAAAAATTAATTTTTTATATCCAATTTGTTTTCGAAGTATTGACATGAAATTTGGTACTAATAGGTACATATCTTTAAGTTAAATTAATCATGATTCGTTAGTTGTATTAGGCAACTAAAATAGTTTCGTTGTTTTTCAGAATTATAAAATTTAATGTATATGACGTGAATTAATCCTGACGGATTGCAATACTTATGAGATTGAAAACAAATTGCGCTATGGAGTCTATTTATATATCGAAAATTGAAAAGGAGATACAAAATAACATTGTGAAAATTGACTCGGAAATGAGTATTTAATTTTTCATGCTTGTATGCTGTATGAATTATTTTAAACTTGAAACAACCAAAAAATATGCCAGGCTTTCAGAAAAAGGTACAGCCTTAAACTTAATAAAGCATATATATATATATATATATATATATATATATATATGTGTGTGTGTATATATATATATATATAGAGTCATGAATAACTAAGATTGGTGTACTCATTTCCGTGGGTCAATTTACACAATGCCTCCTTTTTAATATTCTATGTATAAATAGACTATAATGTGTCTTGTTTTCAACATTACTGACTCTTGTAACACTATCTATCGGATCTTTTGCGTCACATACATTAAACATAATTCTGGAAACAGCAGAACTTTTTTGGTTATCTGATATATCTAATACTTTTTCATTAATATTTTTTTTTCTACTTAAAATGAAATATATTTCATGGAATACAAAAATAGGGAATATATAAATTATGGGATATATATATATATATACAAATGTATTAAAAAAATATTTATTCTATAAAAATTATGATAATGCATATTAATCTTATAAAATTATTTATATATAAAAAATATATTTTTTTTATAAGCACATATTTTATAAGTACATATTTTATAAGTTTAGAGGCGGATGAAAATGTGTGCTATATCATAAAGCTGGAAAGATCAAAGGATTATATAACGTTGTTTCAAATCGTCACTATCATTTAATGCTGAATCTTAGTGCTTATAACGATCATAAAAATATTAGAGACGGCAAGCTCTTAAGATGCGCATAATACTATACTAAATGACCTGTCCGCTTTGTCGATTATACGCACCGATTGATCAGTTATTTTTAAGAGACATAAAGTCGCTTTTAGATAGATAGGTATCGTATTTATATACATCAGACAGTCGTCGCCGGACAGCAATTGCTATCACTATCACCATCATCATCACCACCACCATCACCACCATCACCACCATCACCACCATCACCATCACCACCATCACCATCATCATCACCATCATCACCATCACCACCATCACCACTATCACCACCATCATCACCATCACCACAACTATTACCAATACCATCATTGTCGTCATTATCAGCGTCGATCGATAACAGCGACGATCATGCGATCGCTTGTAAATAAAACGTAAGGAGAATGTAAAACATGGGGCTGATATTACACGCTGTCGTGCTTATACGAACTCGTATTCCCAGAGTATAATATACCGGGTATATACTCTCACCATCTCTCTCTCTCTCTCTCTCTCTCTCTCTCTCGCGAAGCGTCTGTCCCTCCGTCTCCGCCTTCGCGTTTCCTCCTCGGTGGTATCCGTCCCCGTCAGTTACTTATATCCACCGGTCTCCTCTCTCTACCCTTCGCCACGGTTTCTTCCATCGACGCTGCAGGCTCGAAACGGCAGTAAACCCAATCCTCTATAGCCGATCATAAAATAGTTACAACTCGCCCTCACCGCCTCTCACGCCTTGTACATGTGCACAATGCACAACGAGCAATACACTGAAATGCATACACACACGTACACAATGCATAGTAAGCAATACACTAAACTGCACACGTACCGTACATGCATGTGTAAATATAGCTTCCCACACACTAAACGTACGTATTAACATTGGCGAATTCAGAAGTTTGTCAAGGGGGGTCATTGTCGCTTAGCAAACGAAAATTTTTTTTTAAATCGAATATTAAAAGGTATAATATTTAAATTATTGACATTACGATTACCTTGAAAAAGTATTATTTAAATGTAATTAAATATAATTCATAAAACGTTTTACTTAAAATCATGTTAACACAAAAAAGAATATAATATGAATATAAGGAATATGAATATAAGGAAGAAACTTCTATATATATGTATATATATATATACATATATATATATATATATATTACCTATAGAAGTTTCTGAAATTAAAAAATATTTTTAGAATCAAAATTGTGAGTAAGCATTTCAGAAATATTAAAAGAATATATAATATATATTAGATCATTTAAAAAGTATTCGCGGTTTTTTGTTCAATTTTTGAATGAAAAAACCGCGGATACTTTTTAAATGACCCATACTTTGCATAAATATTTTTAAAAAAGAAAACTTTAAAGAGGAGAGCCATGGCCTCCATAGCCCTCTCATGAATCCGCCTATATGTATGAACGTAACTATTCGCACTGAGTAACCGCGCGTGTGTGTGTGTGTGTGCGTGCGTGTGTGTTGCGTGAGCATAGCCACCCACATGCTAAAATATGCAAGTGCATACACACAAGTGCAACCGGTGTTCAAGCACGAGGCAACGCACGTGCGTGCATCTCTCTTTCATCATTTCGCAACTGCCGACGATCCGTGCGATTGTTCCTCCGCAAATTGCATTCTAGACAATCCAAGAGAAGAGCCGCGGTTATCGTCGGCGATAACGATCACTGTCGACCGACAAAGACAGGGATACTACGTCGTCACTTAACCCTTCCTATCTCTAGATTACTCCTTCCCTTGATTTTACGATCGCGCCAAGTATGTTACGAAACGAGACATTAGCTACAGGTGAGATTTAACTCAAGATTGAGATAAGTGATTATCTTAATTCGAACACGTGGATAGACGTTAATGAGCAAGCGGTATGTAGAAGCGGTGTCAGCGTGTGTCTTTATTTCGAATTAAATAAATTATAATGAATCGATTAGCGAGCTATAGAAGTGTAAAGCGCATTTTTATCGGCTGTATATAATATAGGTACACATATATAGTGAATGTAAAAAGTATTTGTATAGAAGAGATATCTTTTTTAAAAAAACCTTTTTAGAAAGTAAATATTAATTGCTTATTTGTGATATGTGTTCTATTCTAATATAAATAAAAACTTCACGAAAATGATCATATTTATAACCTTAGAATATTAAATTTCTCAACTGTGTTCGAATACTTATTACTTTTTCCAAGTAATACAATTTTTTATTTTTGCTTATTATAAGATTGCTTTTTAAGATAATGTATAATCTATTTTATTCTTTATTAATAAATTGCTAATTAATATTTATTTGTCATATGAGGAAAGTTTTTTTTAAGAAGCTATATACATATATACACGAATACTTTATACACTTACTGTATACATATTCATGTAGAGACGTTAATGTATGAACAAATTGTATAAGCGTGTCAGTATGTATCTTTATTTCGAAATAATTTATTAGCACGCTAGAAGTATAAAGTGTATTTTTATTGCGGATATATCGTATAATATATAATACATTCGTGTACAGACGTTAATGTATGTGCAAATTGGACAAGCGTGTCAACATGTGTCTTTATTTCAAAATAAATTATAATGAATCGATTAGTGTGCTAGAAATATAAAGCGCACTTTTTTATCGGTGACATATAATAGACATATATATATGTATTCGTGTACAAACACATACTCGTGTAATACTTTACCGTGTACGCTATATCTTTAGCAGTCAACGTACACTTCAGAAGTTCCAACATCAATTTTCTTGATTGCTATACTCGATACCAGACTTTTGTCTAGTATAGTAGCTACTGCATTGTGAGTTGCATCGTGAATGATTGATCACCCTAAAGGAATTTAATGAAGAAACCATTATAGCGGGAAATATACAATAATAGCGTATCGTAGGGAAGTATCATAGGGAAAATATTGTAGTGGCGTGTTTCTAAATGTTCCGATGGTAGATCTAACGGACGCTATGATATTCTCATAAACGATTCCCAATTTACACAGCAGTAGTTTCTTTATTCGATATTTATATTCAATATTCCATCACGATAACTAACATTCCGCTCTACCTATCCGCCAATTTTATCGAAGTGACTGCGATAATGGACAACGTTTTCCCGCGCTATATTATTTTCGCCGTTGCAATTTATTATACTATCCATCTAGCCGTCAATTTTACTGCGATAATGGTGCCGACGAGTATAAAGCGATGGCCGCGTCGGTCGATGCTGTGTAACATTGACGTGCTCGAAAGCGCGCCAGAAATTCTCGATTGCGCTTTTCGTTTTCTCGGGAAATGCGCGAGCGGGAATTCCATTTTAACTCTCGAAACGTTAAAAAGAATCGTTCGATCGCGCCAGTGCGCATGATGTCGATATACAATCACATGCACTGATGAGAGCTCTCTAAAATGCATATCGCACGCGTATCTAGTTGTTCCTTTGACTTCTCAGTTTTATTCAGTTGCTTTTTGTGATGATTCGTTCGTATTGCATCATTCTTAATTTTTTTTTTCAATTTCTGGCCGATTACTTTAATTTTACATTCGTATTTTATTTATTTCTAAAGACCTTCTATCAGAGTTTAAATATGAACTGTATTTTGTATCTCTATGTAGTCTACATCGCAAATTTAGAAATGACTATAATATACATGTATAATTAGTTTTTCATGTAAAAATAACATTGTATTACATGTTTAAAATGTGTAATTTTTTTATATGCAATATAGTGTGTTATTTTTACACGGAAAACTAATCACATATATATATTGTAGGTTTTTTACACACATGGATTTGTAGTGGTTTATTTTAGCGAAATCACGTAAGAGACGTACATTTACTATCTCTTTCTTTCTCTCTTTCTTTTTCTCTCTCAGGAAAATTTGTTGAAATATGGCTGAACAATAAAAAGTGGCTGTTTCATGTTTCATGTTTAGATAGTTTCTATAGAGTAAATATACTTATTTCGATACTTGCTTTTATATTTTATTTAACATTAGCTGTTTGATTAGAGACTGAGTGTCATTTTATCAAGTCTAGCTTAATAAGATTCCTAGCTGATTGTTAATAATTATTCCGCGTTTTTACTTTAATACTACAAGGAATAGTCTTAGCAGCCCTTAGATGATCAATATTATTAATACTTGTATTTAAAATATTGCACATGTTATTGGTTTGTCTACATTGAACCTCTAGATTTTTTGTTTATTTTAAATGGTTTAAAAAAGATCTATAATATTGTACAAAAATAATTCTACAATATTGAGAAAGTAGGAGCTCCAAAGCTTCAGTTTTATTCTCGCTTTTCCGCACGATTGCGTTGCACGACGACCCTATAATCTTTACGAGTCTCGCGACAACATTCTTCTCTAAATATTTCTCGTTTTGTGCGTAGGATTATTCATTACAGTCCACGGTACCAGAGCAAAAACGCGGAATAATTAACGATCCAGCTAGGAATCTTATTAAATCAAGAGAAACAGAGATTAAAACGGCAATTGCTAAAATGAATTGGCATCGTGTTCACTCGGAATGCGATTAAATAAAGCTATTAAAAATTTTCTAGCAACAAATTGTGCTAACATCGAGGATAGTCAAGTGATAAAATGAGATCTATCTTTTTAATATTCCTAATGAGAATATTTCTAATTTCAAACGAGACATGAAATTATGATTACGTTATTTATCGTTCTTTTATCTATTGTTAAATGTTTTTGTGACATTTCTTTAAAACAGTATCGACATCTCTGCATTATTGAAATTTTGACAGCGGTTTTTTCTCTGATATCCGTCGAATAACGACACGATGTCGTTTCTCTTTATTGTCATGACAGGCTGCGCGAGCTCGTTGGTGATGTTTCGATGTATTTCCTTCCTCTCGCAAGCTGTCGCATCTCGCGTTTCACAGCTGTCCTTCCGCATCGCCGACTTGTCGTCGTCGTCGTCGTCGTCGTCGTCGTCATCGTCATCGTCGTCGCTGTCGTCGCTGTCGTCGTCGTCGTCGTAACACGGCAAAATAGTTTCGCGCCAGAACAATGCCACGATTACGTCGGTCCGTGTGCATTGTACATTATGAGAGGTAACGCGCGCGTCGCGCTTCTGTAATTATGAAAACCAAGCATAAACTCCGCGATTTGCATTTCAAACTACCATTGTAATCTCGGGCCCGACAGACGGCCGCATGCTCGTTCCTCTGTGCTTTTACCTACCTACCTATCTGCCGCCCTTACCCTTTCACCGTAGAATATTCCGAAATTGCCTCTCTTATTTTCAATCATGGATCTCCCTACCAATTTGGAGTTAGTTCTTTCTGAACGAAAATACGAAGGCACGAATAGCCTTAAAGTGCAGTTCAGCGAAATTAAAGGATTTATGAGAAAAGATTTTAATTTTGTAAAGATAATGAAATACTTTAGAGCAGAGAAGGCGGTATTACGACTCTATCACTCTTTTTACATTTCATGTAATAGCTTGTATTAAATTTTAATAACTGATATTTAAATTTAAAATTTAACGATTACGTTTGTCAAAGTATTGTTCAATCGATTCTAAAGTTACGAATCATATATTAATATGATATAATATGAATTATACTATTTATAAAAATGTAGCGATTGCATAATGGCTCAAAGAGAAACAGGAATGGTAATGCCTTTTATAAAAATTGATTTAAATAACTAATTTTGTTTAGAACTAAACAGTAATATTTGGTTACAAACAAAAAAGTAAAATATTGCAAAACGTATATACATATTCATAACTTCTTCCGTATAAGTTGCTCGATATTAAAAATCTATAGTACGTATAATATATTCTTTAAAACTTTTAGAGTGAATTGTCACTTTTAAAGATTGAGTTTTTTTAAAAACTGATTTAATTTTTACTATTTAGAGTGAGATTCTATTCCAAAGAATTTTGAATGTAAATTGTATGTAGATAAATACTAGGCAATCAATTTATGGAATATATATATATATAATTATTTTAACATAATTATATAACAAGGCTCAATTTGATAAAAATCAAATAAATTAATTTCGGAAGTAATTTGGAATTTGCCACTTGATAGCGAGAATAATAAGAGGGGCCATTATATCTACACTAATTATAATACCGCCTTCTCCTCTGTTATTTCTTATTTTACTGCAAGCCTCGTATGAATGTTTGGCGTTAAATATCGTAAATCAACTGCATTCTACCGTTGAGAGCATTTCAAATTTATCAAAAAAGATGAAGAGAGATGCAACGAATCACGAATATTTTGTACATGCATGCGGATCCATTCGCGCACGCTGTCACTCATTTTCTCGATTATCCACGTTAATGCATTTCGACGCATTCAGCCAACCCGCCTGTAAACGCGTTTCCGGCGCAAATTTTATTCCACAGCGAAACGCCGCCGAAGCGATAACGCCGATAAATTCGTCTGGATTAATATACAGCATGCATGTAGATATTGAAGCTATCTAAAGGTCGATTCCATGCGTGAATCGATATAACTTTCGATAGTATATAAAGTTAAATAAAACGTCAAAAATAAAATAAGTAATTCCGTTGTTTCTAGCCGATCGATGATTCAAGTAATCGAGCTCTGCTGTCGATTTTATGCCTACGAGGAATTGTGTTATTGCGAGAATGCTCCTGGGGATTTATAACGGATTTATCGAGCGGACATATGGCTTTGTATGTCGTTTGAAAATCCGTTCCGCGAAAACAGATATTAATATCGAACGACGGGTACATCGGTGACATTTAAATCCCACAGAGTGAATAAATGAAAAATTTGTAACAGCACCGCGGTGTCGATATTCCGATATACGAAAAAGTTACGCCCGCGTTACTCAAAATTGCGATGCTAATTAACGCGTTAATTATGCGCGGCATCACTAATTGCTCTCAAAGCCCCGACCGCGCGACGATTTTGTTTTCCCGAAATGGAAATTTGTTTGCATCGAGCCGCGAAAATTACCGCGACCAGCAGAGCGCATTCATTCAGCAGACATCTCGCTAATTGCTTTTAAACCCGCAACAAACCGGCTCACGGTTGCGTTTCCATATTATGCCATATTTATATGTTTAAGTGCGTGCATATACATATGAAAATGTATGGCATATAATAATAAAAGCGGTAAATAATAACAGCGTATAATAATAACCGTTAAATAAAATAGCGGTACTCCATCGATAATGATAGTAATGGTAACGATAAAAATGATACAGAGTTATATCTAGATGAATTTATTTATATTGTTACATCGCGCATAATAATAAGACGTATTTACCTTGCGTTGTATATGATAAATGTTTTTTAATGCTGGTAAAAATAGGAGGCAAATATGTTTAATGCGAATAAAAATATTTGCAATAAAATTGTAAAAGGAGGGCAGAGGAAATTTTATCACGCAGTCGAGATCCTGTGTAAAAAATACGATCTGTCCCGCGGGCGGGAAATCAGAATCGATAGCGCCGTGTGCTATATATCCGTATATATGGGAGAATGACGTGTTCGTCAATTTCCAGCAACACGGTAGGTGTGCGGAAACGTTATGCGAAAATCAACCCTCGGCGCTTTCGCCGTTTCATTTCTATTTGCAAGCCGGGGTAAACGCGCCGACGGCAGAACCGCGTTTCCGATCGTGCGTTTCCCAGTTCGGGGAAATATCGCGGCCGGCCGATATTTCCATAAACAGCGTGCGGAGGGAGGGTGGTACGACCGACGTTAATTGGGGCCTCCTCCAATTGCTTTTATATCCTCGGCTGCGTTTCGTCGCGCCTCGAGGCCACTCGGCCGCCGGCCCGGGATGCATTTTCCGCGCGCGCGCGTCCAGTGACCGGGATTACATCGATTTCCGAAATGAACGGCGAAGCGATACTCTCTCTCGTCGTCGCGTACAAGCAACGGCGGTATTTCGTGACAGCCCGACCCGATATTTTTGAAAAGCCCGAGAGATATATATACCGTACGATGACTCGTTAACACCTTGTCGAAATCGTCGCGCAACGTCATGTCGGCGCGGAACGGTCGTGCACTGTGTATTACACCAGCCAGAATACAGCGTAAATGTATGGACTGAAATATATATATTTTCACGTCGAAAGTATTTCACTATATATACGCGACGGATTTTATGTCGCGTTGCACAACTGTGAAGAGTGAATGAATTGAATTAAACGTATATGAGGTACATGGCACGGCAGAGCCGCGAAAATATTCGAGCGGTCTCTCGAAACAAGCGTTTATTAAACATTAATAACATGCATTCGCCATGAGATAGTTCATGGATCTATCTAACGGATCGTTAGTTAGCATCCTCATCGCTCAGTCATGCTATCGCTCTTGATCGCCATTCTCGTGTCGTAGTTAGAATGCAGGTCCCTGGGCGTCACGGGAACCGCTTCGTAGTTAGAATGACAAGTCCCTGGACATACGAGACTATCTCAATCTAATTACGAACAATATACATTGTCTGCCTCCTACGTTTGCATTAGAGAATTAATGCAAACAGCAGTATCCTTGATATCGGTAAAATAACTTTCAAAATAAATTAACCATCAGGAAGAAATTAGCTTTTTAATCGTGGCCGAAAATCGTTGTTAAAATATTTATTATTTATATATTAAAATAATAACTTTACACGGAGAGAATGATTTTGCTGAAACAGTTTTTTTTTTTTCTAAAAGTTTATCTAAATATAGATTTGAAAATAATTTATTAGATCAAATGAAAAGTATCAAAATAATTATGTAGGAAGCTCAAACATATAATGAGTAATAATAAAATATTCCAAAAGGTTCCAACGCCTCCAGCAACCAGCTTGGACGTTCCAATAATTATTTTGATAGATCTATAACAAAATTATTTTCAAATCTGTATCCAGCTAAATTTTTATATTTTTTTAGCAAAACTATTCTTTTTGTGCATGGTACCATGGTAGGTTTCTTCCATCGTGTGCATGGTACAATCATGTTGTAGATTATTTCACGCGGGCGAAATTGACAAACGCGATACATATCGATATACCATACATACGCGGACGAAATTGACACACGACAACATCGCGACTCACCGTTCGTTGAACTTTTTGTTGCAGGACATGTCCGACGTATGCGTTGGAACCAGCGTGGGGACCATCACGGAACCGGAGTGTTTGGGACCCTGCGAGCCCGGTACCTCCGTCACCCTCGAGGGCATCGTTTGGCACGAGACCGAAGGAGGTAAGAACCTCGTTACAGCTTAATTCGCCCATTTGCCTTGGCGGACTCCGCCACCTTGGACCTCCGACCTTCTTGTTATCCCCTTAGCTTCCTCTTAGTTACAGAGGATTAGGGAGCGAAATTAATCCTAGAACGATAGCACTGATTTACCGAACGAAGCATTGATTTTTAATATTCTCTTAATTGACAATTATAACCAATCGATAAAACGACAATCTTTTTCTTCGTCGGAAAAATGTATTTTTACACAAATTGATTTTATATTAATTTCTATCTATTAATTTTACATTAATTTCTACATATTGTTGATCTTCTTTTGATATATTTTAATTGTCATATTACAGTTAATGGATTTGTAATTAATGATAAATGAAATAATATTAATTTTAAATGATAATTTTACATGTAATTTCGAATCATGTGTTTTTCATGCAAGAGTCAGTCGAATACAGAAAATTTAATTACAATTAATTCTATCTGATGTCTGGAAAGAGTATAACAGAGATAATATTTCTATTTCCATCCAGTTACAATTATTTAATGATATTCTTGAATAAATTATCCACCGACCGATCTACCTTGTTATTTTGTCTAATGAAAGTGATATGTTTTTTTTTTTTCATTAAAGAAACGTATTTTTATACAAATTGCGATTCATACAATTAATGCAATTTACTTAATCTTTCTTCTAGTAATATATAAAATTGAAATACGTGAAATACTAAATTGTAGAAATATCACTTCTTTCAAACTCTTCGAATGTTAAATTAACAATCTATCCATTTTAAATTAATTTGTTAAGAATACGAAGGATTTAACTGTTAACGTTAACGGACATTGGTAAAATACGAAGAATTTGCATTTAGACCATTAATGATTCATGTACATTCCCAGTATTCGCTTACCAAATTTGCTCCCATCAAATTTACTCTATTATTGCACCACGCTCTTCGAATAAAGTCATACACACTGCTTATTGATTTATCGAATTTCTACAATTCGCTGAATAACAGTAATAACATTAATGGCACCGCATACAAAGTCTACGTTATTATTATGGAAATCACCGTCGTAAGGGAGTTATACGATCGCATCTTCTATCAACGTAAATTCAGCGCGTCCACTTGTTTTCCTGGGATATTAAATAATATCGAGCATCGTTAGAGTTGTTACACAAAATTATGTTCACCGTTAGCGATGCGTATAAATGAGGAGCAGTATAGGAAACAGGATCCTCGCTCGCGTCGCGATTTTCCTTGCGCTATAATAACGAGCAATAATTGCGCGAGAAAGGATTACAGGCGCCACTCTGCAGTGAATATAAAGCATTTATTTCATTATACATTCAACTGAACAAGATAATAATTTGTGCAACGTTCACTAGCAGAAATTACTCGCCTCGTTACATTTCCTGGTCGTATAAAATTTTTGCTTTAATTGTTATTTCCTGTATTTTATCGGCAATATAAATATAATATTTGATAAATGTAATTAAATGTACAGATATCCCTCTACGTACGACTATTTTGAATTTCCAAACTTCCGACTGGTAAATGCTAAGAATTAAAAAGAGATGAAGAGTATTTGCGCGCGTGTATGTGTGTGTGTGTGTATATATACACTGTAAAAAATAAAATGTTAATTTAACTTTAATAATGTTTAGTGGATTTTCTGATACATGCAAAAATGTTAAAATTAACATTTTTGTGTTTATTTTAACATTTTTGCATGTTCAGAAAGTCCACTAAACGTTTTTAAATTAAAATTAACATTTTATTTTTTACAGAAAATCCACTTGTATTTAAGTTAAAATTAACATTTTATTTTTATAGTGTATGTACACATATCTACACATATATAAAAAAAAGTTGAATATATTTGTGTGTATGTAACAATTGAATTGAGATTGAAGTGACTCTACATTGGACGTTTTTTCCAGCAAGGATACAGTATAACACCGTAAATCGTTACATTCTTATTGTTTGCCGACGTTAAATAAGAATAAAATGATTCACTATGTTACACTGTATTTTTACTAAAAAATGCCCATTGATCGAAATGGATATTAATTTACTTTTTTACATCTTGAAATTATTTATGTCTTAGAATGGCTAGTAATACAAATATTATTACTAAAAGAGAAAGAAAAACAATAGATATGATTACTATTTTTACGATCAATTCGACCTACGACTAAAGTCTCGGAAAACCCGTCAAATAGAGGGATGCTTGTAATATCTCAAGCTTCGAACATTGCTCGAAATATTTCCTGGTGTTTTTACAATTTTCGTACATTTCGAAACGACGTTGACTTTCATACATTCACATGACAAACGTCACAGACAAATAATTAAGTAAAGGGCCCAATAATGGAGACATGAATATTGTATTCCTTGGTGAATATGAGACGAGTCTATATTATCGTGAAGATTAAATGAAAAGCTAATTACTAGCTGAACAGTCTTCGAAGTTAGTAGCAGTCGAGAGTAAAAATAAAACAGAACTTCTTGTTCGTGGATTAACTTCAAGCAGGTTTTCATCGAAACTTCATTTACTTTTATTACATAATCGAGATATTAATCTTCGGATTTCATTAATTCCATTAGCCGGAGTTAACAAATGATTGACAGAATCGACAAATGATCTAGTTGTTACAGTCATTCTCATAGAATCGCGCGAATAAATAATAACCACTGTCGTTGTGGTTATCGATAAAATAAAAGTCGTATCGTCTCGTGTCGATTGAAAATAACTAGCACCGATGATCAATCAATCGTTTGCCCCGGGTAAACATTCGGAGAGCACCGATGTAATAGGAATAGCACTCGATCGATCTTGTTGCTGCTCGAACGATTCGGGGTTATAAATATTCGTCCGATATTCCGCCGGCCGGAAAAGTCGGGTAAATAAAAGCGTGTTGCAATCCCGGCATCATTATTTCGTTTGCCGAGATTAATCAATCGCGATCGTGTAATTGTAATGTATACAGAATTGCGACACTTTGTATTTCATTCGTATAATTTCAATTTATTTTTTATTCATTCTTTTTTAAGAAATATTAAAAATTTTTTTTTTATTTTATTTTGTTTAAAAAGAGGTTTTATTGTAAAAAAACGTGATCGCACGGGAAAAAAATTCATGATTTTCGCGCACTTGTCCAGACTAATTTAGTCGCAACGTTACACCGAAATATTGCACTGTCACGCCGCACCGGAGTATTTTCACGAGTAATGAGTGTGATTAGAACAAACGCGGATAAACTACGTAATTGGATCGCCCGCAAGTTTATTAAGACCATTTCGACAGTTAAAGTAGCGGTAACTCGATAACGATCACGTTTGCGCGAAGTAATGCAGATTAATTTATCCGGGTTTAAGCTTTCATGCTTGTTAACATACGTTCCGTAGCTTAACATTCGCCATTGTTTTACAACTCATACGCGTCGCCAAGCTGACTCGCTAATTCGCAGCTGCGAAACGCACTGGCTGGTTGCGTGCGACGTGTGGAATAATGTAATAACATAGAATGTTGATAGAGAAAATATTTAAATATTCCGATATATATATATATATATATATATATGTGTGTGTGCATGCGGAAAACCCTAATGAACATATTTCTTTGTTATTTTATGCTTTAATGAAAAAGTATGAAACGCTTTTAATAAATTATGCGACTCTACTATTATAGTGTTAATATATCAGAAAGGAAATGTCACTCTAGGAAAATTAGTAATGCGTTTTAAATTTATTTCAATAATCTTTACTGAATTCTGTGTATAAATTCATGAATATTGAAATTGATTTAATTGACGATTATATTTAAAAATTTATCACGTCATTTTTATCGAAAAAACATCAACTAATTTGATTCCTTGTAATTTATTGAAAATACATTACGCTGTTTCGAGAAGCTCTTTTTATCGTAAACATTTTTTGTTAATTTATAATATATACACTAAAAATATTTCGCTTGGCAGCGTATTTCGATCGAAACCTTTTTTTTACGGCCACTGCTAACCTGAATGTTTATTAATGCTTTTTCTTTCTTATCACTCGCTGTATAATAATGAGTTGCGATATAATAATACGATATAATAATGCGCCGCGACTTGACTCGCACGCGAGATAAAAAACTGATGTATGTAGAATGAAATTAAAACAAAAGTGCCGGGAGACGCTCTTCAGCGGAATAATTAATTTTACCGCGAGCTAACGTAATTAATACCAATTTCGCTAATAGATCGTTCCTCCTGGGAAAGCCTCCTGAGTTCTATTCGTCGCATGCTTCAACGATTTCTTCGTAATACGATTAAAGCGATCTGCGGAAATTATAAAGAAAGCCACACGCTACACAAATACACGCGAACACCACGCTCCATTCTCATCATACCTTCTTTTACATTCGTGACAAAACGTGACGGCTGCGCATAATGCATGCTCATGAATACAAATAAATTTTACAGTAGTCGAGATATTCAATGAAAACATATAGAATACCCCTAGAATTATCGCTCATTCTTTAGCGAAGTATATGTGAAATTCATTCTCTTCGTCGTACAAAGGTTCTTTCTGTAATGTCAAAAAGTTACATGAGACAATGTACGAAATGTGACGCACAAGATGTACCCACGAAATTATGAAAGTATTATATAATTATGTCCGTGGAATGAAATCGATGAAGGTCTGTTTGCATGCGATACGCAAGATCCTGCCAACCGTTTTCGACAGGCCTGCAATTAGTTTTACCCGAATCCTCGAATTCTCGAACCACACTCGAGCGTGCAACGTGGGCACACGCAACCGCGTACGCCGGTGCATGCCGTGCGGTAACCTCCGCATGCACACAAAAGCGCGTGTGTTTCGCACACATAAACGGACAATACGTACACACACACACACGCGCGCGCATATATGTGTACGTACATGCCCGGCTGATACAACACGGGTAAGGTAGCTTGTCAGACAGGTATTATATGCCGCGGTCGTGGTTGTCGTCGGGTTAAACTACATCGTGACTCCTCGGCTGCTCTTCCCTCTTCCACTCTTTGTCTTTTCTCTTCTCTCTCTCTCTCTCTCTCTCTCTCATTCTTTCTTTCTCTTCCTTTCTATCTTTTTCTTCTTATCCTTTTCTCGTACGTTCCTCTCGTGTTTTCCTCTCTTCTTTTCTCTACGATATCAAAGGTCCACTTTATGATCGTTCCCTCGAAGGCGGTCGAATCGAGTAGCTGTTTTTCATTGCGCGTTGGATCCCCTCGCGAAGTAAGGATAAATGAAGGGCCATTATGTGAAAGGAGCCAAACGCTTCCACGTCAAAACTGAGAAATGGACTTTCAAAGTTTTCTAAAGGGAAAAATGTGCTCTCTCCGCCGTGACGGTAATTCGTAGAATTCTAATGTAAAGTTTAATCTACTTAATAAACGACTGCCTTGAAATATAAGTGCCTTAAGCTCGAAGTAGATAAAACCGGCGTAACTTTTATATAAAAACAGCATCGGAAGCGTGTATTTATGTGTACGTTTTCAACAACTGTTTTTTGTTGTTTCAAATTTACGCATGAGGAAACAAATAGATGAATAATACACGAATACATCCAGTAAAGTTATTTTTAGTTTAAATTAATTCTAACGGTGATTATGCTGAAAGATAAACGAGATGAAATTTATATTTATATTTATAGAGCATGCAACGCATTAAATAACATCAAGTTATATTTTCTGGGGTGATATTTCATTTGAGCTGACGTATCATTACAATCTCAGGAATATCTGTGAGATTGTTTTTTTTTTGTTGTTGCATTGTTTGCCATCGAAAGAAGAAACGACGCGGTGAAGCTAGACGCGAAAGGGAGCTCCTAAATGGCCATTCATAATGGTAGATTAGGAAGTCCATAAATTCGTCGAATTCCCAATTGAATGGCCAACCAATCTGTCCGAGCCTCTCTGCCATCCATCCAAGTTTTATTACTTTCGTCGTTCGCTGCTGATATCCTGCTGCTACATCCTTTCACCTCCCGTTCTCCGCCCTCCGCTCTTCTCCTCTCGCATCCCCATAACTCTTCAATCGCCCTTCACCCCTTTTTCTCTCGTTCGGCTCACCTCGTCTTCTTCTATCTCTTTTCATCTCCTTGTTATTCTTCTCTTTGCTCTTTAGTCGGTTCCATCTTTGACTCCCGGCGAGATACAAAAAAAAGATGAGAGAGAGAGAGAGAGAGAGAGAGAGAGAGAGAGAGAGAGAGAGAGAGAAGAAAGAAAGAGAACTCTACCAATGTGTTATATCGGCGAGAGAAATAAAACATCAACGGAATCTCGAGCACGTCTGTTCTGGTTTCGTGGCTGTTGCCTCTTCGCGCCGCTTTACTTTATAGCAAATTTATCCGCTCTGCCTTCCACTTCCGTTCCTTCGAGACTTCTCACCTCTATCGCAATCGTGATCATGTTTATAATAGTCGCGTGACGAGAAAATCTTAATAATGTATAATAGCTACTGGAAATCTCGGGAACTTTAAGAAAAACATTTACGATTTTACTTTACAGAAACGTGCATTTTTATAATTAAATAAGGGAAAAATAGGGTTTTATTTCTTGAAGCTTAATTCGTTAGAAGTTTTTTATCACTAGTCTTTAATTAAAGAGGAGTAAGTAGTTTTCTTTGATATCTTCGTTGAGGAAGAATCGATTTCATATCGATTAAAGTGTCTTCAATGGCATCCGATGATTTCGCGATAGCCACGTACTTTCATGGTACGTCAAATGCAAATTGAATTTGTCAGTTCGCATCCTTCTTTCGTAAGATCCATGTCTCGTGCTCCGCATTATTGCCCTAACGAGATGACACGTCGTCGATCCGCTCGTAATAAGCACATTAAGATCACCCCTTGAGAAATTTTCCTGGGAAGCGAGCGATTAAAAAGATGGGCGATTTCTTTCGCGTGTACGCGAGCCACGCGTCCTCGGTAATTACGTAAGGCATTCGACACGCGTGGATAAGCAAACGAAGTCAAACGAGTTATATTTGCAGGTTGCACGCGCGCGCGACAACGACTCGCGTCGCTCGCCCTCCTCGATCGGCCTCGATTTGCATCTCCCGCTTTATAAACGCGGCGCATTAATAATTCCGCGAAGCTAACAAGTTAATCTCCAGCAATAAATGTCATATGCGCAAATGTGTAATTATGCGTGCATGCGCGTGTAACTAATGACCGGCGATCGGCCGACAGAAGTACTAAACTGCCGATAACTCGTATCGCGATAACATGCATTTTCGTTGCGTACAATGTTCACCTTGTGGACATAATCACCCTTAAATTGAGAAAATCTTTTTTTATCCTATTTTTATTTTATCTAATTTTAATTTAATATTTTTCATCTTTTTTAATATTCCGATTCAATATTTTTATTTTAATATTATATTAACTTTTTGTTTTAAATTTTTTTCATCATCCTTTTCAAATCCTTTTTCGTTTTTTTGACATCGTGTAAGTCAGATGCTTGTTACCTTTGCGAATTTGCTTATAATAACTTATAAAATAAAAGGACTATTTTATTGTACCACGAAATGAACTATATTTTACATTTTATATTTTTTTCCTCGTTGTGTATTATTGGACTCTTAACAAATTTACTAAGAATTTTCTTATGACTTTGTTAATTCTTGATAAAAATGACTCGCAGCGTATTACAACAGAAAGAAAAAATTTTATATTAAGAAATTGTAAGAATATTGTAAGACTATGTACGAATTTTTAATTTAGAACGATGTTTATATTATTGTAAGATTGCATTGACTCGATTGGAGTTGAAACGTTTGTTTTATTTTATTTTAATTGTTTTGTATTAATTTTGCTTATTTAAATTAAAATTATTTTACTTCCATATTTTGACTTTTTGATGTTAGACATAGGATGAAAAAGTTATTGAAGTATTTATATCCACTAAGGATCTTGATTCGTGTAATGTCTCATGAGCACGTTCTGGACATCTTGTATAGAAAAGCATTACGCGAGATTGTGAGAAGACTACATGAACGAGCCACTAATACAATTACTGGTACCACCGTGAGCGAGGTGTGTATCGTAAAGGCGTCTATCTCCCATCGGACCTGGTTTTGTCGATGTCAGAGTAGTTTAGTTGGATCACAGAGACGTTGATGAAAGGATGCTTGTCAGAGATGCGACGGGGCGGGCACGGAGCAGGAGACGGGATAGGAAGGATAGGAGAGACGTGAGAAGTGAGGGGAGAGAGAAAGAGAGAAGCCTCTCCCATGGAGGGAAACTAGAGTTATACAGCTTGTTATCGATCTTTGGAACATCTCTCGCTTCACGTCGACGGAATTCTGCTCTTGCTCCTTCTTAGGTCTTCTCTTCCTCCTCCTTTTACAATCTGTTCTTCCTATCTCATCTACTGGATGTCACTTTTTCTCAGTTGCAACCTCTTTATGAATTTGGAGTATTTAATTGTTTATAAAAATAGGGTGATAAATATTATCATAAAAATACATTTGTAAACTTTAATCTTTTTAGTTCTCTTGATACTTTCTATTTACAGTGTCATTTACTCGAGGTTTAATTTATTAAAATTCTTTAATACATTAAGTTTTGCATTTAAGAAAAGATGACAGATTATTACATTGAATTGCATAAATAATAGCTGTTTCTATTGTTGTAAAATGAAAGATAAATTTTTTAATATAATATTTATTTCAATGAATAGTTTCCATTATTTTTTAATTGTATTTCATTTTTCTATGAAATTAAATACACTCGACTTATAAAATCCTGGTTTTGAAATTAAAATGTCACGGAGACATTTTTTAATGATATCTATATTACTCAAATTTTTTCTATCAAGATGAGTTTATAACAAACGAAATAGATGATAGTCAGGAATTATGTCTGAAGAATATAAAAGATGGTTAAGAATTTCCCAATTAAATTTTAATTTTTATTGGATAGATTTGCTACATGGAATCTGATATCATCTTGATGGAATTATTACTTTTCTATTGACCAGGTATTTTTCTAGCAGTACCTCTTTTAATTTCTCTAATTGCAAGTAATAACAATCAGCGATAATTGTTCGATTTTAAAAGTTCATAATAGATTTCCTTAGAGATCAATTTACCATAATATCATATTCTTTTGTAATTCTGTTTTTTGTCAGTAGTAATGTTTCATTTAGATACCGTCATGATCTTTTTTGTTACATTATCATAGGAGATTCATTTCTCATCTCCTGTGACCATACCGTCCAGACAACATTCCCTTTTTTGACAAGGAAGCAAAAATGTAGGCCAGTAATCTAACAAAACAAGAGTCGTTTACAATCCGGCATATTTAACCTCATATAAAGATAGAATACAATTATAGAAAAAAAGTTACATAATAAAAACTATACCATATTGATTCAAATAAATATTATATTTAAAAGTCTGCCTTTCATTTCAACAATAAAATAGTCATCATTTATACATCAATTCGGTATTATTTCATATTTATTGGATCATATGGTACAATTGATATCGACATGCATTGTTAAAGAATTTTGTACAATAAATTGAATGTCGAAAGATATCGGGAAGAAAGGATGCGATTCTATGATGCGTATCTTTTTCCACTTCTTCCATCTAAGGATCTTGAATACATCTCGATTTTGAAAGACCTCCGCCGTCGAGACTGCGAGCTCTCTGAAGCCGAAAGAAAATCCACTTATTTCCAGACTGATCTCAGTCGATGTTGTCTCCGGGCGCCACAGGCAACCGCTATTCGGCGAGGACAAATAACGCTGCCCCGTGATTTCACGTTTCGCCTGGCAGCTGCATCGCTTTGTTCCGCTTCGCTCTGCTTTGCGAACTTTATCGAGCGCGCGATATCGTCGGTGTATCATCTGACCGCATCGTAACTATTAATCCCTTCTACACATGCATACATATTCTATCACACACACACACACGCACGCGCGCGCACACACATATATATATGTTTGTAATATTTTTAAAATATTTTAAATAAAATTTATAAATGTTCCATATTTGAAAATATCCAGTATTAAATTTAAATTTTGTTTTACTTGAATTTTATTTTTGAGTTAAAATATTCATCTGATGCAACGATTGCCACACTAAAAAATTATCGTGTTTCCAGCGATTAGGTGGCGAACAAATGTTATAAACAACATGTCGAAAAATCATTCTGACGTTTCCTGTCTATTTGCGTTTGTCAAGCAGCGTTTGACAATGATTTTTCCCCACTAAAATGCTAATCCGTCAAAATCGGATTTGACGTGAAATGTGCTCTCCCTCAAAGTTTAATGCTTCCTTCGGTACATTGATGAACGAGATACCTGCTTCACTCGAGTACCGGAAGAGACTTTCGTATGATGAGTTTTCGGTAGGAGGAAAAATCCGCACTGTACCGAAAGCCAATCTCTCGTTTTAACAACGACTGCGATTGTCATCATTCGGAGGGCGGCTAACACCAGATTTTACGAGACGTTGTTATGATACCAAGAGAGCTTCCCCCAGCATCGAGATATTGCAATTGTTATGATATCACCAGAGAAGAGATTAACTCGTTGTTTTACGCCGTGGCTACGAAGGCTTTTTTTCTTCCTCATCCTCGTGCGGTTCCTCTTCCTTCTGTGTTTCCTGCAACCACAAATCTACCGTTTCGGAAAAGAGCTCCTTTATCGTCCACTGACTTTCAGGAAGAGGAAACCCAAGTCGGCGATGATGACGCCTGTGTCTCTTTGCAGCAAACGAGCAACGGACAAATAATAATGCTCGGATGTGACTTCGCGAACAGCTGCCGCGATCGCAATCTCTTCAGGGCGAACCGTGTGATTATTCGTTTACTGTGTCGCGGGAAATTCTATTAACTCTAGGAGCAGTCGACCGCGAGGCCAAATGTGAAACTTAAAGATGAACTCGTTTAATAGCTATTATTATGTAAGACAACATCAATAAGAGACTACATTGTGAGAAAAATATTGTATCACAAAAGACGAAAAAACATCAGGCGGTTAATTTTAATTTTTATTCATATCTTGATAATTTTCCCTATTTTGATTTTTCTTATAGTAAGACCAAAGGAATGAGCAAGTATAGATGTAGTAAAACTATTTAGTATCTGAGAAAATCTGGAATTTTTAGAGAACTTTTTTTTATTTTTAAAAATCAGGGACAGAAGTTTATCGAATACAAAAATTTTTGGAATTTTATTTTTAAATTAAAATTCTGTCTTTCTGAAAAATTAGTTTTTAATTTTTTTTTATAATGCAAAATGTTTACAATCAGTTAGCAATAAGTACGCACATCTGCGCATATTCACGTACATGCAATTTTTTCGCCATGCAAACTTTTCTATAATAAAAAAATCAGAATGACAGTAGAAAATAAGTATAGTGTTTACTGATGCTATTTTATAGTAAGCCTTTTCCCTAATCCTGTAAATTTCGCTCTAATTGTAGAAAATGATATAATCTCGCATTCTACTAATTCCTGTGTTTCACATCAATTTCCATTATATTTTTTATTTGAGAATTCCTTGCACTCCAATTTATTTTAAAAAAAGAATTTGTATTGAAAGATTCTCTAATCTTACTTGGAATTTTGAATTTAAGAAAATTTTCCAGGTATCTCAGAAAATTTTTTAGAAGATTTTAGTAAAAAAAAATGTTTAACTTGACCAAACAATTTTAACGTCCGAAATTTTATCAATAATTTACTTTTTCACTTGAAATGAAAAAATTATTATATTTCTTTTTAGAATAACGAAGACATGGCTCTATATTTTACTTTTTTGACTTTCAAAAATTTGTTTGATTTGATTTTTTACATCATATATATTTATTTATTACATTATTTATGTGCCTTTTAATATAACCTCTTAATAACCTTTTTCTATCATTATATTTTCATTTAATCTTCACGTTACAATATATTTTTAATTATATTTATATCATTAATTTATTTTTGCTCTAATTGTTATATGAAAAAAAAACTTCGTGTTGAACTTTTGAAACACGTTCTTTTTTTATTTATAATAAACTATTTTTGTTATATCTATACTTGTTCATTTCTTTGACCATTTACTTTATTATATCGCGTTGCGTAATACGAGCATATATAATATATTGTATATTTCTTTTTTTTACTAGTTTTTTTATGTAATAGTTTTGTTCCAAACTCATTAAGAGTAATTACTTATTAAAAGTGAAATGTGTATTGACGTGAAATCGAATTGTTTTTCCAAATTATTAGAGAGTAATTTGGTCATTTATTCCTCATTCGACCCATTGTCAGGGTTCGCATAAAAGTACACATGAAAGAAGAAAAATAAAAGGAAGTAACGTTAATTTGAGGGGAAACGAAGCTTGGAAGTAGATGAGATGAAAAGGCGCATAACGGGGGTGAAATGCACGGATTTATCATCATCCCCTGGTGCTCGCCCATACGTTTATCTTCCGCAGCAAATGGGAATGACGTCGATGCGCGAGGGGACGACTCAATCAACCAAAATGCCCCGAGGTTTCTGCCGCGTGGCGAGAAAGAAGGGAAAAGAGGAACAGAGCGAAATGAGGGGCACGTCGCGGGGTGAAGAAAGGAGCAACGAGACATCTCGTCTCACCCTCGAGACAGGAGAGAAAAAGAGCGAGACGTGTGTCTGACAGATGGAGGAGAAACATGGTGTCATGTGGCTTTTAGGAACTACGGTCGTCTTGGAACTTCCGCTGTTTTTATTGTTCTCTTTATGCCTCTATTCCCCCCCCCCCCCGGACGCGGCTCGCTACTCGTTCCTTTATTTTCGGTTCTCGATTCACGATCAGAGTCCGCGAAGAGGGAGTTAGCTCACAGATGCAAACGACGAGGCTCGTTTCGACGATCTTCCATGGACGTTTTCATTCCGGAGGTATCTATTTTTAAACGATACCCCATCGGGGAGAGAATCACCTTGTAAAGAAAGAGTTAATCCCAGCGAAGATGAAAATAAAGAATTCTTTCTTGTCTATGGACTCAGCTTCATCTCCGGCTGATATTGCGCATTTAAAATATCTTTTCTCTCGAATTTAATAGTTTGAAAACAGATCTCTCTTAGGTTTCTTTTTTTTTTTTAACTTTATAATTAATACTTTCGATGCGAATTAATACGATGCGAAGTACTGGACAACATTTCAAGAACAATGTTCAGGGGATATGCTGGAACGACGGTCGAATTTTATCGATGTCGAGAAAACAGATTTTTTTATTCCAAAATAAAACATAATGTATACCAAGTAGAACATTAAATAAAATTTTATATATATTTCTTGCTCTGCTGTATCCTATGTATCGTATGAATGCAAGATAATGTACTTTCAGATTTACTTCACTGCAGCAAGCTTCAAAATTATAATTTGATTTGGTTTCATTATATTCTTATACATTATTCAAATGTGGGAAACTACTTTTTGTTTGAATAGATACTTGGAATCATTCATATTATGTGAAAAAATACCCTACGTGATAACAGGAACTATAATTTCTTTTTTTTTTTTGTATTTTTTTATACAGGTTTGTAGTTTCTCACAGCTATTGGTTTTTCCACAGCTTTTCCAGCTTTTTTTCTTTTATTTTGGAGAAGGATTTTTTATTCTGTATAAAAAAAAAACAAAGTACGAAATGCGCGTTTCGTCGGTATTACAGATGATTCCAACATTCCCATAACAGTCTCATTGTTTTAAAAGAGCTACATTTCTTCTTTCTTTTTTTAGCTTTATAATTAATACTTTTACGCTAAGCAACATTCTACTTGGCGTTCACAACGCTCGCAAATATTATTTGCCCTTATTTAACACTTGATAAACAATAAGAGTGAAATTCTGAAAGCGAACGTCAAATGGAAACACAACCCAAGAACAGCGTTAATGTAAAACTATCTTTTTCTCTCACTTGAAGATCACGTCGTTCGTTCCCTGAAGCTTTGACATTTGAATCTGGTGCGGCGCCCCGCGGTGCCGATTCGATTTACGTCGACTCTCCCTATTACGCGAACGCGAAAGTAATTTAGCCGCGCACTTTGTATGGAACACGAGAGTTCCGCGGCCGAGAACACCTGCAACATCATCGTCGAGATCACCTGCGAAACGTCGCGTTTTCTTGCACGTGCACAGGCGAGATATTTTCAATTAGCAGCGCTGATCGCGCAAGAACGAAGAACCGTGAGGAGGAAAGGAAGGAAACAGACGCGAGTTAGCTCGTCTGCAGGTTGCCACGAAACTTATTACGCGATGAAACTGCTCGAGGGGGCCCCCGGGGGTTAAAACCGCTATATTTTAGGACCGGTTTTTCCTTCGCTGTAGCTTTACGCGTTGTTCCGTCAGCAAAACGATATACACAATCGTATTTCTTTGTCCAACGCGAGATTCTTGTCGTCTTCTTTTTTTCTTCATTTATTTCTCTTACTCGAAACCGAATCGCTTTGAGCCAAGTTGTGACATGCATAAGTTTTTGTTTAATCAGAAATTACTGATAAATGACCGCCTTCAGCAGAAATTGTTCATTTTGCAACCGTTGGAAGTTTTCTTTGTTCAGATAGGACTATTTCTGTAGATCTAAAAGCATAATCCAATCACAATTCAAAAATTCTCTAATCTTACTTGGAATTTTGTACAAAAATATTTGGAATTTTTAGGGATTTTTTTAACGAGATTTTAATAAACGTCTAGGCAAGTCAAACTTGGTATAAAAGATTATAAGACAGTTATGAGGCTTGAAGGAATTGCTTCTGTCGATCATTATGATTAAGATATTTTTTCTCTGTCGTAGGTGTACTAGTAGTAAATGTTACGTGGAGGGGTAAGACGTACGTCGGGACGTTGCTGGACTGCACACGTCATGACTGGGCGCCACCACGTTTCTGTGACTCGCCAACTAGCGATCTGGATGCCCGCACGCCTAAGGGTCGCGGTAAGCGCGGCCGCGCCGCGGCCAACTCCACGCCCGGCAACGACCTGAGTAACTTCACAGAGACGAGGAGTTCCGTGCACAGTAAGCTGCGCAACGGCGGTAAGGGTCGTCGGGGCGCACAGGGTTCACCTGCGGCTAGTCCGAGCCCAGCGGCATTCGTGCCGCCACGACCAGATCCGGCGGCGAAGCGGAAGTCGCGCGGACCCGAGGAGGAACAGGACAAGAACAAGCGACGGGCGCCGCCACCGACGCCACCCAGCGGTTCACCACCTGCTAGTCCAGTATTGCTCGAATGTCCCGAGCCGAACTGCAGTAAAAAGTACAAACACATTAACGGACTCAAATACCATCAGAGCCACGCGCATGGCTCTGCCGACGACGATGACACCAAGGAAGGTATCACCAGTATGTCGGAAAATGATGAGAGCAATATCGAAGCTCCAAGCCCTGCCACGCCAGTGAAGTCGCCGGCGGACAAGCCCGAGGGCACGCCGGTGAGAGCGGCGAGTCCACCGGCAGCGGGACTGCCACCGGAAACGCCGCCGCCACCTCCACGAGTCCCATCACCCAGCATAGAACCGCCTACGCCTGTGCTTGCGGACAAAAGCATCGTCAAGCCGGGCGTACTCAGGTTCGGCCAGGACGATCTTCCGGCGCCCACTTCTACGGCGCCATCGAGGCAGCAGCAGCAATCTGTGCAGCAGCAACAGCAACAACAACAACAACAACAGAATCAGTCGTCTTTAGTCTCGTCAAATCCGCCCCAAAGCCCCAGTCCCCATCCCAGTCAGTCCCCCAGGCCTGTGCCTTCGCCACATCCAAGTACGAATATTCCCCAGCCCCTCAACATCCCGCAGCCACCGCAACCGTCTCAGATGCAACAATCGCATCAATCGCAGAATCCTCTTCTGCAACAACCGCAGCCATCGTTGCAGCAAGTCGGCCAACCGCCTCAACAGCAGCTACAACCTGTCAGCAGTCAGCAGCAGCAACAGCAGCAGCAGCAGCAGCAGCAGCAGCAGCAGCAACAACAACAATTGCAGTCATCGGTTCAACAACAGCTGCCGCCGGCGCATCAATTGCAATCGGTGCAGCATCCCTTGTCAGCTCAGTTGGGTCAGCCCGCGCAGGCCCATGTGGTGCAGCCGTCTGGATTACAGCAACAGGCCAGTCTACAAAGTATAGCCAGTCAGCACGCGGGTTTGCAGAATCTTGCAAATCAAGTGTCGCAACAGGCAGCGGGTTTACAGACGGCACCGCCACCACCAAGTCATCCAGGTCAGGGCGTGCAATCGCACTTGCAACAGTACCCAACTGCGGTGTCGTTGCACGCTGCTGCGACGAAGATGCCACAGTTCAAGGTAAAACCTACGGCTGCGCTGATGCCAGAGCAGGACAAGAGCAAAACGAGCGCGGATGCACGTGCTCCCAAACCACAGAGCTACAAGAAAAAATCGCGAAAATCACCCGGTGGCAGTCCGCACCCATCGCCTCTCGAGGCGCCGATCGTCGATTCGGCGCGCGATGATGTACAAAGCCCGGCCTACTCGGACATATCGGATGACGCAGCGCCAGTGCTCGAGGCCGAACCGGTAGACAAGTCCAAACAGAGTCAAGAAAAAGACAACAAGGCCACGGTGCCAGCGCATCTGCCTGCGCATTTCAGTATGTATCAGTACTATGGTCAGCCGCCTTACCTGGTGTCCAACGTTCCGGACAGCAAACCGGTGGTAGATCAGAAGCCGAGCGATCTTACGCCCAAGCAGGAGATAAAACCGCTCAACATACCGCAGATGCCTTCGATGGCGAGCTTGCAGAGTGTCGTGTCGGAAAAAGAGAAGAAAGAACTGAGCCAACCTGTACCGCAGCCGCAACAGCAGCCGCACTATTATGGTGGTTACGGTGGTTATATGCCACCAGGCTACGCCTACCAGCCACCGCAGCCGGTTTCGCAACAGCAGCAACAGAGTCAGCAGTCGCAGGATCAGGAGTCGCATGAACAGAAGACTAAGATTAAGCAGGAGCCACAGCCACAGCCGAGTCTGAAAGACAAACAACACGAAAATCATCAGATACTCAAGGAGAGTATCGAGATGAAGAGTCAGATGAGTCCGTACCACGTTTATCACAGTTCGCAGAGTCAACGAGCGGCACCGCCGCCACCTCCTCCGGGACCTGTTCAAGATGACAGGAGGTATTATCTGTATCCGAGTGAACAAAGGAGAAAAGAGGAATCAAACAAACAGAATCAACAAGCAAAGGCGCCACCGCCTAGTCCAAAGCATCAGCCGAAGCAAGAAAAACCACAGGATCTCGGAAAGAGCGAAGACTCAAAGAGCAAGCAGGAGGGCGTAAAGCCGACGATGGAGACTCAGGGACCGCCGCCGCCGCCTACCTCGCAGTACGCTTATATTCATCCCAGTTATATGCAGCCACAGCATTATGGTGCGCTGCCATTCGATCCAGGTCACCCAGTCTACCGCGGCCTCAGCCCCATGCTGGTGCCCGGTCCATATTCGAGTAACCCCTATCTTCACCAGCTGCCTAGGTATCACGCGCCGGAGGATCTTAGTCGGCCACCCGGCGGCAAAGCGCTGGACTTGCTCCAACACCACGCTAATCAGTATTACTCGGCGCACAAGATACATGAGCTTCAGGAGCGCGCGCTCAAATCACCGACGCCCAAGACTTCTGCAGCGTCCGCCAGCCCATCTTCGGCGGGTCCGACCCCCGCCCGGCCCCCCAGTGGTCCGCCTACGTCAGTTGCAGGCCCGGGCCCACCTCCGGGCCAAGGTCAGCAGCCATCCGGCAAACAGCAGGGTCAACCGGGTAGTCAGCAGCAGCAACAAGGTGCGGTGGATGCCAGCGGTGGGAGCCTTGGCAAGGATAACAGATCGCCGCCTCCACAGAGACACGTGCACACGCATCATCACACTCACGTGGGCCTCGGGTATCCCTTGTTGACGGGACAGTACCCCGCCCCCTACGGAGGTAAGCCTCTCGTCAGACCCTGACAGTAAGGCGACCCGCGGGAGCGACCCAGTGAAGCGAGAACCAGAAAGAACGAGAGAGAAGCGTAATGGCGTGAAAACGAACGCATATATGCGTTAGGACCGTTTAGGACCTGCTCGTTACGTCGTTGGCGTGCCGCGTTCTCTGGTGAACTCTTAAGGATGAATGACGACAAAGCGAGTCGAAAGCGTGTTGAGGGGTGCCTAGCGTTTGCAATAGACCGCGTTTTACGAATGATGAAGGTGAACTCTCAGGATCATGCGCTTAAACTTGAAGGTGCGACACGTTTACAAATAACGCAGCAAATAGCCGAGACATGAACTCTCGGTATTCATAGGCTTTTTATTAAATCTTAAATTCTTTGAAATGACACCGTGAACGAAATTAACAACCGGCCTCTATAAAGCATTTTAAGTGTACAATGCGATGCGATTGTAAGTGCGTTTTAAATACATGCGTTTGCACACTGATATATTTTCGGTTCGAGGTCAAATTGGACAGTACAAAAATGACTTCATTGATGAATAAGAAACGGTGAACGGCCAATTTTAGTTTCGGGATGAATCCGGACGAATATTGTCCGACAAAAACGGGTAAAACTCGGCTAGATATTATTTAGAGCCTGAGTGTCTAAACCGTACACCATATTGGTGCATAAAAATTGAGAAGAAAGAAAAAGGAAAGAAAAATACGTGTGAATCTTGATGTGCAACAAGGAACTCGCGTGGCAGGAGCCCTCTCCGTTCGAGAGTCGATCCGCGCGCAGAGTCTCCGCCGAGGTACTATTTTATTACCAGACCAATAAGAGACGCGCTTCTTCTTTTGTACAAAGACAAAAATATTAAAATGTGTGAATATCGATTGAACCTCTTCTATTTGGGCCTCGCGTTGAGGACTCAAATGACAATTGTAATTAATTTATCTTCGATTGTACATTCTGCGGACGCGAGGGAGGCGATGTGGTTCGCTCGCACTATAGCGTTGCATTTTTTGAACGTATATATATATATCGGTCGCGGATCTCGTGCACGTTCCATCCACTACGGATTTAAAATATCAATTTATCTTGACGAGATATCTTATTTTTCAGTTTTATATAGTATTAAATAGCTTATATTCAAAAAGCTTATGATATAAACTTAATTTAAGCGCAAAAGAGAAAATTTGGTTTTTTGTTTGAATGACATCTGTCATTTCATTCATTAAATATTTACGGTCTTCAATTCAAAAAGATACTGTCAGGATATTCTATTCGACTAATGTCTGTAGTTGAGAGAAAGCGCACGACACCTGAAACATTCTGTATATCTATATATATATACATACGTATGTAACGAGTCTCCTAGCGACGAATTGAATATTTTGGAAATAATGAGGTATAATTGCGGCCGTGTGTAGATTAGTCATGTAAGCTGTGTACCGCAAGTAGGGCGCAAGTAGGGATTAGACGTATAGTTCAGACTGTGATAATTATTTATCGTGCTTCTTTCCGGGGCGGAAAAAAAAGTTAACAGGATTTTATGGGCGAGATCATCCGACTGCGGGTAATGAACACTCGCGTGTAATAGTAACGATGACGATAATGACCTCATCGAGCTTGATACAGCTATCAATGCTAATACTGATGTTGATATTGATTGTGGCATTTGCGAGGAAAACGCAGTTTCTAATTGAACAAATTAAAAAGTCTAGATGCCAAAAGGAATAATAGTTTAAAAGAATTTTAATGATAAAAAGAGCCCATATAATTCTTAAACATTCAACGATAATGCTCAGCTTCGATCGATTATGAGCTTTTATTTCCTATTTGTATTTCCACATGTATGATCCAATAAGATTCTTATTGTTCTTATTCAATGATAACTATAACGGTAACTTTATTCGCAGCCTTAAAATAGAATTTAATAGTTCATCTCCTATAATTGCGAATATCGGATACATATAACTTTATCGATTACTGCATATAGAAATAAAATATATTATTTTCATTTTACCGCGTTTTATAAATTTTGGCATTTAGATTCTTTTTAATTTGTAACGTTCAATCCTTTTGTAAACGCGATATGTATTCGCGTTTGCATCTATGTATGTATCCTTCGTTAGACCTCGGTAGTCTTCCACAAAAGCTTCTTTTGCAGCAAAATAACATCAGGACTTTATAGTTTTGATTTTTGCGTTTAGTCACGGTGGTGTATGAGTTCTGTTACGAGAATGTCGTTTGCGATTTGTAAAATTCGTTTTCTGACTGTCCGTTACCTGGTAGCAATTATTTTTAGATTTCAAAATAATATCTTGATAGCTTTCAATACATTTAACAATATCATGGGAATATATCATTAACTTTATGTGTGTCAGAAAGGCGGTATTTTTCTTCATTTTTCTTTCCGCCAATCTTTTTCTTTTCTTTTATATTTCGAAGATCGAAGTACAAAGACATGTTCGTAGAAAATAACAGAAATGCAATACATGTTCTCCATCTCTTTGGAAAAACGAAATACGTAGTTCTGCTTGAAAGAAATAGAGAACCGAGATAACGAATGAATTTGGAGCATTACCATCTAGTCATCATATAAAAAATTTTAATAAAAAATGTACTAAACTTCGTAAAATTTTATGATACACACTAAATTTCATGTACATGTATACAAATATACCTTTCAGTTACAGATACATAAAATTTAATTTAGTGTCATAAAATTGAATTTAATTTATGTAACTTAAAAGTACATTAAATTTCATGACATTTATAACAGTGTAGAATATTTATGTTTTACAAATTGCTCAAGAATCATGCTCAAGAAAAAAAGAAAACCATAGCGAGCCATTTTAGACAGTAATGACTTTAGTAATGATTTTTCAAAAAAAGATGGTAAAAAGTAACTTGAGTGGTAGCACTGGGATATAAAATTTTCCGTCTAGAATTCTCTCTCTCTCTCTCTCTCTCTCTCTCTCTCTCTCTCTCTCTCTCCGGATAAGCCATCAATTTAAAAATTTGACTTTAATCTTTTTATGCATACAGTTCTGCACTGTCAAACTTCGTTTCATTGTTATTCTTGCTGTTACGATATTAACGACATTCTCGTACTCAGAAAACGATCGCCAATCCGAATTTAATCGACCAAGTATACGCTTACGAAGCCAATACTGCCAGGACTTTCGCGTGAACGAGGGAAGTCCGCAAATCACGCGACTTAGGGAATGCATTGTAGGCGCGGGATCATTGAGACAAAAATAAGAATGAGGAAAAACGATCGCTTAGGTACACGCCACTTTGTATGCTTTCCCACCACTCCTCATACACACACACACACACACATATACACACATATCCGTCATCATTTTCCCTCGAGTAGTAATGGAATTAGCTCGGTGTTTAGATATCTCGAATATACGGGTTTCTCCTCGAGCGCGATTGAACTCGAGGACACGATATGTTTCTTAGAGGATTGCACTCGTTAACGATTGTCTCGAAGAGCTTGCCAATTTTTATAACAGATACACTTTCTGCTGTATCTTATCGCCATTTACCAGATGAGAAACTTAAGAATCAATTGCCAGGATTTAGGGACATTAATAATGGCATCAAGTAGATTGCAAAGACATACAGTATGAAGATTGAGATCATGTAACATTATAATTAAGTAATATAGTGTGAATCTTAGTTAGCACCGGGAGAAAGTTCATTTGAAGTTGATACTTTCTCTCTCTTAATCATATATAATACTTATTTACTTATTTCTTACATTACTTCTGTATTATTTTATGATTATTTTAATTAGCGTAACGTATTGAATTTATATTATGATAGACGATTGGTAATCAATGCTCCTCAATTCTTGGACTCACTACTAGATAGTTGTTCAATCTCTGATTTCCTCGTTTTCTCACTTAGAAGTAGTATCGAGTATTCTGTTCTCAAACGGTTTCCAAATCTTCAATTTCTTTTCTGCACCAAATGCAATACGCTCATTAGTTTGTATTACGTAATACAAACCAATCGTATAGATGACCAATGAGAAGAACTTTTCTCAGCTGATGACGAATCTTGGTCTCTCCCTTCTTGGTCCTCAATAGCCCGAAATGCGCTTCGCATCAGATCACGGTTTCGGGTGCCGCGGGTCGCCATCATCCGAACAGCAAAGCAACAACTGGAAAAAGCAAACACGCGTAGATGCGTTTAGTAGATGATCAGAGTAATCGTGACGAAACATTAATGGCCTGCTGTCTCTCTGTGTGTGTTGCAGCGGCAGTGCTGGCGAGTCAGCAGGCCGCCGCGGTAGCCGCCTCGGTGATCTCGCCATTCCCACCCAAGTGACCCGCGGCCCCCGCCCCCGTCCTGCCCGGCGGAACCGCCGGGGGCAACTCTGCCGCACAGGCCCACCACACGCATCCGGCGGCGGCGAGCGGCACGCCCGGTGCGGGACATCCGCACGGCACCGCCGCCGGTGGCGGCAGGCAACCGTAGGAGACATGGACACGAGCGAGCGAGCGGTGTAGCCAATACTGAACAGGATGCCGCGTGTATTTTCAATGCATACTGCATTGTATGCCTGGATTAGGACCAAGGAGAAACCAGTAAAGAAAAGTTGACGACGGCCGGATTAGGATCAAAATGTAGCCGGTAAAGAAGCCGGGATGTTCTTTACCTCTGTACCGCCCGTTCTCTCGATGTCGTTTGAAATTGGGATCTCAGAAAAGCTAGTTGAAACGTTAGGACCACGAAGCGATGACCAAGATGACGGGTGCTATCGTTCCTCTTCTCAACAACGGTTCAAGTATTAGGGATTGAAGACTAGATGAAATATTAAAACTCCTATGTGATAGCCAAGAAAAGAGGAATGGGAATAGTGTGCTGTTCATTTACTTGATAACGCTAACTGGAACTTTAGGGCAATGTGATACACGGTGCTCTATATGGTATTATTCATGTCCCTGCAAACTAGGCTGAATTAGGAATTCTATATATGCAAGCAAACTGTAAATCAGTGATTAGTGATGATATTAGAAGGAATCAGGAAGATTGATGGATCACGAAGATTCACGACTTTTTAAATCAGGCGCACATGCGGAAAGTACTATATGTATATCGATTTTAGAGGACGTGAGAAAGATAAGAGACTGAACTCGATTCGACGCACAAATACGTTGTCCATATTCTCGGACAGAGTTGTTTCTGATCAATCTGAACAGTTAGTAGTAGGCTTGACGAGACAATCGTGAGTAAGCAATCCTTTGGATGTATCGAACTATCGGAGCGATGCTCACGCGATGAGAGGACGAATTTCCTCCTATCATACTCCCCAAGTATCGTGACGCCACATATGTCCATTGCGGATTCACGATTCTCGCGCAGACAAAACCAGTTTGCTGGATATCCTTCTTCGTGTACATAGTGTATATCTAAGGAACACGCGCCGCATAATGTACAGACGCCTTCAGTTAGTGTAAGAATAAGTGATTAGGAACTCGATCTCAGCCCGTAAACTGAGACCTGTAAAGTTTCGAGGGGTACGATCTATCTCATGAGATGAGGGTCCTCGAGCGGGATCGAGTGAAAGATTGCCTCGTTTCGGTGGACTGGATACGCTCAGTGCCATCCAAAAAAAAATCATTGATTCCTCGTTTGACATGTGCTGATTCTGGGTAACACTCGGTTTCTCTTTTCTTTCTAGTGTCTAGATCTAAACAGACCTTGTGGGACCGGTAGCTCGGAATGGAACGGAGAATTGCAGATCCGGGAAGTATTAACTAAACGACATTCGGGACCCGAAGTTAGGATAGGCTGAGGGAGGTCCGTGCGGTCCATCCATCGGAACGAGGCGTGGAAGATGCGCGACGACGAGGTTCGCGAGGAAGCAGGCGTCTCGTTAGACTGAAGCACGCGAGGACGAACGGCACTGTCGGCGTTCTTGCGTCCACGGGGCCGCGCTGGCAAAAATTGCGGCGAGCATGGATTAATGCGTGCCGAGTGCGAGCGCGGTTCCGCCCCCGACTCTCAGATTCGAGCGTATGTGTCGAGGCGAGGTGAAATTTTTATCGAGCGTAGAGAAGCTTAAGAGCGTGCGAGCGAGCGCGTGTAGATGTGTGTGTGTGTGTGTGTGCATATATATATAAGAGAGAAAGAGAGACAAAAAAAAATATATATATAACGATTATATATAGGGTATACGAGAGATGTAAGAGAGTAGCGAATCACGTGCGTCGACTGCCTTGTACAAGCATAATGCATGCGTGTGGATGTGCGTGCGTATAGATTCCGTATCGATGTATTTTATTGTAAAGAAATAAGAATTTAGGCGTGCGCAACTTCGATTTTTGTAGAGAAATTGTATAACTTTGCTGATAACTTATCTCTTAGGGAAATGAAGAATTCATAATTGTGTGTTGATCGATCGCTAAATGCCGATAAACGCGACCAGAGGGAACTCGTCTTTAGGCATGAACGATTTATAAAATCACAAGGAAGAAGAAAAATGAAAAAACGAGGCGACACGTAATGCGTTGATTCTAAATAATTAAGTGGCGTTAAGTGACTGTAAATTCGATTCTAGAACGCTATTTGTTTACTAAAGTAATGGTAGCCAGTGATGCGCGAGAGCTAGGGGGAGAAAAAAAAAGGGACAAGGGGTTGAGGAGAAGTGCAGGGGCGAGGTCTGTAGAGTGAAGTAAATAGGAGGAGCGAAACGTATAATTACGTATGCATACGCAACTATATATATATGTATCTATAAACTACATAATATTTGTTCAGTAACTACTATCGTCATCCATTTTATATATATTATATGCGATTATTGATTATTAATTATATTATTTTATTACTATCGTCAGTGTGACGTAAGGTAGGGAGAAATAAGAGGAAAAAAAGAGAAGAGAAAGATAACGGCGGTGCGAGAAATTTTTATTAGGCAGCGTTTCGCAAATGCCAAATCAAAAGATATGGCTGAAGATATGATACGGTTGACATTTCAGGGGAGAAAAAAGATATTTAATAAAATGAAGGAATGGAGGAGCAGGGCAAAACATAATCATCCATTTTGCCGAATGTAAGCGAAACCGCGATAGAGAAGCGCGCGCGCACGCACCTATGTGAGCGAGAGGATGTACGTATAAATGTTTTATGAATAACTTTGTTTGTATATGCATCTTTGTGTATGTGTGCGCGTGTATTGTGTGCGTATATGCGAATGAATGAGAGAAATAAAAAATGAATCGCTTCAGTTTAGTGGGGCGCCCAGCGGACGAAGGGGTGGGCTTTAAAAAAAATAAATGCTGGTGCTGCTCTGTGATTTTTATTAAAAAAAAGCAAATAAAAGGAAAAGAAGAATCCAAGAAAGAAAGAGTACACGAAACGATCGAGGGACTCGATATTCTACGAGATCTCCATAAGTATAAAAGAAATATTTAAAAAGTGTGAAAAAAGAATAAGAAGCAACACGCAGAGAGATAGCTTGAGTACCTGGATTCTGCCCTGGTCCGCGTCTGCCTCCGTGAGCGAAGGTGCAAAAGAAAGAAAAAAAAGTGAGTGAGTGAGTGAGTGAGTGAGTGAGTGAGTGAGCGAGAGAGAGAGAGAGAGAGAGAGAGAGAAATAAGAAATAGAGAATGTGAGAATAAAAGAAGAAGAATGTACGAGTGCGCCGCGTCGTTTCACTCAACTGTACAGGCTGTAAAATGTATTCGCTTTCAGTAAGCAAGGAAAAAAGAATTTTAATATAGATCGTTAATCGCTAATTAGGGGATATACGTAGAGGGAGAAAGATATGAGGAGAGAAAGATGGTGAGAGTCATCGTCGTCTCTCGTAAGCTCAAAGAGCTTTATTGCACCTTCACGTGAATCGCACATTACTGAAAGACAGGTTACAACTTTGTGGATTAGATGGTCGGTCTTCGCTACCCTTGCACTCCTCCTGTCGGCCCCCGCTCGCCCCGTGGGAATGAGAAACCCCTTGGGACGCGCAACTCGCCCGAGTGTAATAGAGAGCGTATGTAATTAGCAATTGGAGACAACCTCCGTGTCCGAGAATACGACACTGTAGCGAGTACTACATATATTTGCCAGGACGTTGCATAATCGATCGTGAGAGTATCAGATGAGAAAGAAGAAAGAGTGAACAAGAAGAAGAAAGTAAGAGAAAAGGAAGAGAAAAATCGTGTGAAACAAAAGGGTTGAATTATATATAGATGCGCGTATGCATGTATGTACGTATAACAGAGGTATGAGAGTGGATAGAAGCGAATGGTAAACGATGCTAAGAGAACTGAGACATATAACATAATAAACAAGGACCCTTATTCTCGTCTCCTTTTTTTAGAATGATAAAAATAGTGAGTCGTTACGCTTTATATATTATACATCTCGAGTATATGAATATACGAGTAAACATAACGTACAGAGAAGCAGGTGCAGAAGAAGAAAAAAAACATGCAGGCATCTTGTCGTTAAATTGTAAGATATTGTGTTCAAACTCCAGAATGTACTCTGATCCCCCTTCCTCAGACTACTATATATTAAATATATTGTGCACTATGCTCCAACTTGTCCATACAAATAAATATATTCAAAAATCTCAAACATCTCTGCCTTTATTTTTTGTTTCACTATCTTTATTTTTCAGATTATGAGAGACGAAGTTAAGAAATCATGCGGTTCACTTTATCATTAGGTTCAGAGGATTGCATTGATGAGAGAGAGAGAGATGAAATTCATGATGTGTGTGTATGTGTGTGTGTGTGTGTGTGTGTGTGTGTGTGTGTGTGTGTGTGTGTGTGTGTGTGTGTGTGTGTGTGTGTGTGTGTGTGTGTGTGTGTGTGTGTGTGTGTGTGTGTGTGTGTGTGTGTGTGTGTGTGTGTGTGTGTGTGCGTGCGTGCGTGCGTGTGTGCGTGCGTGTGTGTGAAAATATTAAATTAATAGTAAAAGAAAAAACATCCTATATATCTTATACATACAGTATCAATGATTTCCACGTGAACATCATATCATAAAAGCATTAGCTAATTCTATAGTTATCTGATTTTATTATTTGTAATGTCCAGCAGAGAAATAAAAAATTGATAATTAAAATAATTAAAGTAAAGTAATGATCTATATAGTATGATAAAATTCTTACTTTTTTTAAAAAGCATTGGAAGTATAATAGATATAAAAGAGAAAAGAGAAGTATCAAATCAAAGAATAGAGAAGAGAATTAAAAAGAAAGAGTTAGACATTTTTATTTTTATACTCATTTGTCTATTTCTTGTATTTCTCTCGATAGTGAGCCGGCAACTTACTGATTGATGATATTTTGTGAAATGCAAAAATTAAAAAATATCTGTTACATAAAGAAAATATAATTAAATATTATTTTTTATTCGAATTAATTTTCTTTATAACTTAGATATTTTAGAGAATTGAAATCTGCGTTTCAAAAAATTTATCAATATGTTATAGATAATTATATTTATTGTTATTTATTGTTATAATAGTCACAAAACATTTTTAAATAAAAATTCGCAAAATTAATAGATCATATAAATGAATCCTGAATGCAAAATTAAATTAATTTAGAATTGTAGGATTTATTATAATTTCATTAAACCTGCTGATGATCAGTCAGGTAATAGAGGTTAGGTTAAGTTTCATTCATGGAAAGCATTGTTACGTTGTATACACATGTGAGATATTCATATTTCATCCGTTAATATTTTATCATCTTTGCGTAATTTTCTTTATCTGATGATAAAGTGCACTGCATTACTTTTTAACCTCATTTTTTTTGAAATCTGAAAAACAAAGGTCATTACATATGAAAATCCAAGTTTTAATTATAATTTATATAACTTGCGATAATAAATACTAAATCTAACAAATTAATCTTATAATTGAATGTTTTGTTTCATTCGCGTCTCGAGAATATATAAGTGTATCACATGTAATCCAGAAAATTATAATAGGTTATAAGTATCTAATTATTTTCCAAAATTGGAAGAAGCAAATACAAGGATATCAAATATATATTTTATTCATCTTGAAATCATTTATATATTTATATAAATATAAACGTTCTTTTTTTACAGAAAATTTTATAATTTTCAGAAAGAAACGTAATTTCTAAAAAATAGTCCTACATATAAGCATAAAACATGGATGAAATCGATTACAAATTGAGATCACAAAATCCTACTTTGATATCACATGTAAGAATAGCAGAAGATAACTATTTACTACATATTTGCATTTATGTTGTAACTATATGAATACTCAATTGTCTTTTCTGCAGGCAATATCCAAGCTGATTGAAGCAATCAGAAAGAAGTTGGAAACAGAAGAAAAGGACATTTCAAAAGTAAATCATTTTCTTGATAATTACGATTTTAGTATTTACTATACATAAATATTTTTTGTTTATATATATATTTTTGTTTTCCTTTTTTGTAGATATCAGAATTTAAATTACTCTCAACTAAATGCAACAGTGATGATTCTATAGTTAGTACATCTGCATGCCAAGCATTGTTTATACTTGGTGAGACTGGATTGTGGGACGTCAAGTCTGCATTAGCAACATTCATGGCATGCTTAGCTTCTTCAAAGTATGTATGTACATATTGAACAAAAGATCAATGTTTAATATGTCATTTATTTCTTTAGATGATATTTATTTGTTTCAATTCATGTATTGTTATCAATAACAAATTTTAGGAATTATCAGATGATTATTGTAACAATAAGTCGACTGTTGATATTAGATTGGAAATCACATGATAGATGCAATGAATATACTCTCGACGTCCCTACTCAGCATCCATTTATTGCGATCTTGATTAAGGAAAAGCTTAGCTGGAGATCTGTACTGAATCAAATGAAATTCATCATGCATCATCATGACAAACAGTATGTTTTTATCATCAGAATAGTTATCAGATATATGTATATAAGAATTATATATATATATATATATATATATATATATATATATATAAATTGGAATCTTTTTACTCCTAAATAATTTTTCCAGCTTGTATAATTAAGATGAAAGCACATTGAAAATGCTATTAAATTTTGATTTATCCAAATTTCAGTGTTATGGGGCAAAGTGTAGAGTTATTACGACCTGTATTCGTGCACATATTATGCAATCCTACCATGGATATGTGTGAGAGTTGTAAACGGGAAACGTGGCAACTTTTAATGACATCAAGTAACACTACAGATTTACGAACAGAGATCTTACTCTGGTTATGCACAAATCGAGCGGACACTTGCATCGATGCGAATTGCCGAATTCTTGAGCTTGCGAATATGATGTTGCTAAAAAGAGACATAGAATTTTGTACGGCATTAATACCTTTAATCGCTTCTTTGACGATACAGCTTTTGGAATACGGTCATGAACCAACACAAAATTTTTGTATGATATTGGATCTCTTTGAATGTTGTTACAACTATATAGGAAATATTACGCTAGTTTTAATGGCAGAAATAATTTTGATATGTCCTGCAGCTTATTTATTTAACGTCCTCCAAATATGTAAGTATATTTATGAAGTAAATCTAACCCATTTCACTTTTATATTTATATAAAATATTTATTTTATAAAATCATATTTTTTTAAAGATAGCAACATTATTTAAAGAAATTGCAAGATTTAATTTTAATCATTTTGATAGGTGCAGTTATTGTGAATAAAATGCCATGTCATATTACGATATTAAATACATTAGCTGCATCCTTATTAAAGTGGTTGGCCTATCCGTCGTTATTATGCGCTGATGCGTTAGTAACAGCAAAAGAATTGTTAATCAAGACAATGTCACAAAAGGAAATGGATAACAGTAACGGTATTATATCAAACAAAATGCTGCTCATATTTAGCTATAGCAATAGATACATTCAATTTTATATGGAACTCGTCCTTAGTCTATATTCTCTAAAAAATAATACTTTATCATGGTTGGAGAATTTGTCGCTCGCACCAATCGATCTGAGATACATGTGCAAACTGGTATTATGTGGGATCTTTTTACATAGCAATGAACCTCTTGTTGTCCAAAAAGTCTGTCATATTCTCGTGCAAATAGCGAGAGAGATCAACTCCTTTGCGTCGCACGTATTGTCGCTGTTGCTGCACAAATTAACTAAGATTCATGATAGCTCCACATTAAAATATCTGTTACTGACTATTCCCGAGTTTGCTATGACTAAGGAAAATCTGCCGATCGTCATCCACACGTTGGACACATTGCTGAATAGTGGTAAGCCACTGAAATATTTCGCAATCCAGCTTTACATAAAGGCGTTGGAAAAGGAGCCACGTTGCTATCGCTTCATATCAACTGCTTTAATGGATGCTATGGAGAAAGATCGTAACTGGCATTCAGACGTGACATGCGCTCAGGCGATAAAGTGTATTTGCGAGAGTTGGCCCGAGCACGGTGAGGAACTTGTGCCGCTGTTGTCACAAATCCTGAATCGATGCGTTGATCTGAATGGAGGTGCGGCCAGTGCACTCGCACTTGACAGCATCTCGGCTCTGTGCAAGTTCACGGTGATAGGTATCATATTTTATATTTTGTATCTTGAAACACTGAATTCTTTTTAATAAGTTAGTGTATCAATGTTTTATTTGCTATCCTTGTTTTGCATAATTCTCTGTAAATAAGTGAAGATTATATTCAATCAAAGCGGATCTTGGTGCCTAGTAATATTTTTTTGTGTGAATTTTATAATTTAAATGTTAGACTTTAACTGAATATGATCGTTCTAATTTGTGAATATTTCTCGTTCGATTTTCACTTAATAGAGTTCTCTGTAATTCTCATTTTCCATAATTAACACAGACGATGATTTTACTTAACAGGCGTTTATTCTACATGGCAAGTATTAGCACCAAAGATGCGCAAGGAAAAACGCACGGTGGTTCTGGAGAGTCTATGCGAGTTGTTCGGTAACATTCCCTCGTATTCGTTTCGTGCGAGCGATGACTACAACAGATTCATCACTGAAGTTGTTACGATTTTGTGGAGCTATACGATTTGCGACGATATCAGAGTCGCGAAAGCGGCGTTTAAGGCACTGAAAACTTATCAGGTCGACCGAATTCCTTTGACTGCTCTGCCTCTAGACTTCCAATCGGATGTCATGATAAAGCAAGCATCTGAAAAGGCGAGTAGTGAAGGTAACAAGTCTGAGGTAATGCAGTACATACCTGGCACTTGTTGGATTCAAATGCTGAAGAATGTGAATAAGAGTGTCTTATCAGCAGCTGGAGATCTTTTGATTTCTTATATTAAGGACGAATTGAACGGCTTCAGATCACAAATATATACTTGGCCACAAGGAGAACCACAAAACTATAAGTACCTACCAGAGAGAAGTGTAATAAGGGCGATCGGTGAGCACTTGAGACGAAGTGACAAATTGGATCCGAATAATCAGACAATTTTAGTGGAGTGTTTGCGTATATTTGCTCATAAGCATAAAAAACCATTGCCGAATATAAAATGGGATTTCTTGGAGAAAACTATGCATATATCGAAAGAAGCTCAGGAATACAGTCTATCTATCGCGAGTTATCATTGTCAAATCTCGCTATCGGCGAAATTGCTAATAGAAAGTTTCTTGTCTATGTATACGTCCATATCAGAAGCCGGTCGATTGCTACTGGATGAGAAACACTTAGTGCTTTACTCAAATCTGCAGGAACTGTGCCAAGCTATTCAACCAAATAACTTAAGAAAATTCATCGAAACTTCTCTCCATTATGCCATTGATCAAATTTTAATGAATAACGAAAAGTCCATTTATCTATTCAATCATATTATGTCTTCTTATGTCACCGCTTTAAAAAACAATTCGATACAAATAGGAAATCGCACGCTGCTAACCATCATGTTGGAAGAGATATCGCAAAAAGTCGACTTAACATCCAAACATTTCGAAAAATATTTTGCGGCTATGATGGAATTATTGACCAAGGATGTCGAAAGAATGACGTCGCCTTACACCTGGTGGGTAGTAACGCCAGAAAAACTGAAAACCGCTATCGCTATTAGAGTCCAAGCAGCCTTCAGGGGAGATACTGGTATGCCATTCACTTGGCTGAATGATCTTATCAACACGACCGAATTTAATCTTGAGTAAGTATACAACGATTACGAATAGCTATTAAATTTCTCGTGCTTGGTCAAGTCGCCTAATAAATTTTCCTGTCTTTATAGAATGCAAAAATATTTGTTAGAAAGTATACAAAAAGTGCAGGCTGAGTTGAGATCGGAAAAATCTTGTGATCTGGAAATACAAAAAGACTGGATTTTAGATTTTATGAGACATATCGATGCGCTTATAGTAGAGACAGAACACAAGAAAAACAATATAACTTTTTACTGTGATATTTTATTTGTCTTGATTATCTGTTTGTCCGGCATAGAATGTCTCTTGCCGCAAAAAGAATTGCTAATTACTTCGCAAGACATTAGAATAAGACTATTTCCACAGGCGATCTCTATGCTTATTGACCGACAAATTTGGAAATCCATAACACGTCAGGTATGTAAACTTGTATTTTGTCAGCTATAGATAATATAAAGATTTATATAATCTCTTGATTTTTAACAATTAGAAAAAACATTACATTCATGTATTACAATTGCAGTGGCATTTTTCGTCGCAAAACGAGTAATATGTCTATTATACATTAAACTGTTGATAATTTTTTTAGATTATGAAATGGCTGAATCACATGAGGAGCAATTCTGTACCTGATGTATATATACTTGCATTTCAAAGCGCGTTAATCTTATTAAGGCATGAAGAAGATTACAACTCAGAATGGAAAAATTATTTGTCAGTAAAAACTCGCATTTAAATATAACTAAAGATACGTGTACAATAAATATTTTTATATTAAAAAAAAGGGAAGTTTTCTTATTGAACTGATTTACTTATTCGTATTACTCAGCCTTGAATTTCGTTAACGATAATAAAAAATCTTACAACGTATATTTATACCCCTGATATCCTATTTTAATCTATATCTTATTACTAATAAATAAAAAACAATTGTTATACAAGCTTTGACAGGTATATATATATATATACACTTAGGTCCATATTCTTATCGCATGATTAACACTCAATTCATTAAATTGTTAAAAATTTCTATGTTTAAACAGTGACGTATAGAAAAAGATATACTAATCTATTAGTCTTAATTAAAAGACAACATTTGAAAAAGAGGATAGAGATAACTTTCTAATATTTTTTAATTACTGTGAACATTTTTCCTGAATTTCAACAGGGATATGTATATGTAGATCTATATGCGACCGGGCATATGTAAATTTTAGTAATTGTTTACGGAGTCAATTGGAAGATAATGTACGATTATTGACTTAGCTATTATTACCTGAAAAATTACATGAAACGGACGCTCTTTAAAAAAATTCTAGTCTATTACTAATTTTCTAATTCGGCGACTTCTACACACCATTACTTTTTATGTACATCAGTACTTTTTAAAATATTTTACAAGCGATGCTGGTGCAAAGAGCGCGAAAATTCTATTTTATAAGGCTGATTTGTATAAATGTAAATTCATATAAATATAAAATAAATCACAGAAAAAAAACGTATTTGCTCGTTGTATATAAAATATATGTCGTTCGATACGCAACTTGAATAGAATGGCGAGCATAGGTGCATTTATTAGTAAAAGTAAAAATGTGTATTAATAAATTCCTAACTAAACCGGACGTTCTATTTTCCTATAATTTAATATAATTATTTTTTTGCGTCGTATATCTATCTACAATTTTCTCGTCACATATGTTGTATGTGACGGCACTCATAATGCTACACGGACGTCTCGCTATTGTCTAATGTCATTACTGTTAAAGTATTAGGTCTCGAACCAGTTAAAATTTGCTCCTCGGGCGGACGCATTCTGGGCTCCAAAATATTTCTCTTCGTCTCCACATTCTTTTTGATTGGCGTGCGACTAGGACTGGACTTCCTGCTGCTTGGATATGATTTCAATAAACGTGCCCTGCGAATAATTAATAAATTATACTTAAGTTTTTATATCTTTACATAATCTTTTCTACTGTAGACATTCCGAATCACACTTACGCATCCATTAACTTCAAAAACAAGCGAGTGTAGACTTGATACTCTTCGTCACCAAATTCTGTAGGGTCGTGTCTCGCATGTTCGTACAAATCACAGAACTGGTGAATTAAACGCTGACCGCTTCCATTTAATGGAGTAGCAAGTGTGGTGAGCAAGTATGCCCTCAGATTTTCCGAAGGATGTCTCTTCAGACAATTGTCATACCTTGTGATCTCTGTCTCTGTAAATATCACATAAAACAAGGCTCAGATATCAAGGTAAAAAAGTCACAAAAAAAGTGAAACAAAGACTTGAGATCTTTTTATAGCTGAACTGATCTGACTCTTTGTACTTATAAAGAAAAATAGACATATGTATTTAATGTTTGGCAAAAGTGAGAAGAAAAATGTAGTCCAATGCAATAATAAAAACAAATCTAATAATGGAATAGTGACTTACCTAAAGTTTTAACATCATCAACAGCTTTTAATCTATAATAATGCGGTGGAGCTTGTCCACCTGGAGTCAAAATATATCTAGGATCGCTAATCAGCTGTGGCTCGTATTGGATCCTAGGTATCACTTCTATTCTCCTTTCTATTTCCTTCTTCAAGGACTGAAACATTTTCAGTATATTTAACTGGAGCATGTGAATCCTGGTGATATACTGAGACATTTTCTTAATTTTTAAATAGTATAATGACTTAGAATAATTTCACAGTTTTATTTTTCACAATTTTGTTCTATTTATATAAATTAATTATCATTCTATAACTTTTTTATATAATTGAAAAATTTAAAACTTCTACTAAAATACTAATAACAAAAAACTAGTTTCCAAGAACCCACATATTCCTCTGGCATCACAAAAAATTATATACTTGTCATGGGTTAAGCAACCATATATTGTAATAATAAGTTAACCTCAAAATTACACTGTCTCGTAAAACACACCTTCTTTGCGTCGTGTCCTATGGGAATGTGAGGACCCCGACGAGATCTCAAAGCAAATCTCATGATCTGCCGTTTCGCGAAGATGAATAGTAACAATATTGTCAAAACACCCGCTGCTATAAATATCACTATGGTCACACCAGATAGCTCCTGTGTCATTCTCGCGATAATCGAGGCAGCCTGCCTTCTGCAGGTTCGCGAACAATTGTTGTCGAGTACTAGTCCTTATGTGAGAATCGTATATCGCTCCGGAACAATAATGTCAACTGTCATTCGTACTTTCGAATAGAAAAATCTTCTATCAGCTGATCCGCTTATGGAGTCGTATCTCGCGCGCATCACTTTTAATTAAATTAATAGTTATTAATATCTGCATCGAACTTTTAATTAAGAACAAATTTTAACATAATGAATACTAATGTATGCCTTACTAAATAATAATAAACACGGAATTTCTGACGTAAAAATAATGCACCAGTTTTATTGAAAAATTTAAGAGAAACATGGCGATCTTCTTTATTCCCGTAACAGCATAAGCAATAGATAAAAGAAAAAGAAAAAGAGTAAATTGAGGAGTAAATTTAGATAGTAGCTAAACAAGAAATGACAAGGAATTATAATTAATAGTTGGAAGTGTTTTATGTTTGTATATCAAATATCTACGAAATTGTATTTGAAACTCATTATAAAAAATCTAAGTCCTAATTTAGAAAAATATATATTTTAATTTCTAAAGATATACATTCATAAAAATACGTTAATCGAGGAAAATTAGATAGACATTATAGATGCGTCTTTACACATGTAATTAGCGCTTACATGTTCTTTAAAATATTTTCTATAGGTTTTTTGAATAATGTTTCATTAACAGCAGCGATTTCAGCCACTACATTTTTCTGTTCTTCAGTTATTGTTGTATTAATTTTTAAAAATGACAGTATAAGCTTTCCGAAGTTTTTATCTTTGGAATAACAAAGTGCTTTTTCCAAGAATAATTTGATAATTTTATCAATCATGTTGTGGTCCAGTCTTACAGATAACAAACTTTGCAACATAGATATATGCCATAACTTTAATTCCTCCACACATGCAAGAAATTCTCTGCAAAAACATAAAAAAAATTATTAATTTGTTTTCTAATTTTTAATTTTTAATTTTCGAAATAAAAATTATACTTTAAAATTATACTTAAAGTCATATATATTATATGACTGCGTGAAATGTACCCTAAAAGAATTATTTTCCTTTGATCAAACGCATTCACAATGGTGGTGATCAATGTTATATCTTTCAACTCAACGTTGAGAATCGGAACAAATATAAGTTGCTGAACCTCATCGGGAAACATTTTAATACATTCAACGATAGCAGATGATAATAAACGAGATGGTTCCTCCAGTTCGACTATCTATGAATACAATGTGAACAAAAATTAATATATGAAGAAAAAATCTAGTAAATATTTATAATGCCATTGGTACCTTTGGTAACAACAAATGTGTGCAAAATATATTGAGATATTTTATTCTCTGCTCAACAGTCATATTATTCATCGACAGACACAGATTATAGATACCCTTAGGACTTAATTTTCTTGCCATCTCGTCCACCAATGGAACAAGATCTTCATCAGATAAGTTCTCTAATTGGGAGAAGTCTAGCTTGCCATTATTTCGTTCTAAATTCTCGCAAGCACATTCTAAAATATCACACCTTTGTGGCACTGCAGCAACAGATCTCTTCGATTCTATAATTCTCTCAGTTTGTGTAAAGTAAAATTGAGTAGACGGTGGTGGTACTGATTGATCACAGTTCGTTTGAGATTCGTTATTATCCATCGGTTCATCCTTATCGTCGCTATCTTCATTCTCTGAACATATTTCTTCTTCATTCTAAATCGAACAGTACATATTTATGTTAAATTATATGTATAAGAATGTGGAGTGATCTATTAGGTGTTGGAATTAATTCGTAGCGTTTTTAATGAAAGAATGTTATTTATTTCACATGAGCATTAAAAAATACATTAATGAAAGTACTTCCCATCACTTGTAAAACGCTACGAATTAATTCCAACACCTAATAATATTAATAATTTTTATATTTTCATAATTATTTCTTTGTAGAGATACGGAAGAGATACGAAAGAATTAATTTAAAAATTAAATAATGACTATAAACTTTTCATTGAGATTATAGTTCATAATAGATTTGTTTTTTATTGCTGCACTTTCTAATACATACAATGCAATAAGTTGAAGCGAAACAAATATAATTTATTGCATTGTTCAGAGTGCAGCAATAAAAAACAGACCTATAATGTATGAACTATACAATTCTAACCTGCTCTGCTATGAGTTTCCACATCGGATTAGCCTGAACGATGTTATCTTTTAACGCTTCTCTGATAGATTCGAGTTTCGCCATGGTTTCTTCTGATAACGTGTACTTTTGGTAAAAAGCTTCGGAATCTATATTTTCCCGCATCATTTCGCTCACGTTGCGTTATCTCGCGCATGTTCGTCATGTAGTGTTGACACAGGCCTGTTCTTTTTAACTGAACTTTTACACCAGTTCGACTTTCTTCCTTTTCTCTTCAGGAGGAAAGAAGAAGAAGAAAGATGAACTGGTGCAGAAGTTCAGTTAAAAAGAACAGATCTAGTGTTCGGATCAGTGATGTACCTATTGTTCCCTCAGAGGATAAATTTTTTTAAATGTATATATCTTCAACCAAAAAGTCATTCCTGGACAAGAATTCAGAAGGTAAATTTATCAGTGTTATTTTAAATATTAAAATTTATTTAATGATATTTATGACTCTAAATTAAATTCGTTGTTTATAAAAATTTAATAAGATGAATTTATTTAAAGTTGTACATAAATTTTTGTCACTTCGTTCAGTAATTGGACCACTATAACTAGTACATTATATGTTCAAGAAGTAACAAAAAAAAAATTAAAATTTATATGTTATTTTATTTAATTTGATGCTTAGACACATAAATATTACATACATATGGAGGGAATAGCAACCTTGACACTGAACAATATTCAAAATGTATTTTCCACACAAAACGGGGTCCACCCCCATATATATTTCCTCCTGCTTACTAGATGAAACAATAATTAAAATAATTCTTATATATTATTAGTTGTCGTAATCTAATCTTCTTTTAACAATTTCGTCAAACAATAAAAAATTAATAATTCTATCCAAACAGCGTAATTTCGCTAATACGGATTGTTAATACGTATTGGGTCTGTTTTTGTGACTGAACTATGTGTACACTTTTAGAATTTAAAATGAGATAAGATAAGTATATATGTTTATATAATATTGGCGAAAGCGAAAAAGAGTTTTAGTGCAGTCTAGTGCAAGAGTAAAAAACAGATCTATCATTTGACAAGTACATTAACAAAATCAAGGCGAATGTATCTTCCTGGTCGATCACGCTGCTGGCATAAAGTCGCATGTCGCACTATACGGTGGTTTGTCTCATCGCTAGCTGTTCGAGTTAGTCAGACAGTCACTATAGTCAGTCGTTGGTGATCAACGAGCGAGTGAAGTGCGTTGAGTTTTTATGAATTGAAATACATGATCGGCAAAGAGAGAAGCAGCGATAGCAGCAGTAGTAGATATTTATCAAGTGAATCCATGATTACGTCCGCAAGAAACGTCAATTTGCCAGAACGCTCAACCTTTTTCGGTGGCAAAGTAAGTATAATCACCGTAGATCTGCGAATCTTCGCTTGTATTCGTTTTTTTCAATAACGTAGAACTCCGAGTGCGAAACCACTCTGAAGGACTTCTCGAGAACTCGGGACCATTCATCCTTGAAGCCTGAAAAAAAGCATTTGGGATTATCTCTTACATTTTCTTTTAGAAAATTATTTGTGTTGTAGATATTTGTGTCTGTGATAAACGATGATAATGTGTATATATGCGTGCATATATGCAAATATTATATAATTAATCGTAAATGCATAATTATGGATAATCCTACATCAGAATTCAAGTATATAAATATACATATTACTATGAATATGTTGAATTGGCTGACACTGATGGATTAACTCAACCGCAAACCACTATCGACATGATTATCACTCCTTTAAGCTTCATAGAATTTTCCTACTGCAAGAAATTTTCTTTGTTTCTAACGCGCGATAAATGCTCTCCCTTATGTATCACGACAGAGATGAATGAATTTGAAACAATTTGAATTTCGATCGAATGAAAATTATATACATATATATATATGTACATAAATATATATATACATATATATAAAATTTATACATAACATTTACACATTATATACATATAATACATATAATACATATAAATATTATATATATAAATTTTTATTTACAAAATATTCTACAATGATGTACTACAATGATCTACAATGATAATTTGTGTTTGTTACTGCAGAGCCATGCAAAAACGATAGCGGAATATGATAAAATTTCCGTTCGACGTAAATTTCATTTATGATATATCCGCCGGATGTGACACCCTCGTTATTTATCGAGTTTCAACAATGAGAAATAAATTGCTCCATATAGTTCTGAATATCTTCGTTTACTTGTTATTGAAAAAAAGCGTAACAAGCAGATGTATAATGTTACGAATAAATTATTGTTCGTGCGTGAAATAGCGTGAATATTATCATAAGTATAATTCGTCATATATTCTATCATGTATATTTCAATACGTTTTATAATTAGAAGATCTGGTTTTATCGTATTTCCTCTTCTTCGTCGTACTTCCTCTTCCTCCTCGCTGCTTTTTGCATACATCATATTTTTTATTCATTGTTATACCGCATATTTAATGCTAAAAACATGACTCTTCGATTCTATGCGCGTGTCTGATTATATTACATGAGAATTAAATTATTATTAGATTCTATGTTAGCTTCAGGCTGAGTTTCGATCCATATTAATGTATTTATATTAGGACTAACTTATTTCTTTCATTTATTTTTCGTGTACACATTAATTTATTCTAAAATAAATTTACAATATTAATAATAATGTAGACAGAAAAATAGCATAATAAAACAGCGTCGATTGTTAAAACCTCTTAGAAAAGCTGCTGGTCAAATGTAATGTAATATTATGATGCAAAAAGAATTGTAACGTTAGCACATCGGAGTTCGATCTTGAATCTTGAATCTTTAAGCTTGAAAACAATTTTTGTTCTCGTCTGTTTCGCTGTTCTCTTCTTTATTCTTTTTTTTCTAAATATGGTAGACTTGCAATTTACAACAGTCAACGTCGTTCTGCGATTTGATACTGAAACAGAGCACGCATATGTAAAGAAATGGATAAAAATAAAAGAAAAAGAATTTAAATGATCTTATTAATATTTTATTTAACTCGTTCTTAAATTTTCATTCTTTTGTTTCTAATACATTATAGTTATGACATACAAAATAATTAATCAGTAGTTAAATTTTTTTTGGCAGTAATTTAACTAGATAATTGCTGAACTGTTTAAATTTTGGATCAGACCTCATTCAATTTGGTTGCAGTAAGAATTCCACACATCCACTTTCTTTTATGTGACTCGGAATTTAAATTATATACCGAAGTCACGTTTCTATTTGGAATTTCTGTGTTTCCACATGATGAATTTAATCTCCATAATGAAGATTCCGAGTTTCGATAATTACAGATTTTATTAATAGATTTATGAGAGATTTATATTTTTTAACAATAAAATTAATGCTAATGAGAGGAAGTAACTGGTGAAATTAAATTGGCATTGCTTGGCAAATTTAGAAGCAATGGTGTTTATTAAGGATTTGTGCTAATAAACACATCGTTTATAAAAATCGATTAGGCAAAGCATCATAATTGTTAGATTAAGCGATTATATAGTGACGCATGTGAAACACTTCGTTTCCAAACTTCTGTGCATTTTACAAAAAATATTGATATTTACACACTATTTTATAGTATAAATGTTTCTGATATAATGTTGCATTAGTATTGCATTTATATTAAACCTATATTATTTTAATTTTAAAATAATAATTTTAATATTAATATTTTAAAAGAGATTTCTGATTAAATTTGTATTTTTCTTGAATAACGTGAGAAGTAACATTCCTAAACCAAAATTTTAAAATCGAAAGAAAAACTGAAAGTTTTTTATAATTCAAATAACAAAATTGATTGTCAATTTTAGTATTTGAAATACAAAATACATATTTTTATATGTTCCGCTAAAATGCAAAATACAATTATCATACAAATACAATTACAAATACTATTTTTCAAATAAAAATATTTTAGATACATGTCTGGATGTCATACGGAGGGAATAAGATGACTCCTTATTATCTAAAATTTTGTTTGCAGATTCCTTAATTTACAATTTGAAATCTGAACTCGACTACGAAACATTTATATGTACTGAATTATGCGTGTAACAACAGATATTTTTTAGCCAATCGATATCTGCAATTTCTGCAAGTCATCATCAAAGTAGTTTCAATACATTTACTTAAATTACTTCGATGTTCTCGTTTTAACCGCTGTCGATTAGCAACTTCCAAGGAAATTATGGCAAATGGAACTATATTTACGAACTGCAGATAAATGTTTATTTACGTCTTCACACACGATTGTAATCTATTTTCAGTTTTGATAAGTTAGTTATTGATAGTTTGTTATTGCTATGATATAATTTGAGTAAATTCCCTTTTTTCTATTGAATAAACATTGCATGCTTTAAACAGATTCAATTCTTATTTGTCTATATAATGAGAATTAAGCAACTCATCATCATCATATAAAATTATAAAAAAAAAACTAAAGTATAGAAATGAATCGATAACAAAGTTATACTCCATTCTAAGTATTTCTTTCAAAGAAATACTTAGAGTGGAGTGTAACTCTGTTATAATAATTAAGAATCAATATTTATATACATAATAGATCAGTGAATCGAGATCAGTATATTTTTTGTGTCGTGATTTTGCTAAATTAAATTATGAATTAGTCGGAGACTCCCCTCCCCCCTCTTCCAGAAATAATTAATCGATTCCAATTCGGCAATCAATCGATCCTGATAATCTCCCTAGATTATATAAAGGATTATGATACTGTACAAGAGCCATGTCTATGCCATGCCTAATTAGTTCCGTATCGTGAAGATTGACCAAATGAAGTAATTAGATAGTAATACATATAGTTATAAATAAATGAATTCAGTAAAGTCTCAAAATTGAGCACGATAATCTGTATCAGCGTTACAGCGAAAAAATTTAGAGTACAAACAAAATATACAATCGAAATTCGCAGAGCTACCAAATCCACGAAATTAATACGGAAATTCCGCATTATTGTATTATAATAATTTTACTAAATATTATCAACAAGGCTTTGTTCTGCGTTTGTTTGTCGGGTGGCTATAAAATTCATTAGCACGCTGCGGTAACTGGTTTTCCCGTTGGAAAATCCAGGTAGCAAGGCCGTTTTGTGCACGTCTTGTTTGAACAATGTTTTTTTGCAGCGCTCGTCGACGAAATGACAGGTTTTGCATAGAGCAATTTAATAAAGAGAAATCCGTTTCCAGACTGTCTGATAAAAGTCGTATGAGTCACAACAACGTCACTCAAAATCATTGATCGTAATTGTACAAATAGATACTAAATAACTCTTTTTGGAATTTAAATTGATAATAATGCTAACAAAAGTTGACAAGAAACACGTGAATGTAAATGATCTACTTTTGATATATAATTTTATGAATATTATAAATTTAATTGGTAACTTTAAAACTATTGTGGTTATTATATCACTGTGTAATTTATAAATTTATAAATTTACATCAGATAAATTAACTGCATATTATTTGTTTAATGTATACTCGAAATTTTATGTGCACCTTTAGATTGAATGTGTTTTTTTATTAAATATTTTAGATTTGTTACAATTGTTTTATTTATTATAATACGTTAATGGACACTCGATCTCATCAATGAGTATCTAAGTTATTTATCACAAAGTGTCAATGGCACTCAATATTCTCTTTTAATGTTTTTATCTTCGTTATAATTATCATTATATACATCCGGTTTAGTAAAAAACTCAACAACATACAACATTGCTTATATAAATTATATAAGTACCATTAATTAATTGCTAAACAGAATGAGATGTTGAGAAATCAATTAATTAATTTAAAAATATCAAAAAATATCCACACGACACACACACTCAAATAGTTTACATTACATTCTATTATCTCTCTTCGTTAGATAAATGAAAATACTTAGTTTAAATACTAGGCTTAATGTAGAATGTACTAAATGTAGGTGTCAATATGTTGTGTTTTTTCGCGAATGAACAATCAGTTTTATTTATTTTTCACGCCCAGTTGACTAAATATGTCTAACAGCGGTATAAAGACTTGGTTGATAATGCTTGGTTGATAAATTACGCAAAGCTTACATAATGCTTATGCTTTGGATTACTTTATCTGAAATTCTCGAAGGGGTGATATTAATTTCGTAAATATAAAAGGCCGAGTTTGTTTACTGAACCGATAATCCTCTGTAAACTTGAATTTTATGATCGTATAAAGCTAACAAAAAAAGATGCGCCGAGAAGTATCGGAGGGGTTTTTTTTTAGAAATTAAAATCGCGAGATATTTGGATGTTTAATTATTTGATTTAATTAATAATCTGCGAGTTATTACAGCTTAGAAACATTGAGTTTCTTGATTCAGTTATCATGTAAACATCCTGTACGATATTGAATCGGAAAAGTTACTGATATGCAATCAAGGTGTGACGCTCCTTCGCGGTTTTCTATTTCATTTTCTGAATTGAAAATCTTTTGATGGGTACATTGTTCATGTCTCAGTTCAAGATACGACACGTACATAGATAAATAAATATAAAGTAAAAAAAAACTTTTCAATTCCTCGACGTAAAATTCTTGGAACGTAAAATATATAAATTATAAAATTAAAAAAATAATACTACAATATAAAAACACATGAAACAATAGCAAATACACGTTAAAAATATTTTTATAAAAAATTATATTTGTAGATTTTTATATTGTCTTCAAAATATTGTTACGGACGAATTTGCAATCAAAAGATCTCAAGATCATATTTTGATTTTTTTAAAAAGAATCCTAGCAATAATCTCAAAACAAAATACAAGTTCTCAAAACTGGTTACACCGGTTACAATCTCTATCTCATCTTAATTCTTATATATATATTCACTAATCTTCAAATTTTCCACTCAATCTCTATATAAAACCTAATAAAAAAATATATAGAATAAAAAATCAAAACAAAGTCTCGCTGTTTTTAAGTTGATTCTCCACAATCTTATTTTTTTGATATTGACTGTGTTTATACGTAGGTTTAATAACATCCATAGAGTTATGTATGTAAATTAATCAATAACGGAATGACTATGATTGATCAGTTTTATAATTATGGATGTTATTAAACCTGAAAAAGGATGTAAACGTCATTATTTCTAATATGCAATGTATTCCAATGTATAGTTATTATATCTCTGCAGAAAATAGCGCAAATTGTAGAGAACAGCAGTGCCCTTTAATCGATTCATATCTCGAGTGATTCTTGTTTGATGTAATAGACAAGTCATTACTTAATTGATTATACGTTACTTAATAGATATTGACAGATTGCATTATTCTACAATAAACTGTTAATATTAAGTTTTAAGTTTTAAGCCGTAAGAAATTGACCAGTTACAGTTGAATGTGAAATAAATAGTCAACTATGATCAATTTCTTATGGTTTAGGAAGAAGTAATGGCTTATTGTAGAAAGTCTCGCGAAGGGAAAAAATCCTATGGATGCTAATCCTGCGCTATAATGTCAAATTTCATTTGCAAATATAGGAGTCGCAAATTGTTTGCAGATGTAACAAATATTTATTCTTTCTTTCGTTACAAAAATTATTTACAACAAATGCAAAATATTTGTCAAATATGCAAATTTGTTTGCTATAAATATCAAACAAATTTGACAATTAAAAATTTTATAATCTCTTTCGCGTTCGTAGTAATTTTTTTCTCTTTGTTCTATTAAACTTCAACGCTTCGAACGTTTAAAAAAGAGCTCGAATCATATTCAAATATTCTTTTTTGTTTTCAGTATAGCGCTACAGAATATTATGTATTTTCCTGTTTATCATTGCGACATATGTGAAACTTGTAAAAAGTCTAGAGATATACATATGGGTCACGGCTGATAGCGACAAGCATCGTCGTGTAGTGGAATGTAGAAGATAGCAACATATAATTGAATATATAATCAAAATTGTTCTCATTTCTTTTATTAATTAAAATAAAAAATTTTCCATAAAATTAAAAATTATCATATAATAGTACGCAGAAAATGATGAAAGTGGAATATGTTTTTTTCTTATTCTTTTACATTATGAAAAATTAAAAGTTACATGTGATAGTATAAAAAAATAATTAAGATTAATTAATTCGCAAATTACAAAATTATAAATATTTTTTCTTCTTTTACTCTTATAAAAAACTACTTTTAGATATATTAAATATTGTAGATTGTAATAGAATTTATTGCAAATAGATCAATTTATTATAAATTTCATCAGAATCGATTAGAATAACCAGATATCAACAAAGGAATGGTAACACATATGTAATTACAAGTGCTTTCACACCTGCGAGACATCTATAATTAAAAATATAACAGTCTGTAACAGGTATATACGTAGAATCGCCTTATCGGTATAAATAACACAGTTCCGGGAAGTTTGCTGAATACAGTGAGAATAGATTTAATCACGAAGGTACAGGATGTTTTATAATCTTCAAAAATTTAGAAGTATCCCCTGATAAAATCTAAAACGATTTTTTCATGGTAAAAATTTCATTGAACGCGATATTCTTTCGTAATATTTTAAACAGACAAACACTTGAAAAATTAATTAGCACTCTGTGTGTGTAAGTAAATAATAAAATTTTTTATCAAATTAAATGTTATTATTTATGAATTCTAAATCAAAATATAGTTCTTACTTTCCAAAATTAAATCTATGATATTAGGCAATAAACACATTATTTTTCATTTTATATTGTATATGAAAGATAAGTTTTATAGAGTGGAATGTTATCATAAAGTTTTTAAATAAAATAGATAAATACATTTTTTTTAATACTTTTGCTACACTTTTGGTCGAGATATTCCGAAGCAATTTAAAACTCGGGAATAAAAGTTTGCAAATTGACGCGTTAACATATTCATACGAATGATCGGCAGAATTATGTTGATTGTATATCAGATTGTATATCAGTGGACGAAGAAAAGTGCGTATCAACTGATAACGAGATTACATACATTGGTAGTTTACACGTTGGATATATTTACACAGCAGTATGTATCTAGAGAGTAAGACATGCATATCACGCAGAGGGTCAACATAATCTCGGATTTTTTTTCATAAGTAGAAACGTGACTGAGAAGAACGTCGGAATTTCCAATAATTTTTTTTTCTTAAATGCCTCGGATGACTCAGATGAAGTACGATAATCGTAAAACTCGATATTTGTGGGACTTATCTATATTGTTTACATCTATTTATATAAAAAAGCGCGATGCAGGAATTACCAATATTCAAATCGCGTAATTTGTTTCTATTTTATTTGAACTTGGGAAAGCGAATACTAGAACATCAAGGAATTGTGAGACAAAATTGTGTTTATTTTGTAATATTTTAGAAATATATTAATGAAATGGATACGAAATTTAAATTTGACTATTATATAATTGCGATGTTTGAATACTGTACGAATATAAGCTTCACAAAGATCTCTATCTTCAATAACATTCTAAATCTTCAACCGAACATTTCATGTGAAATCATCTATACGTATTCAATTATAAGACAATATTTTCAATTATAACATAATTGCAATTTTATATTGCTAACTTTTTCGCAGACCGGAATATTATTTATTATTTCCAAAGAATAACTATGTAAGCGAATGATGTTTGTATGTATCTGACAATAGCACCGGAAGTATTATACATGGGATAAGTGGATTGTTAATTTTAGAATCACATATAATTACAATAATGGCTAATGGCACATCCGTGAGAGCAGAAAAACAGATTCATTCAACAGATTTTATTCATCTTCAATACAAATATCATAGAGCTTGTTTGTAATCAAAACAATTTCAATTTTATTACTATAATCCTATAAAGTATTAAATTAACAGACAACCTAAAATATATATTGTCAAGTTAGACCTACTAAAATTAAATTTTAAAAAGTATACGAGTTGAAAAAGAAGCGATAAACTAATTTTCATAAAATGTACATAAATTTGTACTTTCGTGAAATATTTTTCTACACTTTTGACAGTGCTGCGTCATACTTTTCGTTATGACACTAGTCTCTCCGAGGAAACGCTTGGTTACTTGACTATATCTGTTTAACGAGAAATAATGTAAGGAGTGGTTTGACGTTAGTTGCGGCATTGAGAAATATCGCGTGTAGCGAAACGAATATAAAACTTGAAAACACATGAGTAAAACGTGTGTTTTAAATGTTGTGCATTTTTTCTAACTGCAAATGTAAAAATTGGATTACCTCTCAAGCGCTACACTACGAGAACAACACACTTAAGTAGATACTCAACTTAATTCGGTTGCTTATAACTTTTATATTGCAAACCATTTTTTTTTTCAATCGAAAAACAATATCAATTGTGGAAAAAGCATTTATTATTGTATTATGGTTTATTTTTAATTAGTCGTGTATGCTTCTAACACACATTATATTTCAATTTTCCTTGTTCTCTTTAATGACTTATAATTAAATAAAAATGGATAATATTCTATACATCCTTTAGATAAATGCAAAAAATTTTTAATTGCGAAATAATTTGTATTAAATGTGTATATATATATATATATATATATATAGCATTCATATCTATATTCAATGAATTTATAAAATCATGAATTTATAATACTCCACGTGAATAATAAAGAGTCAAGGATAAATATGCTATAACATGGCTCGTTTTTTTATTTAATTATACATTAGGAATATTTTATTAAGACGCATTAAACGTCGTAATCATTCTTTATAATTTATAATCATGCTTATATTTCGTCCTTATTCAAAAAGATTTCATCAGAACATTGTCTTTAAAGCACATATTTTAACGTTAAGACATCATTTGCAGGCACATCGAGCGTTTAAGAAAACGCCAATCCTGTCTCAACTGTCGCGCCGATTTCACGATATGTTGACGACAGACGCGAAACCGGATCCGCCGCGGACCGGAAGCTACATGCACAATCTTTCACCGACTTCGGACGAGGAATTGACGAAAACGCAATCAAAGTCGATGCCTGCCACGCCGGAAAAGGAGCAGGAGGACGTGATGTCGATGCAAGAGCAAAAATCAATGCCGAACGGCGCAAGGCCGACGACACCCACCAATTTTTGTACAAAGCCGGAAGACAGCGATACGAGGTCGACGAGCGAATCAAAGGAATATAAACGACCAAGGATGAAGAAACCAAAATACAAATATTGTAAGTTGTAGTAAAAACGTTATCGAGCTGTTAACAAGTCTTTATATAATTTTAAATACGAAGCAATTCTAGAATTTTATTTTGTATTCAAGTATTTTTTACTGCTTTTATAACTTTTATCTAAAATATTTTTCCTTATCCTTACGAGTTATTTCGAAGTTTTTTTTTACAGTGAAGAAGACGAATATTTTTGCGAAATGTTTTTTTTTTTACAGAAATAGACAATATGGATGTAATAATTTAATAAAAGATATCTTTGTGTGCAGAGACTTTTTGAAAATTTGTTAGTGTGATTCTATATTTATGCAACTAGACTTAGTTCTGTAAATGGAAATAAATTTCATTAAATAAATAAAAAGGCAAAATGCGATTAGAGATTACACAATGCTAAGTAGGCATTTCGACAAGTTGATGTATGATATTTGCATTATTTATAATTTACTTTAATGGAGAAGAATTGTTAAGAGACGAACGCCGTATAGATGTCGCGATTTTATCAAAACGAAAATACGCCGCTCCATACATTCCTCTTATAAATATTTGTATGATTGATGATGAGATGCCTTATCAGGATTAAAAGCGTAAACTTGGGGAATACCAAATTGCCGATTTCTATTTATAAAAGTATTAAAGAAATGGATACAAGATAGTATTTTTTGGCTGTTGTGTATTTTTATGGTATTCGATTCTTTAAAAAATTGCAGTATAAATTATTCCGTTCGCAACATTTTTTTAAATGTGCAGTTTTTACGCGCAACAACGTATTCATATCGTAAAATATTTTACGAGACTTTATCGTCTCAGCAGAATCATAATAGCAGCCGTAATTTTACGTCATGCAAATTTTCCACTGTTTCAAATCTCAAGATTATTCGTTGTGATGGAATAACTAATATAACGCGTATGATAATTGCAATATTGAAACAGATTGAGTGATGATATCAAAGAATTAAAGCTCGTTATCTAAGCGCCTTAGTTACGCGATCAATGGAGAAGACGAATTTTTATAATCATGTAACGATTAATTAAAATATTGTATTAAAGACTGAATATTTCACGGAAATGTTTAACGAATGCAACAGAATTCGCAAGAAAATTTTATATGGCATCTCACTTTTTAAATAATTAAATGTAATTATAAATTTGATATTTCTTTAATAATTTTTTGAAATTAATTTCCAGCACAAGGCACGAATGTGGTAAATTATAACATAGTCAACTCCAATGGAGTGAAGATCGGCTCGCGCACGAGTTACATATGTAATGTGAATCAGTACCCGGCGAATAATAACGCGACGCAGTCCGAGACGGCTTCGAAACTGAAGCATCGGCCGATGCCCGAGAATGTGGAAGAATTGAGCACGTGCGAAGAAGAGCTCGGGTTCGACGACATGTTCATTCTTAAAACACACGTTGGACACGGATGGCGGGACGTCGCGAGAAGACTCTCGTATTCGGACGGACAGATCGATCAATTCGAGGAGAATTATAGACACAAGGGTATCGACGAGGTGAATATCAAACTCTAAGAATCAGATATTCTATCGCGAATGATTCAATCTTAGTAATTTTTTTATCAGACTGTAATCTTGTATAAACAAGATTTTAAAATTCATTCGTTTACGACTGATTACTATTAGGTGTTGGAATTAATTCGTAGCGTTTTTTAATGAAAGAATGTTATTTATTTCACATGAGCATTAAAAAATACATTAATGAAAGTACTTCCCATCACTTGTAAAACGCTACGAATTAATTCCAACACCTAATATTAATAAAACATTAAGTATTATTCATGTAATTAAACGTTTCATGTAAAATTCACAAATTTCTTGTAAATGTATATTAATAACAATTTATGTTAATTTTAATCCATATGTGATTTCAGGTAATCTATCAGTTATTGCTTGATTGGAAGCAAGCCAACACACGGGATGCTCAACTCGGCACGTTAGTTAGCATACTATGGTCTTGCCAGGAGTACGATTGCGTCGAGCGATTAGTTGTAGCTCGCAAGAATCCGTCTTAGTTGGGCGCGGCAAATAAAAATCTCTACCTAAAGCTTGTACATACACTTGTACTTACTTTGTACGTAAACGATTGTGATTATTTTTTTTTACTCGAAATATCATTTCACTGTTTTTATACATATTTTAGCACGTAATTTATAGATGCATCATTCTGATTGCAAAGATCGACACATCATACATTCATCTAAATATCAGATTGACAAAACATTGTTCTAGACTAATTCGTATTCAGTCTTCGATATGGCATTATGGAATCGCATTGAGCCTGCGTTTCAAGTAGGAACATGATCTGGTTAATAATGCATCACGAACGAACTTGTCGCTTTGCGCAATATACATGTGTAATATTCCAATGCGCGCACGCGTGTGTGTGTATACATACATACATTTTTTTATACTTATCCTAATTTTATAAAATCTAGTAGAAATGAACATGCAATTCTCCAAACAATATGTATTTCTTTTAGTCATTGTACAAAGTCCATATAAATACGCCTTTGATGTTACACAATAAAATCAGGCATTACATAAATTGAAGTGTATGCATGTAGATACAACGTCCTATAATAACTTTCTTTCTTTCTCCTATTCTTATATTTTTAATTTCTTAGATTTTATTAGATAAATTAATATATATTCTATACATTTTTGTAATTCTTTCCTTTCATCCAAACGTCTTACAAAACACTTTTAAATAAAAAAGAATAAAAAATTTTTGATATATTAAATATTCTAATAAAAGTACTCTCGTGTTTTAACAATTTTTTTGTAAGTAGTTTATCATTTATCACGCAATATCTTCACAAATATTTTGTTTTCTAATTCTTTGATACTAACATTATTTTGTACTCAATGATAGAATTTAATTGTATCTAGTACGTTACAAGGAATTTTTATTTAAAATGTCAACAAATCTCTCTCACTAATAATAATTCAGAATAAATATCAATGACAATTCAATTAAACACATATTGAGTCAGATATAAATTTATCGTTAATAAATTAAATTACCTTAATTTTGTAATTTGAATACTGGCAAAATGTAAAATTAATCCCTTAATATAAAATAATTGGTCAATTACGTATTTTCTTTAACATATTATAAATATGATGAAAAGAGAAATAAATATATGCAATAAAAGTAATAAATGCGACCAGTGAAATGAAAATAGTGCAATGTACAAAGTTGTAATAATTAATCAATTTAAATGCATGTTTATTTCAATCATATTTAAATTAATTATTACTTTTACTTTACGATTTAATCTGAAACAGCTTTAATTTTGGGTAACACGCGATTTGTCGATACCGTAATCATCGTATTATTTACATCGCTTTCGTCTATTACCTTGCTGAAGATTTCATTTTTACATTTATCAAATTCCTCCACCATTTCATGTAGCTCTCGATCACCATTTATAGTTATAACCGGCGATGGCAATGGCTTTAAAATTTGATGATAGAGCCAGTCATCATGGACCTGATGGATTTGCTTCAGATACTCTAACGAGATGGCGTTCTCTTCTTTTCGACCTCGTTGTTTCATTCTTTCGTATACGATCTCAGGTGTTGTCCTCAAATATACTATTTAGCAAAAAATAGAAATAAATTAAATAAATATATACAATAGATGTTTCTTCAATTATAATTTCTCATAAAATCCATACATCATATGTACCTATCAAATCAGTTTCTATATTGGCATTTTTCAAACACCAGTCATACCAATTTTCTAATATTGTAACTTCAACGTCACGTAGTATATTATTGCGTTTTAAATTTTCAACGAAGCACATTGCACTATAGACAGACCTCTCCATGATTTTATAAGGCGAGGGTGTTTTACAAGTGTGCAATTGGAGCATAGTCAATTGTACGTAAGATTGAAACAAGAAAGCATAGCGAGATGGTTCGCTGTACATTAATTCCTGCAATGCATTTTTGTAATGTTTAATTTAATTTTTATTCTTCGTTATTAATATAGATATATATAATAATATAATATTAATATTATCGTGTATCGTATTAATATATCTACATTAATTACGTTTATGTGTAATTATTAATATAAGCATATTTTATATAAAATATATATAGTTCATAGTTCTAAGATATTAATTTGATTTTTTTTTTGCATTATTGTTATATGTGCATTTATTTGATATAAAAATCTCAGACATTTTTTAATAAAGATATACACTGATTGTGCTTAATAATATTAGTGTCTTAAATAATCATTCGGTATAACATTTTCGCATCTTTTTATTTGTTGTGAAGTCTTTGTAAATAATTAAGATTTAACAACAAAAATATTAAATATTTATATTAAATTGTTTCTTAAGTTTTAAAGAAAAAATATTTTCTATCTCACCAGTAGATTCGTCCCACACACATCACGCCAAAGTTCAACAGGTTCTTCTAATACAGTAACATTGTCGAATTTCTTGAAATGACTTAAAAATGTTGTTTTACCACTTCCAATGTTGCCCTCTACGCACACAGTGAAAGGACGTTTGTACAGTTTACCAATGGAACCAGACATTTTGATGAAGGCTTCAAGAACTTCTTTACCTAAACAGACAACACTTGACTATTGCCTAATACTGAAAACATACTAAGGATCTGCTTGGCTATGACTGCTTGAATATGACACCTCATATACTGCAAATAGTAATAGGAAGTCTACAATAAAAATTATAATGATCTTAAATTGTAGGAAATTGATCAATCATAGTCAATTATTCTTCTCATCACCAATTTTCTAATATTGTAACTTCAACGTCACGTAGTATATTATTGCATTTTAAATTTTCAACGAAGCACATTGCACTATAGACAGACCTCTCCATGATTTTGTAAGGCGAGAATGTTTTACAAGTGTGCAATTGGAGCATAGTCAATTGTAAGATTGAAACAAGAAAGCACAGCGAGATGGTTCGCTGTACATTAATTCCTGCAATGCATTTTTGTAATGTTTAATTTAATTTTTATTCTTCGTTATTAATATAGATATATATAATAATATAATATTAATATTATCGTGTATATCTACATTAATTACGTTTATGTGTAATTATTAATATAAGCATATTTTATATAAAATATATATAGTTCATAGTTCTAAGATATTAATTTGATTTTTTTTGCATTATTGTTATATGCGCGTTTATTTGATATAAAAATCTCTCTGAAAATTGGTATTGAAATGATTGATTAATCTTCTACGATTTAAAATTATATTCTCACCGCTACAACTTCTATCCTGTAGATCCTATATTACAATATACTTTAATCCTATATTATAATAAGATAATATTACTTTCTACAATTAACTTATCAACAGTATAAATGTGAAACATAATATATCTTAAACAAATCAACACAATGAAAGGTCCACAATATATGTCTCTAAATATCGATTATCTTATCAATTAGAAAATATGTAATATATGTAATCTTATCAAAAACTTTCTCTTGTACATCTTAATTTTTAATTTAGTTAAATTAATATTTAATATTTATTTCTACTTAATTCATTGTGCGCAAAACCACACATTAAGAACTTATTGAAATATAAATATTTTTATCAATTAAACAGACAATTAAACTCCATTTCACTTCTCAGTCACATTTAGAACATTTTGTCACTCACCAAAAGATTATTGCACGAGATATTTATTCGTTTATGATTCGCAATCAGCTGATTCCTAATTCAACGTGTCAAATAACGTTCACGTGACCCGATACAGTGTGCGATTGCAGTGGCTCTTGACGAAAATGCAGTTTCGAAAATAATGATTCTTGATCTTTCAGCTCGACAAGGCGGGAATGACACCGATGAAGACGAATACAGATAATGAACCAGAAACTACCGCGCAACTTTCCCGCCAAAACAAAACACGAGCGCCATCTCGAACAGATAAGCCCGTCATCTGATCATCTGTACAATCTGCACTTTCTTCCTCTTCCCTCATGATAAAGAAGCACAAATGTACACCTTTTATCGCGAAGAAGGTGCAGCTAAATCAACCAAACCAAATAGAATAGAATAGAATACACACGCGCATAACCAAACACGCGTACATAATATTAGTAAAAGCAGAGAATATTTTCGGTTAGTAATATTTCTCGATTTTCGCTAAACTTCCAACTTCGCGTTCCAACAGAGCGATGTCGATTGCCAGATGATGAATCAATCAATCGAACGAGTCGAAACATTCGTAGCTTCTGATTCCTCGAATGCTGGAACATTATCCAGAGATGCTACCAACTGAAACACAATAAACCACAGGAGAGAGGATCGATAGTTCCGAATCTATGATGCGAATTGGACGAACAATAAAAAACGACGAATAATAGATTTAGGATCGCAAGGATATTAGATGGAAGTATAAATTTCACAAATTTTTGTACGTTAATTATTTACACACACATTTTTCAATATGTTGATTAGTTACATTGAAAACTGCGCGTAAATAATTAGCGTACAAAAATTTCTGTACTGTTACAGAATAGAAAAGTTCTCCAGTAACAAATTCTTTATCTTGTAGCCAATTACGTTAAAAAAATTTTTCGATAAATAAAATATCCTTCACGTGCGTTAACAACTGTTCTCAAAACCATAAATGCATTGGCATTGCATGCTTTGTATTCGGTGATACAAGTCGACACAAGTGTCGTTCTATCTTTGCTGCTCATTGATTTCAAAAAAGATAAAATGTTGTCAACTTTGGTCATTAAATAGAAAAGCACCCATTATTGTCTTGAATGAGCTGAATGCATGCTTAGCTAGTCACGTCACTGATACCGGCACGCCTGGCTTAATTATTGAATGACAAAATGAGTACATGATGTAATGACAGCGTTCGTTGTTATACGATTCTGCATCCTACATCCTACCACTAATGTTCCATAATAATTAATACTAATTCGCTATTGTTCATCATATCAGCGTCATAACATCAAATCACGTTGTCGCGATAACGTGTTATCAATGTATACCATACTCACCGGCGGAGGCCATCATGCGATCTGCTGATTACTAATTACAACGCGAAAACCTCGCTGTTTAACAAGGAAACTCAGCATGACGCTCTACAGCTGTCATTCACTGCCGCTTCTACGTTCCTGCTATTTCTGATGCAATTTGACTTGGGCTGTGATCAAAGTCTCGCTGCAAATGCTTTAAAGTGTTTGATGGATCAATTAGAAAAAAAAATTTCACAAATTGACCAATTAAAAAACGCTTCAAAGCGTTTGCAATATCGCGTTGACTATACCTTTGATGCAACAATGCGAACAAGACAAGAGTTCCCGTGCGTGCGAACATGTGATACACGTTACGATGAACGATGCTAACAATAAGTATACCTATTATTGATCCGCTCGGAAGATGCATTTATTGACAGTCGATCAGTGAGAGATCGCCATTAACGACATTACCACTGGAGATAATATTTGAAAAAAATTCATAGTCGTACCTTTTTAGTTGAAATAAAAACAATCGATTAAAAAGAATGATAAAATGGGAAAAATGAAAAAAAAAATAATATTCAATAACGAGAATAAACGAGGAATATCGTTTCAAATAAATATACATATATCAGCAAAAACAAATGTATTACATTTATTACATTGAAAATTGAATTATGAAAATTGTAGAATATAAAAGGGAGAAATTGATATTTTTTTATGACTACTGTTATAATCTATAATATTATGCGGTAATGCATGTGCAGTATCTATTTAAAAATATTTGAGAAATATTTAATTCTAAGGAAATAAATAGTTGAAAAACCTTCTTTCATTATCTTGATTTGGCTTCCTAATTTAATTACATTACAAAATTAGAAATGTTATTGTAAGCATCTATATTTTAATGAATAAGATATATAGTAAAAGAACTTTTTATCTGCAACATTATTAATTAACTAGATATTGTATTAAAAGAAGGGAATTAGTTATTGCGGAATATATTTTTAATTATGAAATAAATGAAGAAATTAACGAAGAAGATAAACGTTTATAGAACTTTTATTTTCAATTTTTTAATTAAATAAAAATGTGTATTAAAATATTAATTAAGTTATTGGAGAGAACACTTTACCATGATATAAATTTAAAAAAACTAAAGGAGAGATAAACAGTTGAAGACTTTATCTTCTATTTCATTTTTTAATTAAATATTATATTAAAAAAATAAAAATTAGTCATTAGCAATAATTTAACGATAAAATAAAAATTAGTATAATTACAAGCTTTATAATCAAAGCTTGGATTTTTATGAAGAAATCATTTTAAAAGTGATAATATCTTTAAAAGAAGATCAACATCTTGAAGGTGATACCTTTGTCTTTATATTTTCAAGGATACTCGTCAAACTAACGATTTTAATGAAAACGTCATCGCGCCTTTGTTCACATTTCAGTGATCTTTACGTGCCTTTACACATCAGCACATGTGGTCGACTATAATCTTCGTCAAAGTGCGCCGCCTCATGAACGAAAAGTGGCACAAACGTGGTCCGTTTTTGATTTATACCGCTGAGAGCGGTCCTAGTTACAGCTGGAAACGTATATCCGGGACCGGAGAGGTATCTGGAATGGGAGTGTGTGTGACTAGTTGCTATAAAGAATTCTTGGCTTTGAAAGTGGCCGCGACGCAAAACTTATATCTGCTAGATGACTTTTATTAGAATCCTCCCGTGTCCTTTACTCGGAGAAAAAGGTTTAACGGTATGTCCAACATTATAATATATTATATAGAATTTTTTATTTATGAGAGGCAATAAAAATAAATACAAATGGGATTATTTCTCTGTAAATTATCGTAAAAGAATTTTTCGGTTTTCGAAGGCATCACGACATAAAACTTGCCAATTTGCTAGATTATTCTCATTATAATACTCTCCTTATCTTTAACCAAGCATCTTTGATTATAAAATTTTAAATTATTCTGATTATTAAGTTTTATTATTACATATTGTAATAAATCTGAAATTGGATTAAAAAACAATCATAATGAATAAAAATAATTATTTAAGTTATTGTAAAAAATTCTTGTCTTTGAAAAACGGCAGACACGGCAAGACTTGTATTTACACTGAGAGAAAAATATTTGTAAGATATTCATTATAAAATAAACCATTATTTAATACAAAATAAAATGTTATTTCTAGCAAATAAACTATCTATTTTATTTTTTATAATATTAACGAGATATATTTTATGAAAATGTGTATTTAGCCATCACAGTCAAACGTTATTATAATAAAAAAAAATATCGAAAAAACATTTGCTTGCAAATTTTCGATTTTTTTTCAGTGTATCGTATAACGTTTATTAAAATCATTTACTCACTTTAATAGCGAGCAGAGTTTAATGTTAAAGTCTTTAAAAAATACATAATTGTGAAAGATTAAAAAAATTAGCGTAGGAAAAATTATTAAGAAAAAATTCTTCGGCCTCGAAAGAAATCAAATTTTTAAGCTTGCCAGATTATATTCGTAAAATTTGCTTTTGTTTCAAAAAGAATTTCACTTGACGGCTCATGATATATAATGACATACGCAAAGAATTGATGCAATAAAAAGAAGCTTAAATATGTACTTTTCAATACGATTATTCTTCCGTATTCGCACGCTTGAGCGCGATAAATTTATATCCATTGTATAACGAGCGAAAATAATTTCCGGTGGAGATAAATACGACGAGAAATTGACTCTGAGCGTAGCTTAAATCATCGTGTCTTAAATCACCGAAGATAATGTGCTTAAAGATATTTGAATTTCTGTCGAGTTCCGGACGTTTCCATGCGGTTTGCGACGTACACGAACTGTCCAATGTCTATTTTGAATCCCGGAGTATTTATAAACTTACCTTTACCGGCGCGAAGTACAACGTGGTCCTTGTGTAAATGGAATCTCTGTCGATCATGCTGTTAGTCACGTTTTAGCGCCAGATCTAATTCCAATCGAACGTATTATTGCGTCCACTTATGTACGATCACGTATTAATGAATTATTTTTCAATTGTTTCTTCGATCGAATTTCGATATCTGCTTTCGATATCCGAATTAGCACTTAAAAATTATTTATACTATAGATTAATAAATATATTATAATTTCTCAAATATAATAAACTATTCTCTTTCTTTATAGATTTACCTTCACCGACGCGAAGTATAACGTGGCCCTTGCATAAATGGAATTGTTGGCGATCTTGTCATTAGTCATGATTTGGTACTAGACGATTCAATTGATCTCATATTTATCGCATCTACTTCCATACGATCACGTGTTAATCAATTATCTTTTAGTGTTGTTTAAAAAGTTGTTTTCCCGATCGAATTTCGATCGAATATCTATTGAGTTAGCGCCAGTTAGCGCTTAAACATATTATAATTTATAGTGTACTTAAATGTTATAGTTTTTTTTTCAAATATTTAACTATTCTCTATTCTTTTATAAATTCATCTTTATCGATGCGAAATATCGAAGCATGACTTTAATTTGTGTAAATAAATATTTACTAAATTAATATTCAAACATTTATACTATAAAGATTATTAAATATACTATAGGTTCTCTCTACTCTTCTCTTCTTATAGCTGCGCACTAATTCCTGATATTTTGGCTTCCATCCATCCTCGTTAATCATCGCCTTGACAATTGTGAATTTCTCCCTATGTTTAATGTCTCTGATTTTATCTAGAAAATAGTATTCATTTTTAATTATATCTATTTTAATTATCTATTTCGATATGAATATTAAAGATATAAAACAAAAGAATGGCTTATAGATATTATTTAATGCGTTATTAAACACGCGTATCTCAAGTCTCTTCAACCTTCTTGATAAAATGCAGCCTGCATCTCTTCTCTAAGACTAGTAGTGGATTAATCATCTCGTATCAAGGCCTTTACATTCATGCGGCCCTGCGGGGACGAGTCGAATGGTCAGCCAAGGGATTCTTGGGATAATCTCGGAAAAGCGGGATAAATAACCAGACGGTCGGCAGACTGATCCGTTTACTCGTTTATATTTGGATGATGATGCCTTCTCTCGGCCATCGTCGCGGCCTCGCACAAATTGTATCAGTGTGTCATTTCGCATCGCAATTTTATGCAATTTCACTGCGACATCGCGGCTGTTCTTCCCGATCCAAGTCGCATCGGTGGAAAGTGGAAATCCGAGCGAAGCGAATCCGACGGCTTGTTCTCTTCTCATGTCGCATCGGGAAACTGGCGAAGCAATGACGAAAGGAAATGTGTCCTCTTCCGAAGCAATGTTTCCTAGAAAGCGTTCCACATGTATTTTCATTCATTCGAAGTCTTCTAGCGTATGTAGAATTTTAACGCAAAATATCATTTCCATTAGCGAATTCGGTTAAACAGGCGTTGGTGCATATTAAAGTCGTTGTACATTTAATCTGTGTGAAAGTAAAATGTAAATATTTCGAATTATAAAATATAAATTTTACTTAACAGTGCAATAAAATGTGTTCAGAATTTCATGGTTTAATCCGTTTTTATATTAAACACATAGTTTTACGTCAATTTGTGTACGACGACTATAATTTGTATCAGCGTGTACTGACAATGAGTGCATCAATTGAATTCGCTCTATATATATAATATGTGTATGTGTGTGTGTGTGTGTGTGTGTGTGTGTGTGTGTGTGTGTGTGTGTGTGTGTGTGTGTGTGTGTAATGAATTACTCTTAAGCACGTTTTCACAATATATAAAATTCATTCACGAATTTCTTGATAACTTTTAATTTTCAGATAACCATATATTGTGAAAAACGAATTTTAGAATTTTTTTTTAATTCATTTTAAACACTCTATATGAAACTGATTGTGCAACTTGATTTTAATACACTGACGGATTCAGTGAACCCGAACAGTTTTTTCAATTAGTGTTATGAAAAATTGTAACAAAATTGTTTTTCACAACCTTATACAATTTTAAGTCAACATAAATTTATTCTTCGGATTTTGACTATTAAAATAAAAAAAAAATCACTCAATTACGTTAAGCAAAGATACATTAATTTAAAGTACACTGGACTCGCGAATATTAGTTAAGAAAAGTTTTGGAACGAATATCGATTAGCATTAATTGCGCGATATTTGTGTGATTGTGATTTATCATCTAGTCGAGCGACGCCTTCGGGTACCGCGGTATACATCCGTCAAATCTTTTTTCATTTTCTTTTTCCATGGAACGACAGCGTAGTACGAGAGATTCGGCGACGACCGAGGCTTCACCGAGCGAGAGAATCTCCCGCGCGTTTCCCATGACAGGATGGACGGATTCGTGCCACGTGATACTGTTTTGACTGATACACGCCTGCCAGTAGAATCCCATCGCAAGGAAAAACGAAACTAGAGAGTGACGGAGAGGATGGAGCAGAAAACGAGGAAGGGAACCATCTCGCGACTTGCTCCCGTGGGACAAAACGCACAAACGTTCCTCGATGTCCCTCTTGTCATATGAAACGTCATTGTGAAAAAGAACATCTCGGAAAATATTTTGGCTTTTTCTTACTGAACATGATTCGTAGGATGGAGCAAAGGTTCTAATTATTAACATCCATCGTGACGATCCATCAACTCTCACGACTTTTTATGATGAGTCAGAATTACTGCGTATACAATTTCTATAAAATACATTTTAAGTTCTTTAAATTTTGTTAGATAAAAGAGAAGTGATTAGACTGATTTACATTAAACTGCTATTGGCACTTTTGCGGGTCAATCGTCAATTATAATTATTAATTTAGAGATTGGTGAAAGAGGTCTAATATCCATTTCTGCCAATGTAGATAACTTCAATTAGGTTAACTCGATTTAACTTACCTTTCATCCTTTTCTGATTCTTAAAACTAGAAAAAGATAAAAAGTTAGTTAAACCAAGATTAAAGTTAACCTAAATTGATAGAAATGGACATGAGTCTTATCGAAATTGCCTTCAATTAAATATATTATGGACTTTGTTCTACAATTTGACACATGATTTTTAAACCAATGTTATAAACTCATTGTTATGAACCCATTTAGTTTACTCATGCTTAAGACGAAGACATTTGCAGCTGATATGTGTTTTTCGAACGATTTAGGCTTATAGAATAATATTATTTACTTTGAATTTGAAAAATAAAAAGAAAAAAAATAAGAAGACACTTCCATGCTGAAGAGCATAAACTTCAAATTTAATTCTAAACAAATTTTCTAGAACAACAGAATCAATTTTTTCCTAATTTCAGAATTAATGAAACATAAATTGCTTATGGTAAATACGTAAACTTAAAAATACGAGACTAAATTCGCAATTAGACTAAATTGAAAATTCGAAACTAAATTGCAATAATCACCGTCTGCCTTTTAGCGTAACCCAATAAGATACTTCCCGTTGCACATGCAGATCGCAATGCGTTTGAGCGCCATTTGCCCTTTGGCCCTTGCCAATTTGTGAGTAACCTTAAGTTTCAATTATGTGAGATCGTTTTATATGACGAGTTAAAAAGCGCCCTTTACGATTCGACATCCGGACGGCGGGCGAGAACAAACAATTTAGATCATATACCCGCTTTTAATTCCCGGGATTCCACTTAGACGATTTTACACCGCCGGTTAGTAAAACTGTCGACTAATTGTTGGCGAGCGCCATGCTCATTACCGGTGTCTCGAATTTCAAAAGAAAAAATTCTTTCATCGCATTATCGAGAGCATGCAGGTCGTCGAGGTCCAAAACACGTGTCGATCTATATATAACCGGCTGAAACACGCAGACCCTTCCGATCTTTACGCTTCAAACTCGACAATAGTACCGTAACAATTTAGCATTTGTGAAATAATAGACCCTGAGTGCCATCAACTTGACAAAACGATGCGTGGTATCGAAGAATTAAAAAAAAATTAGTTAGCTATTACAAAAAATATCGCATTTTACTGAATGACATAACATCATTGATTTCTTGGTGGATCTCAATCAAAGCCATTACATCATTAGGATTTAACAAAAAAACCAGACCTAAAACTAACAAAAGAGAAATCTAGAATAATTCTTATCAACTTTAAGTTCAATTTTCGATATTATTCCTACATGTACAATCGCTGTTTTATTCTCTCCGTTTATAATCTTTTTTTTTTCAGTCCAAAATTTTGTACTGTTTTAAACTTCCTAAAAATATGGGAAATCCAGGAATACTTTCCAACAACTCTGTTACATTATCGAATACGTTATAAAATATTTAGGGGAAGGGAATCAGATTTCGGTTTCTTTTATTTCGGAAAAATTCGAGAGTGAACTTCACTCTTGTGCCAAAAAAAGACCCAGATTGCAGAAGGATTATGATAAGCATATAACTTCAAATTCATTTTCTTCTAATAGTAGAACTATGTAACTCACTAAATAACATTCAACATATAAAAGAACAATAAAAGAATGTTATTATGCGTTAAATGAATTGATGTAATTCCAGTCTCGGTACTTTGATCCCCATTTTATTGGAAGTTCAACATCAGACGGTTCGTACCCAATGTTCAACGTGCGTTAAGCGACTTATGGTGTTTGCAGTGTGCGTCGACGGAAATAGCGTTACAGCGTGCACGGCCAAACAGCGTGCAGAGAAAAGAAGATAGAGAGCAACGCGGAGAGAAGCGTCACGCACGAAGGAGAGAAGAAACCTTCAAAGTTCTGCCCAGAAGAAGATGAAGGAGAGAGAGAAAGGCGTGGCGAAATGGACGCGATGAGAACGACATGGAACGAATTTCCGAAACGAAACCAAGAAGGAGGAAAGCAAAGGAGGAAAAGTGAAGAGAAGTTTCGAAGGCGAATAGGACAGGCAGAGCGGTGGAGAGAAAACAGGCATAGTGAGGACGAAAAGGAAGAGATGAAAAAGGAATAAGGGGGATACGAAGAGTGAGAAGAAGCGTAGCAGACTCTTCCTTTTCTAGAGGGACAGGTGCACGCCTCTATTTTGGCGATGCCGGCCGGCGAATGTTCAGTCCAATCTCGTAGAGCGAAATCGCGACATTCCACCGCACAGCTCCTCCGCACAAGCAAGCTCTTCGCCCACTTCTCCTTGGTCTCTTCCGATCTCTCTTTTGCCATGCGAGCTTGCGACATCTTCGTGGCATGTCGCCCTGTGACGTCCTCTGGTTTTCCACCCTCTCTCACGTATACGAAAATTACATAATGCATCGTTTAATGGTTCTCTCTGATGTCGTTTCTAGAAGCTTTCAATAATTCTTCGAAATTTATTTTGAGTATTATAAAAGCTTCTTTCTCACACTGTTAAATATCAAAGGAGTGATGGTAATCCTTTCAGTTAAATAACAATTTGTTATTTTTAACTTCATGTGTGTCAAAATGTAAATTAATCCATTTCTGTGGTTAGCTTCAAAGTAAACATTTTAATGTATACATTTAGTAAATAATAAACTAAATTCGAATCAAATTTAGTACATTTTCTAATGATATGGTGAGGAACAGTGACGAGTTACAGAGATAATTAAAAATAATTCAAATTGGATGTAAAATTTGACATTACAAATTTAACAGTGCAAACGTATAAATATAATTAATTAATTTTATGCAAATAGTAGGACACGCTGAGCATATTTTCACTTCTAACAAACAGAAATAAAAGAAATAAAAAACTTTTTATTTCTGTGTTAAATTTTGGAGGAAAGATAAAAAAGAATATAATTCCCGAAATATCGAGTGCGAGAAGTTCAAAAAATCTTGTAATGACTTCAAAGCAATTCGTCTAAGTGGACTTCTCAAAGGTATTAGTGCCATATTAGTTACACTGTAATATACTAAGTAAAGTGACAAAATTGCTAATTAAATTATTTAGATTCCCATATTGTGTTATAATTAAAAATAGGTATATACACTGTACAAAGTGAAAATAATAATGATAATTTATAAATATGTAATTTTACTGACTACTTTTAATTTTACTCAAATTATTTAATATAAAATTTAATACATTGCTTCTCTCTCTCTCTCTCTCTCTCACTATCACTCTTATAGAATTATTATATGTACTATAATTGTAATATAAATTCAAACAAAAATAATTTTAACGCATTTCAAATAATTACATACATTAGTATTACTATTTATAGATTTACTCTATAATAAGAACACATCCACGAACATACAATCACGATAACTACGATTTCACGTTCTGCATCTGAATAAAGCATATCATTTTGAACTTTAAATAAAGTCTCTCGTCGATTTAATTTTCCTCATATTTCGCATGAAATAAGCTCTCAACAGAGTTTATGTGTGAAAACATTGTAGCTTACATCCGATTAGCCCGTTTCACATAAATTTCGACGATGGTTGAAATTAAAAAGTTATTTCATCACTCTGCCATGGCTTCTTCCACTTTGTTTGTTTCTCGTGCGATGGTACCTATATCTTTCTCGCCCGCATTTGCGTTTGAGTTAAAAGCAAGAAAAAGGAAAAAGAAAGGATCACTTTATGCCTCCATACGTGGAATGACGAAAGGAATAGCCACGAAAACTCGAAGAATTCGGGAACACTGAATTCTCGGCGCCAGAAAATGCGAAACGACGGCGTCTCGCATCGGCATCTTTCTCCGTGATCTTTCTCCGTCGTCTGTATTTCGCTGCTTTCTTTCTCGACTGCTATTTTCTAGTCGCTTTACACACCACGTTATTCTCACGCGTGCCGAACGCGCCGCGCAATCCGCGGTCGAAATACCGACGCAAGTGTATGTCGAATGTAGAAGAATTCCGTCCTAATTAAGACAACTTTTAGCGAAAAGCAGCTATGCAATCTATAGAATGACAGTAATGTCTTCATCGAATCAATCATTTTTTTCGCGGAAAAAATGATTTAGCTGAAATGTTTAAAAATGTAGGAAAATACACACAGATCTGAAAATGTAATTAAAATAAAACATAATCCGTAATATTGTAAAAAATATGATATTCCAGCAATTTAAAAATCCTATTAGTTGTTTAGATAATAATTATTTTAATATTAATTGTTAAGATAATATTAATTTTTCTAATTTTTTTGATCTAACAACATGATTTTCAGATTTTTATCTAGCTAAATTTTTACTATATTTTTACTTGTACATGAAAAAAAAGATAAAATAATTTTTATCTTTTACAAGATTTGTAAAAATATTCTGGGTATTTTTGCAGAACTTCTGACTCTTTACTTACTTTAAAGTAAAAATACCAGAGGTGTAAGGTAAAATAAAATACATTACAATAAATTAAAAATTATAATAAATCCATTCAAGTTATTTTATAATAATGTACATCATACTATTCTCAAGATTGTAAACATGAACTCCAAATTTTATACACTTGTACTTTTTACCGTGCAGTAAAGTAAATTTTATCCGCTGAGACAAAAACTTCCCGATAAAATAAATCCTATTGAGATATATGATAATTTAGATTTGTTTTACAAAATGTCAAAAATATCTTATTAGGTGTTGGAATTAATTCGTAGCGTTTTACAAGTGATGGGAAGTACTTTCATTAATGTATTTTTTAATGCTCATGTGAAATAAATAACATTCTTTCATTAAAAAACGCTACGAATTAATTCCAACACCTAATACAATATGATTCAATGTTTGCTCATTTATCCGAAAAGTAAAGTAAATCTTACGTAAGCCCTGTCCCTATATATAAATTTTATGGACTCAACTCCATAAAATTTAGAATTCTAGCGTATACTATTCTACATTTTTCTGTGTATATAAAAAGATCAATTATTTTTTTAATGATACTTTTTATTATAAAATAGAACTGGAGATACTTTTTAAATAGAATGACTCTCTGACTATGTATATTAATCTTTTTCTTTTACTGTTTGCCTTGATCTAGCCGCTTTCTCGTCCTCATTAATTTCAAGCCACGGTTGACCGGTCCGAGGGAAGAGGACCCCACGCCGCTAAGTGCGAACGAAAAATGTTAGACGCCAACGGGAAATGTGACGGAATCAGGACTCGTGCGTGTAACTACATACATACACACGGATATATACACATAGCGTTGAAGCCGCAGCATGTGTCAGTTGGACTGAATGGACGCCTTGAAACGCCACGAGATTTATCGATGCATTAGTGTTCCCGAAGTCAGCCGGGTGAGTCGCGTGGCTGACGCCTCTCGTCCGGCAATTTCCAGATTTATCGAAGAATTCCGAGGTAGAGATCCTCAAGGCCAATCATTTGCCTTGTCCAAAAAGCGCATTGACTCCAGCCCGAGTAATCTCGGCCTGAGAGATCGGAGGTGAGTATTGTGAAAAGGATGATAGAAAATAATGCAGACAGAAGTACGCGGAGAAATATTGGATTGTAAAAATAAATTGTAAAAATAAAGTATAAATTTATGCTCGAGAAATTAGAAGTAAGAACATCGCTCGTATATGCGTAAAAATAGCAAATTTATGATCAGAACTTAAGTCTCTGATCTCTCTCGTTGTAAGAGTTTGTATTAAGGGATAAGAGACCATCTGAGATGACTAAAAAGTTATTAACTTTCCTTACTTACATGATCCAAGTTATGAGATTCATATTCATAAGAGTTCCTCCTCTAGAAAGATGAGTATGTGTATATATAATATATGTTCATACTTCTTCATCTTTTTATCATATTAAGTAGATTAAATTCAATATGAAACCACAGATTTAAAGTATGAATTAAATGTAATGAAAAAAATTACTAAATTTTTGTTTAAATAGTACTGACTTAATATTTACTTACGATAAATAAATATTTACTAAATAAAAAGATGACCATTAAATAAAATTAATTGTTTCCATACCAAATAAATATATATTCCTATTTAATAAATATTCAGTATTATCAAGTACTACTTAATTAAAATTTTTTTTAAACAATCATTTTTTAAAAATATTGACAATATTGTAGAGAAATAGAAGCAAATTTGTTATAAAACTTTTGTACAAAGCACATCTTTTAATATTTGAAATAATTTTTGAGATATAATGGAAAAAGCTAATGAAAAAGCGTTTTATCTATAAAGTGTGATTTCACTTTAGCATAATATAATGAAAAAAAGATTAAAAAAGCACTTTACCTATGAAAAGAGATTTCACCATTGTAAATGTACTTTCGCTTAAAACTTTTTTAAATCCATGTTTACTATGGAACCTGATATATGCTTCTGTATAGTTTTCTCTATAAAAGCACTCGATGAGGAACACCTGATAAGAGCATCATGTTTTAGTAGCATATGTTATAAATATTTTATGAAATATTCAGTGAATAATTTAAAATAGAAAAAAGAGACGTTGATTCGGCGATATACAATATTGTAAGTGTCATTATTCAGAGCAGCATATTAAAGAAGAAGAAGAAGTAACTAAAGTAACACAGAGGAAATAACTAAAACAATGAACGATACCGTTTTTTAAGGAAATTTATGAATGTTCTACAATCATCAAATTCAATTCATATAGAAACGCCCTACTCTGAAACTTTTTTAAGAATACAAAAGATAATCATAAGTACTACAATTGAATTAAAGATTCTGCCATCAATCGCCGCGATGTTTATGGATTCTGCTCTTTTAATCCATTTAAGTGAAGCTGTGATTTTTGAAATTTTTGAAAGCAATGCAGTCTTGACTTTTAGAGTACAATTTCAATTGCTATTCATTGAAATGTAATTTAAACAATAAACAGATATTTTACACCGAAAAAAGTTTACATATTTTTTTAAATAGTACTAAGTAAACATTTTTAGTACAATAAATAAATATTTATTCGATAAAAGGTGATAGTTAAACTAATTAATGGTTTTTATATCAAATAAATATATATATATATATTTCCATTTAGTAAATATTTATTTAGAAATTTTATTCAAATAAATATTTATTAAAATTTAACTTTTTGTCAGTGCATTTATATTTTAATTTATAAAAATTAATTTAGAAGTTAATCCTCAAAATATCAAACAGAAGAATAATTTGTATATGTCCATAATGTATATGTCCATTATGTATAATTACTAATTTATTTTTTCTCTTATACAGTACCAGAAAAATACTTGGAATACAGAAAAACTTGCTGTTAGATCACACATTAACAACAATTTAATATAATACGATCATGAACCAATGCGATAATGGTAATCCCTTTCGCGAAATCGATAAATCTGCGAGGATAGCGGAATAAATCGCCGTCAACGCGCAAGCTGCTAATAAATGTATTTTCCCGAGCGAGAGCAATACACGGCACCAACCTCGATATGTCCCACGAGGATCGCCGAATGCGTTTACGGCTAATCAAAATCGCGTGGACCACCTGGAATAATTAACGGGGCGATGATGCGCGATGGTCCGCGTGGGATTTCTGACGATTCATTCATGCGAGCGGGACGTTGGGAATATTCGTGATACCGGGGAGGGGGAGGGAAAGAGGGATGCTTTACAGTATCGAATGGGGGTGGCAGGAAAAGCCTGTAGGTTCGTGAATCATAGCGCCCACGCGAGAACACCATAAAAATAATGCAGCATGCGTCATGATATAGCAAACGTGACTCATCACCCTATAAGCGCATATGTATCGCACTCGTGTCACAAGATTGCATCGACAAGTCGCAGGACGCGAGATCCCCATTTCCAACAACGCGAGAAATTATGTATCTCGCGGATAAAAGCACAGCTGTGAACGCGAATGCGATACGGGCGATGCATTTCAAGGCACGCGCGGGTATCGTGACTGAAAATTGGTAAATGCATAACGTGACCAAGTCCATAACAATCGAACAAGTGGCAGTCCCGCATTATTGCGGAGACTACCGACAATTAAATTAACAAATTGCGATGTAATTTTGGCTGCGACGCACATAGCTTGAGAAATGATTAATTAATTGAGAAAGGCGTGAGAAAGTAGGAAGACGAGTCACAACTTCCACGAAAGAATTAAGAAAGTTAGCCGAAATTTACCGCGCCAGACAAGCGCCTGGTAAACGCGAGCGGTAAACATCGAGAATTAAAATTTAACGTCTGTGTCAACAAGTCGCAGGTATAGAGTTTGTTCAGAGTCTGTCCTCGAATTAGACGCGAGCTGAGAAAAAATGACATTTCACGGATGATTAATTGATCGCTCGTGACAAAGAGAAAATGATGAAGTGCACCTCGAGTTTTAACGATAGCGCGATAAGTCCGTCATCCCCGAATCGTACACAGTTGGAGTGATATCGACCAGTTCTGATATTTCTTAGTCATCGCCGACATTTCGTGCTGGCTTAGAGGAGCACGAAATGTTTTTCGTGAGTCACTAATAAGAGAGTTCATTTCAGAATTAAATGCTTTGCCAGTACGCAACGTCAACTAAACGTCAGATGCAATAAACATCCAGACGTTTCGCCGACTCTCGTGGAACGTAAGGTTGGTTATTTCATGTTCAAAGGTAGTACCATTGTCATAATATTTTGTTAAGATACATTAATGTATTTCATTTCTACATATAAAAGTTATTTAAAGTTATTTACTGTTCCGTTTTAAATAAAAATTATGAAATAAACTAGAATTTTTAACATACACATAGACTGTAATATGATAAATTGCATATATAAATTTATAAAAACAAAATTTATTTCCAATACCTGAATTTTAAGATATTAATATTGTGTTTTCTTATCTATGAAAACGACATTATATCAACGTATTATATTTTCCGTAGTAATATTTCATGTTATAGATATTTTGTTATAGATATCTTAAAGATTGCTTATAATTAACTTCTACGTTCTCGCGTATTAAGCAACTCATTATTCCCTCTTGTTAGGGAAAAAGGAGTATGTAACATTCTTGCGATATATCGATGCCATTTTTGGCTAAAGTTGCGTTTAATTGTTGTATTTGTGCTTTTAATTTATGATAATAAAAAATATGTATCGATCAAATTAGAATGACGAATGTATATTCAAAGTTATTTAAAAAATATTATACTTATATTTAAAGAAAAAAAAATTTATTTCACATTGATCGTTTTGTTTGTTGCAGTACTAATTATCGTCATTGATACGATATCGTCATTGACGACATAATTGGGGCTGCGTTCCGATATTTACTGAAAATCTATAGTTACGTGTACTATAGATCCATAGATTTTCAGCAGTGAATATCGAAACGCAGCCTGGAAATAATGTGCAGTTTGCTTGTAATCAGTTCTATCGAATGATGAAATTATAGCGTGGTATTGTGATACAAGGAAAGCAAATCACTTTACAGGTAAAATTCCAAATACCTATCATGAACTAAAAATCACTGAGTGTGTGTGCGTGCGTGCGTGTGCCTACATTTCAAAGTTCTTCAATTATCATATTTATTTGTACTGCAAAAAATTTTAGGAAAAGAGAGAGAAGAAGAAGAAAAGGGAGAGGAGGGAAGAGAGAGAAAAAGCGAGAGTTTTCAAACTGTAAAATGCTTTTGCAAATAACTCTTTCTGATCAATTTTGCCAAAGTAAACTCACTTTAAATTTGACTATTTTTCCAAGGTGCGTAAATGTTCTAATTTCCATTGGTAATGTATACTTATATGTAGATACATACTATATTTACATACATATTCGCTCAACGTTTCAATGAAAATAAGATTACAGCATTATAGCATTAAGATCCAATATTTCTTAGTCACTGACGTTTCATGCTGATCTGAGAGAGCACAAAACGTTTCTTGTGAATCATTAATAAGAAAGTCCATTTCCAGTTAAGAAATAGTAGTGCTTTGGCAGTATGCAACGTCAACTAAGTGCCAGATGTAATAAATATCGAGGCGTTTCGCTGGTTCTCATAGAACGAAGGTTGATTATTTCGGTGGAATCGTATACGTTTATTTCACATCTTCCGTGTAATCGTTTCCGTGAAAACACGCATTACTACGTCATAACTCGGTATTATAGTCGAGTAAATTTTCCTCTAACTCCGAATAAATGAAAAATGTACAATAAATATGAATAACAGATATTTAAATAAAAATGTAAAAAATAAAATTTTAATTAATTTAACGAAAAGGATAAAAATTATATAAAATCTCAAATGATTTAATTTAAATTTATTCAAAAAAAAAAAATATGAATTTTGTGCCATCTCGATTTTAAATTTTCTGAAACGCTTATCAATTAGCATCTATTTCCGTACATAAAAGATACATGTAAACGTGTAACGTTATGTCGTAATGTTATGTCGTAAAATGAGTTGGATGGTAATAACCAAGCTTTAACATCATCGTCTGTCCGAGGGGATAAATTGGAAGTAGTAATTTACGATCTTACGCACACGCTTTGAACCGGAAGAGTAATTTTCGTAGCCCGCATAAGGACGATTAATCTTCTAGGAAATCGAGAAGGCGTAACCGATGCGTAAATCTACATAAGTAGCTATGGACGCTAAGTAGCACGAGTTTTCGTCACGGGTAATTCGTTAAATTTATTTGTTAACGCTTTGTTGTACGTCTCTCGAGCGAAAATAAGGCATAAAGGATGCGTTTCTAAATACCATCAAAAATCCATTTCTGCGTCTATCTTGTGTTCAAAAGTGCCGAGAAGAAAGAGCATTAGCGTTTTTATACTCGTAGCAGCACTTTGATAGTGTGTACGTTTCCATCGTGATGAAAAAAAAACAAGAGGCAAAAACCACATTTTAGTACGCTTCGAGAGTCTCGAGTGGCTCTCCTTGGATCCCCGTTGCTTTACGAGGCGAGTAGAATCCGTCGAATCTCCCGGACGATCGTGAACTTTTCTCCGGGGACCATTCGTCGAAAGCAGAAAAATTCTCAAACGGATATATAAGAAACAGGAAAACACTTCTCAAATGGATTCGCCGAGATCATGATAGTAATCCGATTAAAAAGTGTAATTAAAGTTATTTCAACGAGACGTATTCAATTTCTGCGGAATTATTTGACGTTCGCCGACACAGTAATGACATTTCATATCGGTTTAATAATGGCTTTATTTCATTTGACAAACGTAGCACAACGAGATAAAACGCGCGCGCCCCGGGGCCACCCACCCCGAGGGCACCCATAAATTACGTCGGCAATTCGTAACAATTACGTCTCTCTCTCATATTCTATTATTTATGCCTAGGAAGGGCTACCGTGAGCCTCATCCGCCGTCATAGGGATGCTGGATATCGATCCCTGCCTTTTCTCGGCCGCTTATCGCTCATTACGAAACGCACGTGCGTACAACCGCATTCAACGTTTATCGGGCGGCGAAAGGGATCATTTGGGGCTTTAGGGGTAGCTGGAACAGAATCGAATGAAAGGACGCACGACACCGCCTGGCTAACATCATGGACAAATAGATGCACTGCTCGATGCAGCGATAGACATCGAGACGAATGATGTTCGAATCCTGTCAATGAATCGTGAGATAAACGTCACGTGGCGGATACTCGCGATAGCAGGCGGCGTGAACCATTAATTGAAATTTAAATGAATATCGGTGCGTAACATTGATAAAGAACTAATAAAGTATCGTATTAGATATATATCGTATTAGATATATATCAAATTGTGACTATATTATACAGAGAATGATTCATTTTAATCTTAACAGGCAAATATTTCGAAAACAGGTAATTTATTTTATCAATAAATATTCCAAATAAAAGCTGTATGGTATAAGAGAGGGACGTCATCATTTAATGTTTCCTATATCATACAATTTTTTACTTAGAATGTTTTTTGATAAAATTACATATCATCGAGATTTGTTTGTTAAGATTAAAATAAACCCGATATATATCACCCGATATATATCATTAAATATTATCAATTGCGATATTTATGTGTCTTGTACAAATTTTTCCAGAGAGATAAACTAAATTAAATCATACGTCACTAATTGGCTATCGTATCGTTATCTTGGTTTATCAGAGCGTATTTAGTTCCTACGTCAATTTTTCTAATAACGAGTGATATTTTTGCTCTTTTCCAAGTAATAGATTTTTTTATAAATAAAAAAATAATCTTCATTTGTTGATGAAAATGATTATTTGCTAAGACACATAAGTGGACGGAAGATATAGATGAAATTCTCGAGTCTTTCAAAGCGTGCATCCATTGCGCCGCACTCGCGTTCACTTCATCTGCATATAAACAAATCTATGATGGGGTGAGAAGAAAAATTTGTTCGGTTAAATAAACTGCGGTCCGCCAAAAAAAATAATGTTAAAATCACCGTTAAAGTGAAAACCTCTATTTCCGTCGCAGCAACGAAACAATCTTTTCGTTTATTGAATTAACAGTATAAATATTTATTCTACAACAATTATCACTGTTATTTTGGAAATTTATTTAGCCTCTTTCTGCGAAAGTTGTAGTGGGAACACGAAAATATATGAAAATTTGTGTCATCAATGCCAATAATATCTTAATCCACGAATCATTTAACACTATATCAGAATAATTATATTAGAATAATTATAGAAAATATTTTAAAATTATAATAACCATATTAGAATAATTATATTAGAATAATAATATTAGGAACACCATATTAGAATAATTATAGAAAAAGTTTCAAGATGATAATTTCAAAAACGCATCTGAAAGTTTCATTCTTTCTCTGTTAAGATGTCAAATTACTTCTTTAATGATTACACATATGTCATATTTCCAAAATAATGACACAATTACGAAAACAATGCAGATTATTTTACATCATATTTAAAAGTAATTTGCAAAAAGTCATTTAGTAGTTTACAAAAAATTAATTAGTTGTTACAAAAAATTTAGACTGGATCAACAATTATTTCAATAAGAAGTAGTATTTTTTTAATTATGGAAATATATATACAGAAACTTATTAAAAAATATGTAGTAAAGTCTCAATTTTTTAATGTAAGTACTTTAAATATTCAAATTAGTTTATATATATATATATATGTGATCTTCAATTTTTCTGATTGAAATACAATAGAACATATCTGAAAAAAAAAAAAAAAGATTTTACTAGAATGAGAGTCTAGTTAAATATATAAACCTGAAACTAATTTTGTTGGACATAAAAACAAATGTGTGAAAAATTCAAGCATGAGTAGTCCTGCAAAAATTTTTAATATCTTAGCAATCAGCTTGAACATTTTACATAATTATTTTAATAGGTCAACAAAAATATTTTCAAATATCTAGTTCAATTTTTCGATTTTCTTTAGCAAAACTATTCTTTCTCCATGTAGCAGCTTGTTATTTCCGATATATTAACATAGATAATTATCGTTTCATTAACGACATATTATGCGTTGGCGATTACGCAATTTGCAGCAGTTTTCCGGGTAATCACTTACAGGGCATTGAGCCCAAGGCAGAGGCAGGCCTGACAGGCCAGCCGGCGAAAAGTGCTCCTCACGTGCTACGTCGCGCATATTTACGCGGGTGTGTACGCCGATTAGATGAAAGAAGATAGAGAGAGACAGAGAGAGGAGGGTTGAAGTTGCGTGGCATCCAGCGAGGGAGAGAGCTCGGAAGGAACGACGCCGATGGGAATCCAGAAATAGAGAGGCTGCGAACCGAAGCGCCAAGGCTAGAAAATTTTACAGGCGCCGTAAAACCGTGCGGCCCTGCGTGCCGCGCGTGAACGCGGTCGCCATGCCGCTACTACTTGTTTCGCAACGACGAAATTTGAACGGAAGCGAGAGAGTGCGTTGGAGAGAAGCGTGCATTTTATTTATAGGAAGTTTACGCTGGCGGAAACGAGCGCGCGAATGTTCGCGAGAGCGATTGCGAGGCGCTAGGGACAACGTGAAAATTCTCGTTTCTCGCGGGCGTTTCTGCTTGGCAAAACTTGCGATGCAAATGCGCCTAGCAAATTCGCCTAATGAGCCTAAGCCGTGGTGAGTAATGGTAGCGACAATAATAGCGACGGGGACGCGTTAGTAGTAATAATAATAGTCACTCCGCACCGCGAGATGCGTTTGCTAAGTTTGGGTACACATTTGTGAACTATATGTACTTGGAAAGTAGTTAAATTGAAATTAAGGATTTGTCTCATTTTAGTGGAAACCATAATCGGAGTAAACATCGAATTTACTCCAAGAGATTGCGAGATATTTTCAAGTTGCAGGAACAAAATATACCAGTGACAAACAGGAATTTGTGGCACTGTAGAGGATATGACGCGCTCGAAGAAATAGGATACTTTTGATAAACAATCTAATAAAAGACGTAGTGTATATAATTTCAAATTACAGAAAGAGATATAATTATGAAAAATATTACTTTAGAGAGAATATACCATTAAAAAACGATTTTTTTGCTGAAGCATTTAAAAATGTAATTTTAAATTCACACCGAATTATTTAAACATTAAAGATCCAGCTGGCCCGTTTAGGGCCTTCATTTCCTATTTGTTGCATTAAAAAATTTTTAGCCAAATATATAATTTTGTTGAACCATCAAAATAATTACACAGGAAATTCAAGCATAATGAGCAATGCTGAAAAAAAATTTTAACATTTTACCAACCAGTTTGTGTATGCCCTAATAATAATTATTTTAATGGTTCAACAAAATTATTTTTTCAGATCTGTATCTATAACTAAATTTTTAGATGCTTCCGCAAAACTATCATTTCCATGTATTTATTCCATTGGGAATTAGTGTTTTAATGTAAGTAATTTGCTGTCTGTGATTCAAGAATCTTATTTACAGGAACTATTTTTAGAGAGCAAACATTAGAGACCTGATCCTGGCAGAAAACATGAAATACTTTTAACCAACTGAAAATATGTTTATAAAGATCCCGCGTCTCCGGAATGCACATTCGTCGATCGAAAGGCCAACGTCGCAGTTCTACGTTTATTTGAGAATTTTGTTTTCGAAAGTCACTCTTTCTCTCGGAGAGCAAACACCAGGCTGGATCCTGCGGCGGAGGATCTCAGAATGCTTTCCCCGCTACAAAAGCAAAACAGAAAGTGCGCGAGCGCGGTTGGTGAACACTGAACACGCGTGACAGGCAGGAAATCATGGCACGCGTGAAAACGTTGCCCCGAGTGCAACAATAGGGTCCCTGGGCAAACAAGCAGAATTCGATGTATCGTGGCGCCGACAACACGACGCGACGCTTCGAAATATGCTCGGTTCTTTCAGAACACATTCCTGACCCTCGCTTGCTCCGAAACTCAATGGTCTCTGCTCCACCCTCTGGGCTAGCTCGAGATTGCTGTAGCTGCGTTTCCAACCCCTCCGGCCGGCCGGCCGGCTCGGCCAGCATCGCGTAATCGTCCGTACGATGACACGCCAGAAACCCACCCCTATACATTTATTCCAGCGCACCAAACTCGGCACTCGGGGTTGCCTTTTCCGTGGCGGAAGGATCGGGAAGGAGACGCGCGGCGGAGCGGAACGCACGCGTGTGCGTGTGCGTGTACGCGCGAACGCACACGAGGTATTCGGTATAGCGTACTTTTCCAATGGGGGATTGTAACCGGCAGAATTTCGGCGTGATTCAATTCACGATACTGTGGATATACATGGTCTACGGAGACAGTAAACATAATGTTTCGCATTGACTGTCTAGCGCTGTCGTTGAAAATGATCAAACACATAGATCGTTTTCAATTGTCTGAAGCAATGAAATTTGAATCCGGCGGAATTACGCAGAATTCACTAATTAATCGAATCATGAATTGAGAGGAACTCAATAGAATTCGATATATCTAGCTTCAGGCAAAATCTGTATTATGTACCGTCCATTTGCCTGAAAAATGTATATCCCAAATAAAGTTGTTAACCTTAGTTCTCTATTATAGATTGTAACCAATTAAAACAAAATTATCAAAAAACCATAAATGCTATAGATAAAATCATTATGCACCGTTATTCACCTGGAAAATGGACGTTTAAAGTTATTAATTCTCAATTATACGTTGCAATTAACACGAACAAAATTATCAAAAATCATAAACGCTACAGATAAAATCTATATTATGCACTCATTTTCTTGGACATTTAAAATGGATATTTAAAATTGTTATTTTTATAGTTCTCTGTTAAACATTGAAATCAATTTAGATAAAAAACTATAAATACGTAAAATTATTATATACCGTCATTTATCTGGAAAATGGACTTGTTAAATAAAATTGTTAATTTCCTATTATACGTTTTTATTAAAACGAATAAAATTATTAAAAGATTATAAATGTTACAGATAAAATCTATATTCTCTACTGTCATTTACCTGGAAAATGGATATCTCAAATAAAATTGTTACCCTTAATTCATTATTATACGTTATAATACGAATAAAATTATCAAAAAAATATAAATGCTACGAATAAAATCTATATTCTCTACTGCCATTCACCTGGATATCTGGATATCTCAAATAAAGTTGTACTTTTAGTTCTCTATTATACGTTATAATACGAACAAAATTATATTAATTAAAAGCTACGAATAAAATCTATATTCTGTACTGTCATTCATTACTGGAAAATGATATCTCAAATAAAATTATTACCATTAGTTCTCTATTATACGATATAATACGAATAAAATGATCAAAAAGCTGTAAATGCTGTAAATAAAATCTAATTATATATCGTTATTCGCCTGGAAAATAGATATTTCAAATAAAGTTGTTATTCTTAGTTTTCTATTACACTATAACTTATAACTTATAATACGAACAAAATTATCGAAAATTATAAATACTAAGGTTAAATTAATGCTGCAAAGGTTGTGTTTTGTACTCAAATTTATTTTCTCCATTATTCGAGCCAAATATAAACTATTTTTCGGACCTTATAAACTATTTTTAGAGAAGAAATCTCTCTCAGAGATAAGTGTAAAATCTCTTTAAGTACTCTCTTTTTAATTCTTGGCTTTAATTTCAATAAACATTATTAAAGTATGCCTACATTGCGCGTAAAAATAGAGATACAGTTTGCAATATCAAATTCCTGGAATTCGATCTATAATTTGCGAAACTGAAGAAAATGGAATTCTGTTTCTAATTTTATCTGCGATATGTAATACAGGAAATATTTGAAAAATTGAAAACATTTAAAAAATACGACACGAAATTATAAATTTTGCTATAAATTTTATTACGAATTATAAATAGACCATGGTAAAGAATTAAAGCTGTACATGTTCAGTACACTTTATAAAAACCAACAAAATTTAACAGTCTTCGTGTAACAAGCAGAGCAAGCGTTACGCTTTACATCCTTGTATTATTCACTGCGGTATTTGCATGCGTTACTTAGACTCTTATTTAGCATTACTCCCACGTCCACGCAAATGCACCTATGCACCGGATCCGTCGTGTGTGAGGGCGCAATTCACTCGTATGCGCCTCGCAACCGCGTGTTCGGGCCGAAGGCGCGCGTGTGCGGATCTACGCGTGTAGGTGCGTGCCCGCGTTTCAGACGTGCGTGGAGAGTGGAGTATTAGTGCGTGTGCCGCGCGCGAGAAGGGCGAGGGTGTCTCGGGTAGGGGAAACTAAACGCGTGTCTTCGGTTTTGGTTTTAGTTTCGTGGCAGTCGTTGCCGACGACGACGCCGACGACGACGATAGCACGATCATAACGACGACGACGACGACGACGACGACGACGACGACGACGTCGATCCTGCCTAGCGGTACCGATCTCGCCGACGCGAAAACACGACGCGTCTTTTATCACGCCGGTATCATTTCTCCGATTAAATCGACGTCGCGCGCGCGCGCGCCTAAGTGAACAAGTGACACCCTCTGCATCTTCGTAGGTACCAGCTGCAAGTGCGGATGAAACTAAATCCAAAAGTACGTGTCTCCAGTATCGCCGATTACATCTCTGTGTATTATCCCCCGAGAGACAAAGATTTATTCGAGTCGGAGTACCACACATGTTCCCGTTCTCCCCCATCTGAAACACTCGAATAGAATTTACGCGGTTCATTCTTGTGACGCGAGATTTAAATCTCCTTCAATCTATCACGAGTGGTACCGATAAACTGTACGTATCTTTCCTCTCCTCAAGCTGTTTTATAAGTATCCAGTTCTTCGCAAGTGCTATTGTGAAGCTCCAGCTGATAAAACAAATGATCTCTTTGAAAGACTGAAGTGTTAATTATTGGCCAATCCTCTCCTTGGAGAACTTGAAGAAATACTGACTTTATTAGTCAAAAGCTTCCCTCTCAGGAAGAATCTGGAGAATTTCTCTTTTAATCTAAATCTCATTCTCAATTTATTTTCATTCAGTTTAAAAGATTCCATTGAGAATCGATATACCTATATTTTATAAAGGTGTTCGATTTCAAGTAACTTCACGTTAAATTCAAGACATCGACAGTGAAATAGACGACAGGATACAGACGATAATCACTGACGTTGCTAATAAAGAAGCGTGAAAGTGACGTGCGATAGTGCCACCTGACCGCGTCTCTAAATTAAACCGCGCGGCGTGCAAAAGGAGGACCACCTACCAAGAATAACATCAGGAGAGAAGTATGGGGGACCAGTGGTAAAAAAGGGCGCACGAAAGGCACGCGCCCGAAACACAGGATCAAAGTTGAAATTCTTCGAGAGGGTGGCGAAGGAGGAGAAGAAGGAGAAGAAGGAAGACCGTATGGTCGGAGGAAGTCAAAGCGGACGAAGAGGACGACGACCAGATCGAATGCCGTGAGGCGAGAATTTCGACGGGAAGAAACGAGCGTGCGGAAAGAAGAGGACACAAAGGAAGCGAGAAAAACGCCGACTGGTTTTGTTAATCAAAAGATTTCGAGACACGCGTTCAGCCTAATAACGAGCGAGGGGAGGAGGAAAGGCAGGCGTGAAAGGACTTGTCGGAGGACCTCCGGTTGTGAATTGTGTCGCTGGCGCCTATGCTTTTTGTACTCCCGATTGAATAGGATTGACAAAGAATAAGGGTCCGCCCTTGAATAAATGAATGAGTATTATTGAACTACCGTTGAATGCAAATATATTTGCGAGAGATTGGAAGCTTTAAGAAGAGAAACTTAAAAAAGTTTTTCGCGTGAAAATTAAACGTTTGCAGCTTTGAAAGAATACAGAGAAAGTACAGGGACTTTTTATAATTTCAATTATTATTTTGAAGTGGGTATCACAGCGATAAAAAAAAGTTGTGATTCAGATCGTAGATCGTGTGGTAACGATAAATAACAAAAAATAATTATTATTTATTATATTTAAATATATAATACCAGTTATATATAAGACTACTTAAGTGCAACGTTAAGTTAGTGTTGAAAACAATCAAAACGCGAGGACGTCGAGAATGCCTGGATTTTCCGAGTCCTTCGAATGGTCGCGATCGATCGAGGAAGCGGCGCGATCGAAATTTTTCTCGGATCCGCGACTATCTCGCGAGAAAAACTGTCGCTGAATCAACCCTGCCCTTATTTGAAAAATAAATTCGATCGATCAAGAATCGAATGCAGCTCTTCGTGACAGGAGAGCGGATTCGACGTGTTGAGTGCAGTCATCGTGACATCTGAGCCTCGATACAAGACGATATCGAAATGCGCTGTGCGTCAGGATACGTATTTCTGACGAGTTTGTTGATGGTGCTAAGGACTCGCCGAATGGGCGCGGCTGCGGAGGAGTCGGAATTTCAGAACAAAGGTACGTGCCAAGGATCGAGTTTTCTTATCTCGAAATGATATCTGTCAAGTTTTCTCTAACATGCCACATTAAACATTTTTTTAACGGTAAATTTGTTCCTGGATTGCGCTAAAAATCGATACTTGAAATACCCTACAAAATTGTGTCTATTTTTAACCGTCAATCTTCATCTTCGGTATACGACGAAGGTATGCAAGCGCCTTAGCCCTCCTTGTTGCTTGAAACTGTCAGAAGATTGACATCTAATTAACGGGTCAGATCCGTCAGCGAGGCTATTAACGTGCTATTCGCTTGAAGTTCTACGCGCCCTCCAAATTTACATTTAGCTATATTTACACGTTTACTAATTAACTTGCATTGACATTATGCGGGGGTGAAATGTGATTTTCGGTAAATTCCTTTATATACTAAAATTTCCGATTACGCCATTTGATATTCTTATATTTTATCTGTTGAGAAAGAGCGAGCGAGAGAGAGAGAGAGAGAGAAAAGCAAAGTAAATAAATCAACATAAAAATTTTGTATATTTCAATAAAATAATTCTATTATAACGATTAGTTTATAGTAATTAATAATTTGTATTTAAAAAATAAAAAAAGAGAGAAAAATAAATATTTAATACAAAATAAATAATAGCCTTTATTATTTAAAAAATATTAAAAAGAGAGTATCGAGTAAGAACTGATGATTCTGGATTATTTTGACAAAACTTGTGAGGTGTAGCATTTTTCCATCATCAAATCCAACCGGAAGGATTTAAATAAACCCGCAGACCCGCATGCGACCTAGTGACGTTTTAGCGTTCGTAAAATTCAATCAAGGCTCAATTTATTATTAAGTTCAATCACTAGCACATTTACAATCCTACACGGTGCGTTGTTTCCTGGTTATATCATTGCGATACAACATTTCAATTTGCACTGGGAAGGAAGCAGATAAAACATTGTATTCGCTATCGCAAAAAATGTCATATATAAATAATTTAATTAATCTTGTCGTGAGGAAGAATCAAGCGAGTGCGGTAATAGCTATGACACGACGGACAAGTAGACAAAAATTGGAACTGCTGTCTGAAATAGACGTCGCCAGTTTAATTTGGCGAGACTGTCGACGCTAGTATGCCAAAATAATTACGTTATTAATCTCCGAGTTGCATACACTCTCGGAAAATCGCGACGTAAAAAAAACATTACGCATAATCCGGAAGAGTCCATCTCATCACTTATAAAACGTGTTATAAGTGAGATTAAATTTGTGGATTTTGTGATTACGACGCAGTCAATAACATTCGTCTAGGTAATTCCTGTAGATGTTTAATAATTATAATAATATTTTTTTTCTTATATTTAATACACGTATTCAAGAATAATCTAATCATAAATTAGAGAATCTACTTTATGAGTTCAGGGAAAAAATTTAAACATTAAATTATTTAATTTAACAGACTATAATTGACTGTCTATACGTAAGAAACTATTATATTTATCCTACGAGTTTTTTATTTTTATCCTTTTGTTTTATCTATAAATAGTAAAAATTGGGTAAAATTGATAAATTTTAATGGTAAAAGAATAAAAAATATACTTTCATATTTTTACTGTCTCCGACTATCATAAAGAGTTGAAAAGAATTAAGATTATAATTCTTTTCAACTCTCTATGATAGTCGGAGACGGTAAAATTTTGATGTCTTAAAAACTTTATAAATAAAAAACCTAAACAAATTTTTTAAAATCTTTTATATCTTTCAATCTCTTTGAAGATGACGATACAAATTTTAGACATAAAAGTCTTTGTAACAATAAATCTTTATAAAACATATAAAGAAATGAAAGAAAACTTTTAATCTTAATTAATAATAATTAATTTTGTCTTTCATTTCTTTTTATTCTATTCTATTCTTTTATTCTATTGAATTCACAATTTATTTTAATATAGATTACTTAAATAATAATTTATTGATTTATTTTATTCAAAAGATAAACAAAATCATTTATTAATTAAATATTATTTGTAAGAAAAGGACAGGAATCATTTATAATTTATCATTATTTTAAATCTTCGTATCTTTTTTTTTAAATATTCCATCGACTAGATTTTCGGAAATAATAATTTTTTCCATAATATAAATTGCGGTCTAAAAATTTTAATTAGGAGTTAACTAGGAGTCAAAAATTTAATATAGAAAAACGTGTAAGACTCTTCTGGAACTAATGAATTAGATATATAAGTTCAAAGTATCACAAACAAGGTATAACATTAGAAAATTTAGATATTTTAACCCTCGACTACAGATATGGATTTTTTAATTAACTAAACGCGCGAAAAGAATATCAAGGAAAATTTTAAATAATAAAGAATAATAACGACTGACGCTAATGCTCTCCTAACTCTAATTGCATGAAGATATACTAATGCAAGAGGAAAAGTACCAAACCGCAGCGTGTTAAACACAAATGGGTGGAACAATGCTAGAGCAACCGCGACCGTTAAGATAAAATAACCGCGATTTATCTACCCGCGAATTATATCCGCGAATCGATAACGCGTGTGACAGGATCCTGCCACGTGAAAAATAGTTGATCGAAAGGAAATGCCATAAGTGCGAATTGGCGAATGGAATTTTTCCGTTGATGATTCCTCTCATTGGTGATCTCTAACTAATGGAAATTAAGTGCTATTACTAGAGAGAATAAAAAAAAGAAGATAACGATTCCTTTCGAATCTCATGCGGGAATGCGAGAACTTGGATCATTTCGATTTTGCGTCGAAAGAATTCGCGCGATTTATTTTCAGCATGTGGAAAGAAACCTTTGGCTCTATCACTGAAGTGTGATCATTTATATAGAATATACAACTGAAGGAATCATTGTAAATTGTGAATTGACGTTGCCAACAAACATAACGTATTCATAAATTTTGAAATGCAGTAGCAACAGCGAGAGACGTGAAAATGTATCATTCCATCTAATATATTATTGAAAATATAGCTAAATATATAACAGAAATACATGTATATGCCTAAACTCGAGGATGAAGCTTGATAGTTTTATAATATTGGTCGTTTGATCGTTTAATCATTTACTTGTATGAAAAATGATGAAATCTCAACATTTATCATTCTCACGTAGGTATCGCAAGAAACTTTACATGTTTGTCTAACAGTAAAAGTCATGTGGAACGGCCCATTGCGAAAGCAACACTTTCGGCAGAATGAAAACACATAAACCATTGCAATGTGCTTTTCGTGCTCAGATCACCCTTGCATCGTTACATCTCAACAACTCTCTCGATACAATACATGCTAATCTCCTGATTACAAGTCCAATTTACATCTTATCTATAAGATAAGATATGCATGAAAAATCAACGAACAGTTTTTACATGAAAGAAATATCAGGTCGTAAAATAATATTAAAATTTGCTCCAAAGAAAAAATATTCTAAAAAACACAAGAATAAAAAATATATAATAACATTTCTGTCTTCCTTACTCTCTAAAACTTAAATTTCATTCTTAAGATTAAAAATTAATTCTTTTTCAAGATTGGTTCAATTTTCGCTTTTTAGAGTCAGAGTCCACTTCAAAGAATTTAGAAAGTATATTTCTCCTTGTTATTTAACTTTGTAATTTTGTAACTTTGTTATGTTGTGCACTGCAATGAAACTTAAAGATTTATCTTGTATTGTTTTACAATTAATTAAAATATCAAAATTAATAACTAATTACTACAAGAGGACGAATGAGTTTAATTTCACGAAATTTTAAGTATAATATAAATTTTACATCTTCAATGTGTTGGTAAATGCATTTAATTAGTGCGCATTACTAACTTGTTGCAAACATCAGAAATAAAGTAGAATAAAATAATTCCTCATTAAATGGAAACTGACCTTCGCAGTCATTCCACAGAGATATTCGCGATATAATTATACGTTATTTTCTAATTGAAAGAATAATTAGTCAGCGTAAATTGCGTTTTACAAATATTTTACAGTATGATACACCGCCGCTATTCCATTATATTATACTTATAGTCGCGCAGTCTTTATTGATTCGAGTAATCGTTGATTCATCAAACAAGATCCGTATTATAATTAATTGCAGCGCATTTTGACATTTGTCCAACCGCTTACTGATCCTAAACCCGCTGTTGTGCGTGACACATGTCGCCAGCGTCACGGACGAGTATGTGACTGATTATATGTATGAAAATTATATAGAAGATAGGGATTATATACAGATACATCAAATATGTACACAATATCATTGAAATAGTTAATACCTTAAATCTATTATTTGTTAATATCCAACTAATATCGAAATAATTAGCAATTTCATGTTGATCAAAACGGATTATTTCTTGTATATATAATATAACTGGAATTACGAGAGGATTTTTATTTTTAAACTGATACAGTTAAATCTACAAGATTGAACGATTAATTCTATAAAATTATTCATGAATTTAGTTATAATGAAATGCTAAATTGTTATACGTGTGTATTTTGTGAAAGATAAAATCACATTTTGTTATCGTTCCGACACTGATCGCGAAACATTACGTCGTCAATGTTTAAACTCAAGGGTCGAACGATAAAATAGCGAGGTGAAACATAGAGAAAGGGTTGCTCTTTGAAAGAGGAACAGGTTTGACTAATGTAACGAGGAAACCACGCGGGATACGTAGGTCAGAGCATTGGTGAAATTATCATACAAAGTGGTCAAAGCTATCTCGATGTACTCTCCTTTTCCATCCCTCGGGCGATCCTTGGGATGGACAGCTCGCAGGGTGGTCGAATAAGGAACAGAAGGTGGTCGACCGAGAATATCGACATAATTGTCGGGTTGCGTGTGGCTCGTTATTTGGAAATAGATCCGGATAATTTAGATAGGTGGCCACATGTTCTTCGTAAATAATTACTGAACATCGAGATGAGATATATTGCCTATTTCTCAAACAAGAATTCCTAGTAATTTCGGCCTTCATAACTCTTCAGACTTAAATTCGATATATTAAGCTTTCACATCGGTTAATATTACTACTATTAATCATTTTATATTTTGAATAAAATTTTTATTTTTACATGCATAAAGTTTGCCTTCAATTTATCATACAATTTTCATATATAATAACAAAGTTAATATATATCAATATTATTTTTAAAAATTACTAGTAATATTATTACTTTTAGTAATTCATGAATTGATTCACTATATGTGCCATATTTTTACTTAAATCTTTTATTTTAAATATCTATTCTATATAAATAACGAAGAATCAAGTTTTTATGTAAATTTCACACTTTTTCGTACGTTATTTTTTTAGAATCAATTATCTTCTTTTTAAGATGAAAAAATTTCATTGCATAATAAACATGACCGCGAATTCGATTCGCGAATAGATGTACGATCGAGTGAAAGGAAGGGCAAGGAAAGAGGCCAGGCTATGACCCGCACGGAAATAGACGCGAGTCGCCGGAAACGCGATTTCCCAACGAACACACGATACAAAAATAGCGAAGTTATCCCTCTCTCGGCCGACTATTATTTACATAACCACCCGATGCGCGAGCATCTTTTTTCCGATCCGAAGATTCTTCTGGAAGAGAAAAAAGAAAGAGAAGATATCTCTGTTTCTTACGTTAAAACAAAAACAAAAAAAAAAGAAAAAGAACAAGAGGAACGTGTGCAGCGATCCACTTCGGGGTCCGTGAACTGTATTTACTGTTCATTTTTTCCTCGCGTGGAAGACAGGTGGATGCAGTAACGGAATGGCCAACCGCTTAAAAACAACAGATCTACCCTTTTCAACCACAAGCTCTTATGTTTTTTTTTTCATGAGATTGAAAATGGAAGAAATACATATCATGTCATAAAGAGAGGAATGAAAGAGAGAATAATCGTTTTTGTTTCAAAGGGGATGCGAAGCAATGATAAAATGATAATAAAAACGATGGATTATGCCATAAAGAATTTTCATTTAGTTTATTATTTCAAGATATAGATTGTTGTGTATGTGAATTGATATATTCTTAAAAATAAAAATAATAGGAAAAACAAGTGTTAAAAAATTTCCCAATTATTGTTTGCAATTCCTTGCACTTTTTGCATCGAATGCATAAAAAAAGGAATGTGATAAAAGGTATATATGTAACATTTTTCAAATCTTTTCAAGTTAATGTAATAAAATTATGTAATAATCTAAAGTTTCAAGATTCCGTCTTGAACGCCTCAACAGGTGCAAATGCGCCGCTGAGTGTATGGCAAGAATGCCTAACCGCCAATGTAAAACTCGACAGGGCGGTTAGTCGCAACCCTCTCATCGGGTTCTTAAAGGCTCGTTGAGAGCGATGAAACATGTAGCGGCGTACTAATGAAGCAGTTCCTCGCGAGCGACATCGTCGTTTATACGCTCGCATAGCCACGTGCATGATGTTATGCACAGAAGAGATGCATCCGCTTTGCTAAACTCAGTCCGGTTTTACAGGAATAAGTAATGACATGAAAATTTATGTTACTTTTAATATAAATAAGCGAAGAAAGTCATATTCAGTCAAAGCGGATCTTGGTTCTTAATATTTTTGAGTAACTCTTACAATTTCCAGTTTAAGTAAATTATCTCACTGATTATTTATCAGTCTTGAAACAGTTTTAAAGTGAAGCTGCATTGAGAAAAATGTCTGATTGGAAAATGGACAAATTATCAATCAGAATTCCGGTTATCTCAACTAGAATTTTAATAAATTTAACCAGAAAATTTTCTAGTAGATTTAACAAAAAGATTTCTGATTAAATCTACTAAAATTCTAATTGAGATAACCGGAATTCTGATTGATCATTGATATAATCAGAATCTAATCAGAATATAATCATCTTCTGCTTTGCCCATTTTCAATCAAATTATTTTTTCAGTGTGGAGTAATATTACAAATTAAATTGACAAGCAATTTAATAATACTGATGCTAATAAGTTCGAAGCGAATATGACTTTCTTCGCTTATTTGTGTTGGATATGAATTTTCATACTATTGTTTATGTAAATGTAACTTTTGTTCCTTATTATCTTTCTCCTCTATATCTTCTATAGGATAATTTGTACTTGAAGAATCTTTTCATTCACGTATGTTCAACGTATTGTCATCGTAATACGCACCACAAGTCTATTGAGTTCTGTCAAAGACAAAAAAAATGGGAACTCGATAAAATACCCAACGAGAGACGTCTCAAGATGTGTGTTCACAATGGAAGAGTTATCAATGGCATACCGCAATGTGCATTAACAGCAGCGCGCCTCGTGCACGTGCGACGACGGCTGTCCGGCCGGCCGTCGGCTTACGTTATATCGTTTCTATTTTCTGCACTAGTACTTCATAACGGTGTGTGGCGAATCTAAGTTTAAATCCCACGCTGAGGGCCGCGTAAAATCATGGACAATGGTGCATCGAACTGATGTCCACTGTCGCGGTTGCAATTGTGCGATAAACTAGCAGAGTTGCGAGGGAAACGATTGTGTTATGTAAAGAAGCCTGAAGACAACAGACCAAGAGTATTCTTAGTCGTATCTAAATCTCAATTTGTTTACTCTGAAATATATCAATTTAAAAATTCCAAAATTTTTGCAATTAATAATTAGAAAAATTCGTGTATATTATTAGGTGTTGGAATTAATTCGTAGCGTTTTTTAATGAAAGAATGTTATTTATTTCACATGAGCATTAAAAAATACATTAATGAAAGTACTTCCCATCACTTGTAAAACGCTACGAATTAATTCCAACACCTAATAAATAATATTTAGATGTTACATATATAGATGCGTATATAAAATTTAATATGCTCATATTTGTAAAATATTGTAGGTAGAATTTAACTTTTTGTTTATTTAAAAATAACATGAACTTATTAGAAATTATAAATTAGAATTTCGAAACAACATTAGGATAGTATTTTCAGGAGTATTTTCCTTCGATTTTTGCTAAATACATTTGTACGATAATTTATATAGTCGTTGATTCGTGTAGTCTTCTGACAGCCGTTGAAGGATATAATCGCATAAAACATATGATTCATATATCACGGGAAAGATTTGTATCTCGAGTTTTTAAATAGGTCGATGCACGATGGTTATTGATCATAATTTTGAACGAACAGAATATTCCAACTTTCTACTTTCTAAATCTCTTGGTATTAAATCTCTTAGATTTCGTAGAATCAAGTGCTAAAATTGTGATAAAAGTTTAAAATAAGAAGAAAAATATCGCAGATGGAAAGTATGCAATTTTTCCTCTTTCAGTGCCCGTGAGATTAGTCTGGGCCACCGAAGGCGATGATGTGGAACTGCCATGCGACATCACACCACCGATGCCGGGGGATTCGGTTAACATGGTTCTCTGGTTCAAGGACAATGCTGGAATACCGCTCTACAGGCAAGTTTTGTACTTTAAAAATAATCCTACCCCGATCCGACTATTTTTACGTGGCGCTAAAGCCACGAAGCTAGGATATCAACCTATCTGAGTTTAACTCTGCGAAAGATGTCGCCATTAATTTCACAAATCATAACCAAGCTACGAATCACGCCAGAAAAATTAGAAGAAAGAAACGTAGAGATCTGTGGAAAGCCTACGTTCACAAATTTATATGCGGATCAGAATACATTTCTTAAAAACGTAGCAGAAACGATATTTTTTTTTCTCTGAGTGTGCGGTCCAAAAGCTTAAAAATATTCTTGCTGTCAATTTCCTGTTTTCTAAGAATCCACGAGAACGGATTCACGTGGCTGACTTTCTGCCGAATGCCGGCTAGCTCCGCGTTATTGGGGGATGAGATGCCATTGTTCTGAAGTCGCATCTCGAAATATCCCGGCACTAGGCTAGCTCCGAGCATGAACTCTCATTATGGACACCTCCGACGTGCTCTGCTCGCGACATATAAATATCACGGTTCATTAACTGTCTATGTAACTAAGCGCAGCCTATATTTCAATGCTGAAAATTATTTTTAGGTATATATAAAATTAGATGAAAATTTTATATTAAAAACGACGATTAGTCTTAATTATGACATATTTAAAATAATTACAATCACCAAATTTAAAACTCTTATAGCTTGTAAATATTGATATAAAATTTTTGTAAGATACGTATATTAATGTTTTATATATAATTATGATATAATTATGAATTTGGACCGATGAGAATAAATTTAATTAAATTAGAGGAATTCTATAGTCGGTCAAAGCGAATCTAATTCTTAAATATTTCCATATGAATATGTATCTAATTCTGTAAATTTTATGCCGGTCTTTCTTAATCTTGAAACGAAACCATAAGAGTTATATCATTTATTAAATTGATGTCAATTTAACAATTTTTGATACTAAATAAGCATCTTTATAATTTAGAAAAATATTAATAATGTAAAGATAATGAGAATCGTAAATTTATAATACATAAAATATTGTTTAATATATATATGATATGTATATATATGATATTTGTATTAACATACAAATATATGTTAATATATTCGTATTTGTTCAATATTAATTTTTAACATAATACATTAAAAATAAAATAAATAAATTTTAATTTTTAAATCGAGGTGTGTACGATTTTTAAGGAATGTTTCGAAAATCATCATTTGCCATCGTGGCATATCTACTTTATTCAAAGATTCATCGCGTGCACGATTATAGAAATGGATGCGTTACGTATTGGTGCGTATACGAGGAAATTCAAGTTAAGCTAGATCAGGACTGTATAAATAATTCGACCGAATTTCCACGATCGGAAGTGTGGGATGATGGAATTTCATAACACAACCCAGAGATTCAGGAATAGCAGTCGATCGAAGACCCTTTTCAACTGACACAGGCATTAAACAGAGCGCTTATTTACGAAAACAGTCTCTGGAATCATAAAGTAAAATATTTTCTCATTAACTATCAACGTTCGTCTATGAAAAATAAATGGAACCATGTGTAAAAGTCGCGTGTGTTCGAAAGAATTTTTATGAATTTTTATTACTTCATTATGGTTTATGTTTCAAATTTTCGCATTGCATTTGGTTTGGTAAAAAATTAAAGTGTAATATAAAACATTATGTAAATACACGAGTTATTTTAGTCTTATTATATATATCATTTTTTTAATAAAATATATTTTTTCCATTCAGATTTTGCGAAAGGAAATAAAGAAAAAAATGTTACCGAAGTAATTATAAAAAATTATCATTATAAAATAAAAAATAAATTATGAAAAATTGAGCAACATTAATATCGTTTTTATTAAATGTAAATATATCTCACTTTCTCGGTGAAAGTTTTTATAAATTTTGTAGAAATTCTCGAGAAAATACGAACAGTTAAAAGTGAAATACGAAAGTGCATTGTAATGTGAACGATGAAGGAAACTGTCAGCGAGTGGTTATCAGAAACATGATGGTTATAAGGCTCACAAGAGAGCATACAATTCCGGATAATATCAAAGGACCTTCATAGAAGAAATACAACAAGCAAAAGGGAGATCGTAGAACATCAAAGGAAAGCAAGCGAATTGCGAGGATGGAACGTAAAGCAATCTCTAGTTATTTGTGCCTTCTGCTGGTGAAGCGTTTCTCACAGACTTTCGCGGATTCGCGCTTCTGATAGTCGCTGAAATGGTCGCGAAAATGGCAGAAAGAAAAGAAAAAAAATGAATCGTGCCAAGTCGGAAGGAATTTGCGTTGCGGTGCTTCGAATCCGACAACGAAATGTTTTATCGTAAATATTAGGTGTTGGAATTAATTCGTAGCGTTTTACAAGTGATGGGAAGTACTTTCATTAATGTATTTTTTAATGCTCATGTGAAATAAATAACATTCTTTCATTAAAAAACGCTACGAATTAATTCCAACACCTAATATATTCATACCTTTTATTTCAATTACGAAAATAAACCAGGTTGAGTTCAGCAAAGCTAGAAAGCTTGCATAAATTTAATATTTGCAACTAAGATTTGATGCAACGAAAATATTATGTTTGTAAACAATTATCAGTATATAATAATTCAGTTCTTTGCTACAATGAAAATTGCCAATGTAATAAGTTTTCTCCATTATAACAGCAAAAATATGCATCTTTAGATATCATGTTTTGTTAAAAATGTTAATCTATATATTGGACTGATTTTCTATAATAGCTAATTTTATTCAGCTGTACAACTTTGCTAATTTAATATAAAAAATGGCTGTGTTACAGCTGTAGATTTGAATCAGTGAAGTTTTTAGTTGTTTTAACAAACTTTCTTTCCGTGTATATAAAATGAGGACAATTTTTTACTATTACAGTTATTTATCGCATAAACGTGGATCAATTTAATCTTTTCAATAGTTTCATGATAACGTCGAATTACGACTTGATCGATTAAACGCGCGTGATTTAAGCAAGAATCAGTCCAGCTGCTTTTGGCGTTTTACATCTCAGAATTTCTCGTATCGGAGGACATTTCGTGCATTCGAAGAACCGTCATATTCTCGTTTCGATAGAAAATGGCTTTGCTCAATTTCACGGCACATAATCTAGGTTACACAAGATGGAACTTTCCGTCCTGCGTCACTTCCGACTTTGACGGCGTATTTGGCGAAGATCGTCGTCAATCGCATATCAACGACGAATCGCATGGACGTGCGGTAAACAGTTTCAGCTGATATCTCTTTTTCCGTTGTCAGCTGTCCGTTTTTCCACCGCCTGGCCGGAACGATTTCCTGTTACCGTTGCGCAATAGTCAGCGCTCTAAAGCTAAGAGGATCTAAATCCGCGAATGGCGAGTCTGCCAACTGTCCTTTTTTTCGGTCGCGAATAGACGACGCGCGATGCACGCGAATTTAGCCACTAAGAGCCAATTGGCGAAAGCACGATGTTTACGGAGTTTCCGCACCGGAAATGCTCAAGATCGCGATAGAGAAGCTTAGCCTAGAAATCCTCTTGAATGAATTGATGGCGCCTCGACTTGAAAGAGACATTCCTTAAACGTGCCTTAACGGTGCTCAAGCAAATATTTTTATCTTAAAAAAATAAAAATAAATCCTCCTGATTACTAAGAGAAACATTTCAAAGAGGAAATACATTTAACAGCATATTTCTCTTCGCGTTTTTTAAATTTTTGGATTATTTTAAAAATAGTAGTATTGGACACACACATGTACAATAGATTTTCGATGCATTAGAGAAGATAGCATTTTCCTGATCTCCGATGTAATGTTATTCCGTCCGCATGCTTGGTCGCCAGAATCTCGTTTGTAATAACAGGGTACACCGCATGTAAGCGAGATTGAGACTTGGAGAGGCTGTGTGACGCGTCTCTATTTCATATATCCCTTCATATGACAATGCTCAATATTTTTATTCCGTGAAATCGTTCGCGTTTTGTTTACTAAAGCGAGTTGTTTACTCACGTATTCGTTCGTGCTCGTTCGCTTCATCTAATTTGAAAAAAAAAATATATTTGTTTAAACAATAATTCGAATTAATCAAGATATAATCTAATTAATCATTATTTTTATAATATTACATTATAATATAATACATAAAAAAAAATTAAATCTTAATATATATTTCTTTGAATAGTACTAATTATAAGTAAACATTTAATTACAGTAAATAAATGTTTACGTTTAATAAATATTACTTAGGACTATTCAAATAAATATGTATTAAAACTTAGTACTTCATTTCAATGTAATATAATAATATAATATAATATTTTTATATTAGGTGTTGGAATTAATTCGTAGCGTTTTACAAGTGATGGGAAGTACTTTCATTAATGTATTTTTTAATGCTCATGTGAAATAAATAACATTCTTTCATTAAAAAACGCTACGAATTAATTCCAACACCTAATATTATATTATATACTATAGTTTGATATATTAAATGTTCCTCTCTGCAGTTTGGACGCGAGAAACGGTAGCTTGATTAGCGCCATTCACTGGGCGGTCAGCGACGATCTCGGAAGACGAACATACTTCCAGGTTGGCGATGGTCATCGAGCGAAATTAAAAGTCACCAAAGTGACGTTGAAAGACCAGGGAGTCTTCAGGTGTAGAGTGGACTTCGTGGACTCTCCGACGCGAAACTTTCGCGTGAACTTGACTCTAGTTGGTAACTATCGCGTTTCAAAAGTTACAAGAGAGTGATGAAACATTCGTTATACCATCGCGTTTGACTCTTTTAGAACAGCCAAGTAAGCCTGTGATATATGATGCCCAAGGACGAGAGGTGACGGGAGTGGGTGGTCCCTTTCTCGAGGGTTACAATCTTGCTTTGATATGTCAAGTGGCTGGAGGTAAAGTCTCATCTTCTTAAGTTTTATAACGCATATTTGTGCATCAATATTTTCTGTCATTATTCAATGCGTGTAAAAGTTATCATTGTTATTAAATTGGCTGCGTTTAACAGAAAAAGCTTGCAATAGTTGTAAGATTCTTTGAGGATGTTCTGGCTATACTTAACGAAAAGTCAAAAAATCAGTCAACCTTCTCTCTATATACAGGGTTGTAAACACATCCCAGGCTAATAAAAAGTTAAGGAATAGAAAATTTGCAAAGTTTTCGTTGGAAATTTATTCTTAAAATATATAACTTTTTGGATATATAACTTTAATCTTTAATTCCTTGCTAGATCTAAATATATAAACCAACCATGAATGACTGTATTCAGGAGAATATTTATTTTGCAACGCGTTTATTGATTTTGTAAAGCACTTATTGAACGCTGACTTTTGCTGAATGTGGCCATTATATCAGCTTGCAAGTAATATTCGTGCAAATCGTATTGAGAGTCGATTGATAAAAAAACCATGTGTGTGATTGATTCACAGGTAAACCTAAGCCCTCGGTGACATGGTGGAAGGACGGTGAGCTCCTGGATGGCGTAGTCGATACTTCATCTATCGGCTCGTCGAGCAGATTTACAGAGAATCACTTGTTCATCGACACAGTCACTAGATCACTGTGGGGAGCGAAACTCGAATGCAGGGCTCAATCCGGACCAATGGAGAAACCTATCGTTCGTGAAGTGCCTCTTGACATTTATCGTAAGTATCGCATCTTATTCAAAGGGAAATTTAGATAATTTTGAACGGTTAGATAATTTTAAAGAAATTAAAATTTCAAGAATATTTTAAAAGACAACACGTGATTATATTTTCAAGCTGATTTCTAATTATGATTCTGATTATACGAGCTCGTAAATCTTTTGGCGATCATGCCCTATCGAGGATTTCGACTCGAGGATCTTCCGACATTTTTTCATGTTCAAGCGATGAAATGCAAATGGTGACGTTACTAGGAAATGGATCATAAATGCCGCGTTAACGTGACAGCTGCTTAAAATAAAATCGAAGAAATACACACATACACACGAACACACACTTCAAGGCCGTTCACTAAATCCTAAGCACGTGCTAAAAGGCAGTCTCAAGCGGCGCGTGTTAAAGGGCACTCTTGGCACGTTTTATTCGATCGACACATTGCGCTTCCGTTCCTACGCCTTCCTCTCGTATTTATTTTTAGGTCGAGCTAAACAGGAAAATCGTAACACTTTGCATCTACGAGAGGCACAGGGAAAACACTTGTTGCAATCTCCTCGGAGAAGGATGGTGTTCGAATCTAAACACTATGCTTACATTTGAAGATGTTATAAAAAGAGCAAATTATAGTAGTTTAAATAAAGATAAATTATTTTTTGCCATTTTCAATTATTCAATGAAATATGGAGAAATTATTTAATATAATATAATTTTCCATTTAATTACCCTAGTTTTTTCATCCTTTCAAAATTCTTTTGCACCCCGAAATATTTCATAGCAAAGAAAGAAATTTAAATATAGTTGCGAGCAATTGACCCGCAGCGGAAGCGAAATGAATTCCAACCATTTCGCGTGGATCTCCTTAATTCCTTTGACGGTCGTATTTCGCAGAAATTGTCGTCCAAAAGTAAAAATATACGGTTCGGGTCGGCGGGCATCTGGCCCTCCCTTGGACCGTTATTTTCGTGGCGCAATGCCGACGAGGATCTTGACTCGCTTATAGTTTTTTGCATCCCGCAGGAATCATCCGTCGTGCCTACATCCGCAGATGTAAATTTTTGACGGCGAAGTATGTTACTTGTTAGACTTCCACATGCTGCTTGCCTTTGTGTCTTCTTATATTAGAAATCTAAAGTCGATCAAGAAGATACTAACAAAGATACCAGCACGGAACATCATAGAAATGAGATTTTCAAATAACTTAATTCTTTGGTGTTTCGAGTATCTCACTTACAACCAGCTTTCTTTTTCCATTGCTTATAACTTTTTTATTAATTAAGATACACTTGCTTGGTACTGTTAATGTTTGAAATTTTGATTGAAACAAATTTTTTACAATATTTTCATTTTTACGAAAGTTATAAGCAATCAAATTAGATTGGATATGTCATACCCAAATATTTCATTCCTATAATGTAGCAGTGAAGGATTAGTATTTTCGCAAAATAAGTGAAAAGCACCTTATTCGTTCAAGACGGATCTAATAATATGCGTAATATTTTCACATGAATTTATACAATTTTCCCATTTATGCAAACTGCGCGCCAAATATTTGTTAATTTTGAAATACAATCTCAAATTGAGATTGAAGTCGTAATATCACGAATTATATTGATATAGCTACAATTTTTTTTTTAATACAATAATACTAATACTTAATATTTTTCCGCATAATGAAATATTTTACTATCAACTCCTATCATATTTCAGTTAAACCAGCAATCGTGAAGATTGTTTTGAGCGAGGAACAAATTTTTGCTGGTCGTCCAATCGCTGCCAGATGCGAGACGTGGGGTAGTTCTCCAGCGGCTAGGATCATTTGGAGACTCGGCGAACACGTAATGAGCGATCCCAACGTATCCACCACACAAAGGAGTAATTCGACAGTAAGCAAGGTAGCTTTAGTCCTTGGCAAGGATGACGATGGCAAGGAACTAGTCTGCCGGGCTGAAAATCCAAGATTTCCCGGAGGAGTGCTTGAAGAAATTAAAATACTTCGCATCTCTTGTGAGTCTTCTTATGATTTTCGAATTACAATAAACTTTTCTCGATAAATGTACAATATCGAATGTATAAACGTATCCAAGAATTTCTTAAATATATTATTTATAAAATTTTAGTAAAACAGCAAATGCCATAAAAAATACTTTTTAAAGAATCTGTCTTTTATATTTAAATTCTCTATTAAATATTCGTTGCGAAATCAAGTACTATAATAAATAATGACGCAATCTCTCCAATTACGAAAAAAAAAAACAGATGCTCCAGTAGTTGTCGCTCGTTTGGCTAATGGCTACATCTTGGACACTTTGAGGGAGGGCGACGATCTCAAGTTGGTCTGTGACGTTCAGAGCAATCCGCCACCGACACAAGTGACTTGGTACCACAATGTAAGTAAAAAGAGAAGAAGGAAAAAAAGAGACTCATAATCCAACATAATTGATCGTTACTCAAATCCTTGTTCTTAGAATCAGCGGCTGGAGCACGACGTAAGCGCCGGAATTCTGCTGGCTTCTAACTCGCTGACCCTCCGTGTGCTCGCACTCGCACACGTCGGCGATTATTCCTGCGTAGCCATGAACGCTGTGGGAGAAACTCACAGCCCGCCGCTTTTTATTCACATGAAATGTGAGTAGTCATTATATTTATTAACATACCGCGCGAGACTTACTTTCGTAAAAAAAAACTATTCTTGCGTCTTAGACAGCAATGTCCATTGATAAACTAAATTAGTTATGTCAAGATGGTCTGATTTGATTTAAATATTCGTTTGTAAGTTTGCTGGAGATTTGATAAGTTTAAAAAAATTAATTGATTATTTTGATTAGAATATCTCGCAATGGAAATATTAAACTAAGCTAAAACAATCTTACAAACTAAAAATAATTAATAAGTACATGTAGTATCATATTAATTAATTTTACATATTTATATTAATACTTATATTAATACTAATAATTCAATAAATTAACACTTAATATTTTTGTGTAGGATTTGCGTGCTTTTCTTATGTTTTTGCTAACAATGTCAAATATTTGACAGACGCACCGAGATGCAGAGAAGATAACGAGAGAAGAGAGATCACTGTTGCTCGACACGAGACGGTATTGCTCAAATGCGAGGTGGAAGCATTGCCTGACGACTATGTACGATTTTCATGGACTTACAATGGCACTGTTGGCGATGTTCTACCTATGCCAAACTCGAGAGTCGAAAATAAAGGGCTCGTGAGCATGCTAGAATACACCCCTAACACCGAAACTGATTACGGTACGTTGGCTTGCTGGGCGAGCAACGGCATTGGACGGCAAAGGACACCCTGTATATTTAACATCGTACCTGCTAGTGAGTTATCAGCCATTAATTACGTCATCTTCTCGCGCCTTTATTAACATTCAGTAATGAAAGAAGTTATACGTCTCCGAATAAAAATAAAACTTGAATAATTAAAATGTAAATTTTTTATCTGCGAATTTTTAAAGTCTGTTTAATCTTTAAATGGAGGTTTATTTTCTTTAATTTTACAGCTTTTCCTTGAGTAAGATTTGTTATAATTTATTGTTTCATTATATTTATTACCTCAAAATAAGACAGTTTTAGTACTATAATGGCTTTTCCAGCCTATAAAAGTTAAAAGAGTTACATCTTCATTGCGACTTAAATGCCAATTTTTTTTTATCGCTCAGAACCACCGCAACCACCATTGAACTGTGCGTTGCACAATGAGACCAGCTCGCTGGAGGTTAATTGCATCCCAGGATCGGACGGCGGGTCGCCGCAACACTTTTTGTTGGAAGTACGAGGGTCTCTCAGGAGTTCTGGGATCGGCCATATCGGAACTCACACCCTTCAAACGCCTCAGAGCGATCAAGGAATGGTCGGGGAATCTCCACCTATATATCAAGACATGAATCCGACTCCGAATTTTCAGCTTCATGATCTTGAACCAGGCTACGATTACACGGTATATATTTACGCCATCAACGGACGTGGCATGAGCGAACCCGCTCTTTTGGAACACATTAGGGTCGTCGAACCTATCGGTGGAAAGATGGAGAGAAGCGGGATTTTTTTGGAAGATCTGAAAAAGGCGCTACCGCAGGCGAGCTCCGAAAACATGATCATCGCTATTGCACTGGCAGGCACAGGTAAAATCGATGCTCGTGGTTTTTTTAATTTCGCCTAATTTCTCCTAATTATTTTGAAAGTTTAATTTTCCACGAATAAATTTAAATGGAAATAAAAAATCGTTTTTTTGCGCTTTCTAAATTTTTGTATTTAAAAATTTTATTACTTTTATTTTATATAATATTATAATCAAAAGATACAGTAGCATTTTTTTCGCATACTAGAAAAAAGCTATTTCTGAAAGCAAAAGTTTGTAACACATTTATGAATTTTTATATTTTAAATTCCTATTATACACCGTAATATTTTAATTAATTTTCTTTAATTATATAATCTATTAAAAAATATAGACTAATAAATTTTATATTTATTCTCCTTACATAATGCAACTCTAAATTTAAAGGTGCGATAGCGTTGATCCTTATCGGTATTGGAGTGATCATCGGTGTGGTGATCTGCAGGAAAAGATCGAATACTCCTGCTATAGAAGGCCCCGACGATTTTACTACACCGACCTACGTTCCAGCCCAGAGAATTGAACCTAGAATCAGATATTCCAACGAGAATAGACGTTCTCAAAGGGCGAGTCTCTACGTTGAAGAAAATCGAAAAGGTAACTATCATAATAGAAAACAGCAAATTTGTATGCTGCCCGAGTTCAAATAATTTCTAAATTATTTAATCTTCTTTCAGAACCAGATTTATTACATCGAGTGGAGCTTGACTTGCAAGAATAAATCACGTGATTCTGTACAGACACTAATAATCAAGACGAAAAGTGCAATGTTAAATAAAATTCCATACACTACAAAAAAAGGATTGGCTGCTGCAGCAAATTAGATGGTAAAATATGGCATAGCATTTTTAATTAGTTGCTGCAACCAAAAATTGGCTGCTACAGCCAATTAAAAATGCTATGCCATATTTTACCATCTCATTTGCTGCAGCAGGCAATCTTTTTTTTTCAGTGTAGAATTGCCCCTCGATATTCGCATAAATTTGTATATTCCGTATTTCGAATTTATATTATGTCATAAAACTGGAAGCATCGTGATTATCGTTTATAATGAGTAGCTGTTGGATATGCAAATCGTTTATTTGACTCGAAGGATTAGCGATGGAGCGCCACGGATACTTTTTACGATTGAATCGGAAAATTTGCCGGTCTTCAACGCGAATCGAGGTGTTACAAAACATTCTATTAGTTATTTATGTTCGCCTTACATAAAACGTAAAAGATTCGCAGTCGAAATTTTTACGTTAGATTGTATAGAGCGTAGAGTTATAATAACATTACAAAATGTACAGCTATTTTTACAGCGTAGGAGACTAAGGCGTACGTATACTTGCAAGTATTAACGTATTAATTGTCGACCTAAAAACGTGATTTTATGTACCTTTGTCGCTTAATAGAGACTGCTCCAAAAAGACGTCAACTTTTAATATAAATTTGGATTGTTTGAAATTTTTACAAATTTTAATCGCGCATACTTGACGAATTTTTAGTTCATCCAATTATGAATGCAAATTTGTTGTACTTACTTACATCATGCTTTGTGTTTTATTAATTAATGCAATCGATTTATATTTCAGACTTAAACTTTTTTTGAAGCAGTCAGTAGTTTATAAATTATTATTAATTATGATTAATTTGTATAATTTTTGATCAGCGTAGTTCACGCTATTCCATATGTAAATATTGTACTCGTATTGATTGATAAAATTAAAAAAATAATAAACTATCATGTTGTATTATTAGTGATTAATAAAATTAAAAAGACTATCATAAAAATATTTCCTTTACCTTCCTTTATTCTTCGTGAAATAGAGAAAGAGAGAGAGAAAATTTATTGATATTCCAATTATTTTGTGAAGTAACAATATAATAATCTTTAATTGTTAATAATATATATATATTTTTTTTATTACGTAACAGCATATATAACAAACGCATTAAAATTATCATTGAAATAATTTTATTGCTAGTGTAATTTGTTAATTATTAGCGACAATAAACTTGCTCCAACTGGCTAATGATTTAATTATCATATTTCGCAAACGGATCTGGTTTTATAATCGATTATATTGCCAAAATATAATACTCTACGATAAATGAATTGGCATTTAATATGTCGTGATTTGACGTGACAATTGAATTGCAGAATCGAGCATTTTCCAACTTCCGCAAATTATTGCAATTATTATACATTCATTTCAATATGCAATACATTAACTTTAATCTCGGTTTAATTTACTCTTTATCTTTTTCTAATTCTTAAAATTAGAAAAAGATACAAAGCGAATTAAATCAAGATTAAATAAATAGATTGATCTACATTGATAGAAATGGACATTACAGAGATATTATACATATAATGAATCCTAAGTGTCGATAAAGAAACTTCTTGTACATTTTTCAAAATATGGAAGACATTAACAGACATTGCCTGTTAATTCCAATCAGAGAGAAAAGATAGGTCTGAAGCGTTATAGATAATAAAAGTACATTAACATATAAAAAGTAAATTAACATTAAAATGCTGCTTCCTATTTGAAAGCCAAAGCGTGTCCTATGTTATCAGCTATCAGTATAGCAATTGGTACATCTCTGTGTAATCACGTTTGATAGCGCCACATGTGCAAAGAAGCAATCTACATATTAGTCTCTATCTGTAAAGCAATTACAAAATAAATTATTAAACTTTTTCCACTTTGTCGATATTAATATAATATTAAATTTAAAAAATAATCTATTTTTATTTAAAACTCTAATACCCACTTTTCTTTCGGTCATAACATTTAGAAATTTTAGAATATTGATATTATCATTTTATAAATTGTAATACGATATCATAGGTACTTCAGAAGAATTTTAACGCAGTATTGACGTCACGATTGCAGCATATTGCGACGATATCGACTTATGCATGTTCGTTTTATATTCGCGACGAGATCGAACACTTTTCCATGAATACCAACAATCCATTAATGAAAACTTCATCAACGTCGGAATAATTATGTCGCTGCACACGACAGCTGTCCCATTTCCGCAAATTGCCTAGCAGCGGTTGTGATTTAGAGCCATGAATTAAATATTGTGCAATATATATATATATATATATATATATATATATATATATATATATATATATAGAGAGAGAGAGAGAGAGAGAGAGAGACACGTTATAATCCTTCACGAAACGCGATAGAACACTTTCGCTCGCGTGTATTAGACATATAAGATATGTCGACAAATTGAATTACCTGAATTAATGTTAAAATTTAATTATTGTTGAGGCTATTAATGTAAGATTATTAAAATAATTGTAAGTTTTATATCAATAATTATAGCTACACTGACCCACGAGTATAATGTAGTAAAGGACATTCGTTACTCTCGATTATAAAGGTAGAACAGGACAAATAAATTTTACTACAACGAATAATGAAATAAATATGATTTAAAAATAGCGGTAATGTTGCCTTCGTCTGAGTATACAATTTGCGAAAAATGTACACAATAAACTTCACAAATGTGAGAGCCAAATTAAAAAATATATGAATATCAACATCACGTAATTAAAGCTAACTATACACTGTTAAATTCATAACGTCAAATTATATCCAATTTGAATTATTTTTAATCATTTTTATAGGTCGCCACTGTTTGTACCCAATATATTATTAATTTTACTAAAACAATGGTGTTAAAAAATTTAATTCAAGAAAATATATTAAATTAAATTTAAGTTTATTATTTACTAAATACATACACAACATACATTAATGAACGATGTTTACTCTAAAGCTAACCACAGAAATGAATTGATTTACACACATAGAAAAATAACAAAATGTTATTTATCTCAAGGGATTAGATTACTATTGCTCCTTTAACATTTAATAGTGTATAAAAAAATGTTTTGTTATATTTTTATAAATTCAGCGAGCACGAGTATGTATTATTCGTGTATGGGATGTAGAAAAATAAATGATTGTTATTATTCCGAAATCGTTATATTATCATCATGTTTATATGACACACTTAAATGGAGCAATCGACGATACAAGTCGGGAAACGAGTAGCGCTGCTATAAATGTACACGCGTAATGAAGAAGCAGCCGACGTGCACCATACGTTGAATGCAATTGCGCATTACGCAACGTAGCGCAAAGCGCGACGGGACCGGGGCAGATAATTAGATTATACTTTGCAGTGCACGTTGGGACCGAACATTATCGTTATCGTCATGGGAGATGACGGCTGGTGTACGTCGCGAATAATCCCTGTTATTTTCAGTACCGCCGGCAATTCGTCCGACGTTATACTGAGTGCTTGTAAAATTAAAATCCCTGCTGTTAAGAGCACTTGGTGTTATCATATAAGTAGAGATATGGCAAAATATATGAGGAGAAAAGATATTTTTGAGATAAAAAGATTAAATAATTCTCTTCACATTGATTTATTGCATTAATATCTGCGAAAAATGAAACAAAGAGTTGAGATAAATAAAAAACATTACTGTATGTACAGTTAATTACGTATATTAAGGCACGCCTTCAATTGTGAGATAATGAAGAAAATTCTATACGTCTACGGAAAGAATGCTGAAGTATCTTAAAATTTAGCTAAATCTGAAAATAATTTTATTGATCTATCAAAATAATTATATAGAATGCTTAAACTGATTGTTAGAATGTCAAAATTTTTTACAGCATTGCTCATCATGTTTGAATTTCTTACATAATTATTTTGATAATTCTTTTCACGCCTATATCTAACTAAATTGTTAGATATAGGCATTAATTCAACAAAATTATTCTTACCGTGTATACGTGTGAGATTTTATAACGTACAGCGTTAAATTCTGTTTAAACTTAGAAAACTATAATTTGGTATATAAATAAAGATACAATAACTTTTATAGTTAAATAAAAATGCTAAATTATGCACTTAACACTTTATTAACACTTAACATTTTATCTCAAAATTATCGATGTAGAAATGATAGAGATTGAGAGACTTTGTTAGACTTTCCAGACATATTACAAGTTACCTTGACTAATTTTAACAGTACCGTTTAACATGATGTTTACGCAAACTGTCTAATTGTCGTCATGTTTCAGTCCACAGATCCTTGTTTAACAAACAAATTTATTTGATGGATGAGCAAGAGAGACGCTTGAGTAAAGTGAAAGTTTGCATAACAATTTTATTTGAATAATCTGCCAAGTATAATATAGTATATACAAGGCTGGGTCAAGATGGATAAGCGGTTTTGAGTGTTGTTGGACAAAATCGCACGCAAGTAACACGAATTGTCGGAAGATTCGACGGAAGGGAAAATAGGGGATTCTTTTCTCGATGCTATTCAACCATCGTCTTCTTTCTCAAGAGATTGAACAAGAGTGCTGAATCGCGCCGAATGTCTGGGCAAAGGAAGCGTAGCGCCGCGGGGATTCGCAAATTCACCGTGAAATCTTCCGCAAACGGAAGTAAGGTAACTCATTTCCGTTTCATCGGGACTTTCTGTGGACCATTAAAAGAGCTCGTCTTGGGTGGAAAAGGGACGCGAGGGGTCAAACCGAAAAGCGAGCAAAGAAACCGACGGATTAATTAACGTAACGTAATTACGGCGCGCATTGTGCAGCACGTCGCAACGCTTCGGGGTTGCGGATGAAAGGATCAGAAAACTTCAACCCTTTTCATCTCTTTACGGTTTCCAATGTCTCGCGAATACATCTTTATTTTTTATTTGAAAACGCAAAAGTGCTTAATGTAATTCTAAACTTATTCAATATTATTTACTTTTAATTTAATGACATTTAATTACTCAAAATCAACTCTTGCAGTGATTTTATCGTAAGTGGTATACGTAAGATTACTACATTCAATATATTATAGAAAAAAAATATTTCTACAGTTGTATAGAAAGAAATCTTTCTTTCAATAAAAAAATTCTGAGATTGGAAGAACATAGGCAATTTTTTGTCGAGTAAATGATAAGCTATTGTAGTTAAACGATCATAATTGCTCGCGAATTACTAATTAAATAACAAATAAATTTGATTGATTAATAAGATTTGAATAAGATTTAAAAAAATGCTTTCGTAATAATGAAAAATGCGCTGTTTGATATTAATTATTTCATTCACTCTGGATACTTAAAAAAATATAAAATATCTGAAGTTAAATATCATAGAAAGGAGCGAAATTGATAGATTGATTTATAGAAACTTTATTAATTAACTGAAAAAAATCATTGCTAAAGATTATATTTCAAAATAGTATAATACAAAGAATAAAACATCATTCGGATTCATAAAAAAAATAAAACAAAACGTTGAGAGAATAAAACACTCGAAATATTCGTGTGCAAATAAAGTTTTTCTCTTTTCAATTTCTATTAGTTTATTATAACTTTCATTTTTAACTTTTATATATATGCGCGTGTACTTGCACTACAAAGAATATCTGAGTGTTAAACAACAATTACGTCAGTGTTCATTGCAAAAAAATTACACAAATGTGTACAACAGTTTTCATTTTATAAATAAACAAATATACATATATTGGAAAGAAATTATCAATGTTTCCTCAATTTATTTTGAAAGTCGCTCCATTTTATGGTTGAATATTTTATATTTTTAATGTATTTTCTCTAAATTATTTAAAAGAATTATTCGAAAACAATGTCGTTTTAAAACACATTTTATCTTTAAAAAACATAAAATAGAAGCCATCTACGTAGCATTGAAAATTAAATAATGCTAAAACGTCAATAATGTTGAAACTATCAATAATATATTGAAAAATAATATATTTGAAAATTCCGCATGAATAGTTTATTTCAATATTTGAAATGAGCATTCATTCAAGCGAGTGAATGAAAAAAAGAGAGAAAAAAATAAATTCCTTGTTCAAATTAAATAAATTTCATTTAACATTATCTCCTGATTACTACGTGTAAAATATAACACTTTTAAATCGAACTGAAACGTTCGAATCTAACTTTTACCCTATAATCATCAAAGGATTTTCTCGGATGTTTTAACTACACGTCGGGTTACCATCACGAAAGTAGGTTGCGGAAAATCGAAGGTATAACGAAGCGATGCTATAACGAAAGTCGTTTATGGGAAGTCGATCGCCGGTCTTGTATACACACAGCGGTCCTTGCATCCGGTAACCGAGTCGAGTGCGAGTGCTCGAATTAAGCCGCCACCCCGGGTCGCCCGATTTGTCGAGTGACACGGCGACACTGCGGAGGACGCGAGCCTTGAGCTTCCTCTCTCTCTCTCGGGTTTGCGGTCCCCGACAAGCTTTATCGAGTGGACCTTTCTCGCTTTTCGAGTCGGGGCGGATTTCCGTTCGAATGCACCGAAGGAGAGAAGATTTACCGAGGCGATCCGGAACCGGCTCGGCAACGGTGCGGCCTCTTCTTTCGGGGATTACGAAGTTGACTTTCGCCGCTCAGCGGCGGTTGTATAAAACCCACTTCGTGTTGGAAGAAGAGATTATTGATTGAAATAGGTCGCCCCGCTGGTGGCCTCCACCCCCTCGATTCCACTTCTCCATTTGTACTCGCTACTCGCGGAAAGATCCCGCCATTGTTGACCCGTTTTTGAAGGATCCGGAGGCTTGACTTTCTTTCTCAGTGGAATTTATACCGGAACACACATAAATTCTTTTGTCGTCTCTGTGTATATGAGATGTATTCATTTTCATAATACCTCGCATTTTTCTAAACCTATAAAGTATCCTCCTTTTTATCCTCGTGGATTCGCATCTCATTGAGATTAAGAATGTTACAACATAGGACAATACCTTCTAAAAGTAAAGGACTCGCATATTTTTCTTTGTAGGATCTTTACGCCTCTTTTTCTCCGGCGGCAACAGAAATGAAAAGATCTACGAGCTGCACAATCTTATCTGGCACCGATAGATTTAATTCGCCGACAGGTGGATTAAACCGCAGTAAATCTCGACTGTCCGACAGTCGAAATCAGACCGCTAAATGGATGAGCATTCGAGAATACCGCTTGACATTATCTCTTTCATGTGATTATCGATATATTTACCGAAACTATTCTTCTGAACTGTTTTCGATATTGGAGTAGAACGCTTTCGTTTACATAATAATCTCTTTACCATTAATTAATTAAATTTATTAGGTGTTGGAATTAATTCGTAGCGTTTTTTAATGAAAGAATGTTATTTATTTCACATGAGCATTAAAAAATACATTAATGAAAGTACTTCCCATCACTTGTAAAACGCTACGAATTAATTCCAACACCTAATAATTTTTTAAATTTTTATTAATTTGGAATTATAATTATTTTAACTTTTATTGCGTGTTTGCATACAAAATACATAAAAGATAAGGCATTAACATGGTTGCTGTTACAAAGCCTACTTGAAGTTAAGTAGAAAAGTATTATAGCAGTGGAAACTCGTATAACGTAATTATTCACAATTTACATCAGTAGTTACAGAAACACTCAACACGCAAACACGCACTGTACACGTAAAAACATTCACACACATATACGCGCGCAACATGGATCCATGAGTGTTATGTAACTTGCTCACCAGCTCAAAAATATAGAAAATGACGAGACTAGAAAATGAAATTGGTCGAGTGGATAAGAACAAGAATAAGCAGCAAAGATACTTCAGCACTCGTGGGAAATAATACAGTTGGTCGCAGTAGAAAAGAGAATAAGGGAAGAGAAAAGGGGAAGATTTAACGGAAGAAAGCAACATGTAATACTTGACAGTGTACGAGGAGGTAGCTCTGAATTTGGTGGAATAATGTAAAGGAAAGAAAGTTATAGTAGCAGATATCAGGGATGCTCTTCTCTATAGAATGGAGATCCGAATTAAAATGAAGAAGGGTACGTATGAAGGAATATTAAAATGAAAAAGCTGAAATTTACAATTTTAATGAGATGCCATCCATCACGTAATGTGTTGTTGTATGTTCATTATAATCTAGGAGTATACAATAAATAAGATAATATTACTAATTAGCTCTAATCCGAAGATAAGATAAGATCGTTAAATTAAGGCACGAAAGAGAAATTAAATATCAGTCTATTTTTAACAGCTTTTGAAAGTGTTGACTCTATATTCTCGTAAATATTGGAATTTCCACGTTACGGAAGAGACGCGATATCGAAAACGAAATTATATACGATGCAACTTTATCCCGGCGTCACGAGTTAGGTTGGCGTTAAAAGACGGGAGGGTGCATCGAGGCGAAGCCGTAAAACCAACTGGAACTGCCATTAATAACTTCGAACGAGAGTGCCGAAGTTTTAATGGAATTAATGTGGCTCCGAGGACTGCTGCTGCTAGCAACGTGCCAACATTGGCCACGTGTGCAGCACGCACGCATTGTGTAACACGAGGAAGCACGATGTATCATTTACGTAATGTCGCTCAACAATTCTCCAAACATTTTTCACATCGCTCTCTTACTTCAAAAGTGACAAAACTAAAAAAAAAAAACGATTTTTTAGTTATGACCATGAGTGAGTTAAATAAACATTATGCTATCAATCATTAAAAGTAAACTTCATAAAATGTGGTCAAAACTGAAAAGAGATGGTTTAAAAAATAATCGTCACAACTCAAAAAGGTTAAAAAAAATTCATTAAAATTGTCACAACTCGAAAAGAGTAATTTTTCAATGGTAGTGAAATAAAAATATAACAATGATATTTTATCACGATAAGAATATATTTTTTTTATCAATATTACTTGATTAGTCAAATAATATTTCTGTCAAGTTGAAAAATAGTTTGTTTTCTGAAAAATTTAATTTTTTTAGTTGTGTTATTTTTGAAGTAAGGGAGTGATGTCTCCCCTCAAAATATAAAGAAGTGTAATAATATAGTAATAATATAGTAGCCCCCGTTACATCGTTTCGAATACTTTCAACATTTATATTAGGTGTTGGAATTAATTCGTAGCGTTTTTAATGAAAGTACTTCCCATCACTTGTAAAACGCTACGAATTAATTCCAACACCTAATAGATTACAAATTTTATGAAAATATTACAGCGAACAAAATATATCATCTCATCATTTTATTAAATTTTTGGCTTTTTGATAATTCCATATACGATATAGCCGAAATTTTTTTTCTTTTGAATAATCAAAAATTAAATACCGCTTTAAAATATTTACGTAATAATTTTGACAATTTAGAATATCGAAATTAATATATATAATAATAACATAAAATTAATATAATAAGGACTTTTAAAAAGTTATATTATATACAATTATAAAACGTAATAATAACTACACGTCAGAATTAATTCAAGGTTTTAATTAAACAACATGCTGCTAAAACATAAAATTTATCTCAAGAGACAATGCATGTGAAACATGTAGCTTTTCACTCGCCAAAGTTAACAGATGCAAAGCTTGATGAAAGATCTAAATGTTCTACCGTCTGGCCCGCATACTGCAGGCACTCCACATATCAAAACGTACTTTCGGATCAAATTTGTCCGCGCGAGTCCCAGAGGAGCGCCACGTCGAAAGTACGGTTCTACCGATTCTCGCAGCTGGAAAGTAGCTGAGACAAAAGTCCGAATTGTTGATCGAGCGACGACAGTGCAGCGCGCAGGCGGGAAATAATCCTGGATCAAATTTGCCGCGTGCTTTCCCCGGGGAAGGCGAAATCGCGTGGCGAAGCCGTGACGGAAATAAATCAGGAATGATTTTCATGAGGCGCGCGACAGGCGAACTTTGTTATTCTCGGCGGCGACGTACGCGGCTGAATCAGCCTGCCGGCTCTCGTACATTATTCCCGATGAATCCCGACTGCGGGCACGCGAATGGATTTATCCTACCATTCACGCGATGATGGTTAATATTAATGTTTACGGAAATGTCCATATGTATCCAAACAATCGTACATTGATAGACCGGAATTTACACGCGAGGTGTATCGAGAGCGAATTGAAATTCGCCTATCAAAAGCGAATCAGTCATCTAAATCTGCCCATGCTGCAAATTTAAATAGAGATTTAAATAAAAGTGAATAAAAGTCTTGATTGTTTGATGCCCATCCCTTTTTTGGATGACAGATGATTGCGGATGCATTGCAAAAAGGAAAAATATCCTTTTCAAACAATTTTGGAATTAACTCTGCCATGCAAAAACTTTTTGTTTTTATAGCCATTGGATGTTCCGCGGTATTCTAATGGAAAAATCGAAGTGAATTTATATTCAGATATTGAATTGTTTTCCAAGACTTGGCGTGTATCTGCAATTTCATAGATATTTCGTGTAAATATCTATGAAAATATGGTGTTTCCAGATCGTGATCTGTCGCTGTTAGGGAATAGTGACGTGGGAATAGGATCGAAGTTTTTTTTCAAACCTATTTTTGCGTTCATTGACGTGCACTTGTTCATGCCCGTTGCGTGCGGAGAATTGCTTTAGCGCGTATACATTGGGGTCGCTGCCATCATAATAACTCGAAATGGACGTTCGACCGAAATGGCACACGATCGACGGAAGTTTTCCCAACGCTATGACCGCGCCGTTAGCAAATGAAATTTGTTGCTGCGTCGCCACGCTTGCCATTAAAATTATTGCGCACGTCGCGTTGCCTCCACCCGGGAACGATCGGCAAACGATCGATCATAATATCCTCAGAGGGCGTAGCCCGCGAAAAGATTGCAAAGTTTCCTCTTCCTCGTATTTATATCTTTCCTACAAACACAGCTGAAAATCTTCCCCAAACTTTGGTAATTTATTTTCTCTGTTCTTTTTTTTATACAATAAAAATTCAATCGCGATTCTTCAATTGTTGCTGTCATTAATATTTCTCCTCGCATATTGGAACATTTTATCATAATTAAACTACACTGTTCAACACAGAAAATAATTTCTTTTCAAATATTAAATATTTATAAACAACAAATATCTTTTTAACCATAATCGATACAACAAATTCCTTTTAAAAAATATTCTAACAACTAAATGATTGCAATAAAATTTCTCCGATGGAGAATGTGTCATATTATATAACATGACAAAATACACTAAAATAATCCTTTAATTAAATTTTTCAAAATTGAGATGTAATACAATACAAAAAAAGAATGGTAGTAACTATAAAATATTAGTTAATATAAAAAATAATTTTAAAAATAATTTTCTAATTATAAAAAATAATTTTCTAAATATTTATGACTGAACAATTGGTTATATTATTATGTTTGATAATATTTAATTATGTTTTGTTTTATAATAAAATAATAATTATTAGGAGCTGTATTTTTATAATATTCATATAATTATTACTGCTATAATGTAATGATAATAATTTTGGTTAGTAATTCCTACATCGGTAATAATAATTACGTTTATAGTTTAAAAAATATATAGCTGACATCGAAAATGATTATAAATTATACTTAAATTAATAGTTCTATCCCACTTTTTTGTGGATTATAGAAAAGTCGACAAGCAAGGTAAATGTTAAATTAGTTAAGCCATTTTTGTGATATCCTTTGATACAAATTTCTAACAAATCTTGTGAATTTACTCATAGGTGAATTCGATACAAAATATCTACGCTATAGATAGGTACATTCAATTTTGCGGATTAATCGCACTCCTACATACGTCGTTCCACCGAGATGACAATGAATTTCCGATCGGACGTAAGTGGTAAGACTGTAACCCTTTGCTCGATTGTTATTGCCGACCGCATTGCGTCCGTTACGCACGAAAGGGAAAAACTTTAGATAAGGGTACCACTTTATGGCGGCATTAAAAACTGGGGGTTATTTTGTCTTGAAATAACATTGAGAGGGAACTCACTGCCGCGACTTCGAATGATGTGCATGTGGTCGTAAAACTGCCAACGGCACGAACTACATACGTACACCGCAAATATTCGACATCGGGATCGATGATTCCGATACGTCTGAAACAATTTGAGTGTCGGATCGAGCCTCGAGAAACGTCTGTGAATTGAGAAAGATCTTATCCGCCTGGCGAATAAAAGACACGAAATCGATGTGAGCTTGAATTTCGACGCTACAGATGTGAAAGAATATCTTACGCCAATTTACGCCTTTATAGTCACGAAGCACTAAGAAAAAAAACTTTGATATTTATGACTATAATGACATGTTATATAATTATGGTTTAGTGCTAGTCAGTAATAATAACTGTATATAATAATATCTTAAAAACATCTTAATGACGTTTTTAATGTCATAAAATGTCATTAAAATGTCACCTTACTATTTGGGAACAACTATTTACATTTTCGACGCCAATTGTACATATTTGTCGATAGAACATCTAGTTATTATTACTATCATTATGGCAGTAATAGCTGTAATTGTGGTAACATTACAATACTAAATACTTTACTCTCAGTGCATAAAATATACAGTTTTGCGGCTGTAATATTGAAAACTCTTGTGCCTTGTCAAAGTTACATCAGTATAATTATAAGTCTTTTGAGAGTAACATTAACGAAAAATGTCACAGCTAGCTTCTAAAGCTGTTAGCCGCAGTAGAATTCTAAAGTTACGAGATAGAATTAGATAAAATTTTTGACAAAGTTTTACAGAACATAATAAAGTCATAATATCAAATAAATTTAACAATAACTCAATTTTCTAACTGTATCAAAATTGGATTTGTAATTTCCTTTAGGGTAACTCCGACAAATACGCCGCGCTGGGATTTATGCCGCGGAAGTCAGAAAAAATAGGAGGAGTGAGCGTAATTTTCTCACAACATCTTTTACGTCTTATTTATATGCATTATTTGTAAATTTTTTATGAGCTATACATACCCTCTCTCCTCTTATGAGTAACCATATATCCCACCCCTAAAAATGCAAGGGCAAAAATGCAAGGGTTTAAAAAAGTTTATTTTTTATATATGAAATATAAATATTTCTAATATTTTTTCATAATAGTAGACAGTACAAAGTTTTACTGATATAATTCGTTTATTTTAAATATAGTAAATAATACTGAATAAATTAAGTTTTTGATAGATGCGGCGTGTATAACGGAGTTATCCTATAGTGATTGAAAATTTATTTTAATATTAAATCCACCAATCTCGAGGGTGGAAATGTCAAGATATAAGAACGCACGTGCCTGTTTTCGTTAATGCGTCATGTCACACGTCCATTTTCGGTATTGTTACGGTGTTACCGTCGTAGAAGATTATCGGTACGACCTCCAGTAAGAGGGCAGAAGTCATCCAATCTCCGAAAGGGAAACTAGTTATACCGTCCGACACGGGTTTGAACTTTGCCACTTCCTGAGAGATGCTCCGGGGACGTCCAAGGTGTGGGGGTCCCAAATGGACTGATTTGAAATTCCGTCGCGCTGCACGACGCGCAACGCGACAAGGAACGAGAATAGATGTCGTGCGGGAATAAACAAATGTCCTGCCGTCGCGCCTCCGATTCGTCTTGTCCGTAATCGACGCGAAAACCGCTCCAGAAAGCTAAACACAGATGCTATTATATATTATAGATTTATCCAGTATGCTATGGGAGTGCAAAGCTCCCAATCGATCTTTCTGTGACGAGGAGTTTTTATGTGGAATGTGTGTGTGTGTGTGTGTATGTGTGTGTGTGTGTGTGTGTCCCGATACAACTTGATGTACCTGAATGTGCCCAACACTTCAAAGTTGGAGCATCCCACAAATGCAATTTAATGCACAACGCGACATTTCAAAGTGGCTAAAACTAATGACATATTAATTATAAAATTTACGGCAAACCCGAATCAAGCTAATTACGCACATGTCAGAGAATACTAATTAGCACTCCACGACGTGAGAATGATAAGAGCTGCTAGCGATGTCGAGGTCCGGTAACGTGATTGTCACGAACAGAACGTCTGTATTTATTCTAAAAATATTATACGCGTAGATGAAACAATGACTACGGATATGACGAGAGATTCCTAATCGAACGGAATTTGCTCAATTCGCAAACGTCCTTCGCAATCGATAAGAGCAATTGATAAGAGCGGAAGAATTGTCAGGGGGGAGGAGGGGGGGGGGAGAAGAACTTCCTGTCACGTGCATTTCAACCCCACCAGCGCGTTTTCCAGGGTCGAAATATAAACCATGGTTTTAAATTCCACTTTTGTCAGCCGCGAGAGCACAACAGGAACGTCACGGGAAATTCAATCCCGGCTCTTTATGCCGCATTGCATCGCGTCGACTAAAAGCATCCACCGCTCGGCGTGACGACGGTTTGTTTTACGAACGGGATCACTCAACCCTCTCAGCGCGGCAACGCTCCAGCCGACATCCTTTCGTTTTTCTACCGCCCATTAACCACCCTCTTTTATCCTCGATGCCGCTTGGTCGCATTAACTGTGCGACGTCGCTCACGTAGATCTTCGTGATCCTCGCAGTGACAACCGCGAGCCAAAAAATAACAGATCTACCCCGCGGGTAGATCTGCCACCCTCCGAGACGTGATGAGAAAGAAGAAATTGGAGCATCCGTATAAGTTGGCGTTGGGGATGAATTCTTCGCGAACGGTCAAGAAGACATTCTACGTGAAATAAATCAATACCGCGGACTTCTGGAACCAACACAACGCTGTTCCAAGATATCGAAAGAAAGAGGAAACAAAAATACACGGAGTGTTTTACGAATAGTCAAAATTCGACAGGCCATTCTCCGAATTGGATGGCGATTCTGAACCGAAAGGGAACGATTGATTTTGTAGAACAAAACTAAGTCTTTCATAAAAAGCTCTGTTTAAGTCAGATACGAACATCCTTTTAATCCCAAGTTGAAATTAATTTCTCTATCAGAACATTGAAACGAGTTCGTTCTGACTTTCGTTATTAAAGTGTAAGCCGGCAATTAATGACAGGATGCGTTGAATTGGATCTATTGGTAAGTTCTTTAGTCGCTACCGCAGTATTTTCTCTCGTTTTTCCACAGAGACTCCAATTAACAGGTCTTCATCGAGATCGTACGCTAACCAATTCGAACTTCGTCAATTGAAGCATAGTTACCAGATCGGAATTTTTTGGCGCTTGAATTGCACTTCTTTCAATTCGCAAGAGAATTACGATTTTTTGTTTCGAAAACTTCGCCCGGATTCCACAAACGCGATTAAAATTTTCGCCATCAACTTGTAAATGACTGACCAACAATTGCATTTGTATTCGTATCTAAAATAAATAGGAATTATTCATAAAACTTCGTTAGCAGAGATTTAAATTTGTCATAACGCTCCGACGGTGCACAACGTTGTTTTGAAGTAATTAATCCATTCTACCCGATATTGCCGTAGAGTAAAGTATAGCAAAATGGAGCTCGTTGTATTCGCTCAATAATGAGCGGCACACTTCCATTATTTCGAACAAAATTATGTCGATCTAAATGCAAAGGTATAAAATACCGAAACGAAATAAAGACCGAAATGAGGTCAATGTGAGACTAATTAATAATTTCGTCATTATACATTACAAATATGTGCATTTTCATTGCAATACTGCTTTGCACATTCTGTTCACCATTTTTAATAAATGATAGATCAAACTGCATTTATATCTTTCTTTTCAATATTTTTTAATATTATATTATAATTATCATAATTTAACATAGGCATTTTCTGCTTACTTTAAAAATATTATAATATTCAAGCATTTAATTAACGTAATATAATTAGGTAATTATATTAATTACCTAATTATATTAATATAATTATATTAATGTAATTATATACTGAGAAAAAGACTTAACTTAAACATTTATTTGAGAGAATAATATTTATTTACTGAAATAAATATTTATTAAATATGGCAAAATAAATTTTTATTCCTAGTAAAATGAAATGTTGAATATCTCAAAGTAAAAATGCAAGATCGCAATTTATTCACGTTTCGAAAACACGTGTTTGTGTTTAATCACATTTTTTCAGTCTGGAGAAGAAGAATGAAGAAGTACTCGTATATCGTGTCTACTTTAAATTGTAGGAGAGAGAAAGAGAGAGAGAGAGAGAGAGAGAGAGAGAGAGAGAGAGATATTTCGGGCATCGTCATGTGTGAAAAGGGATGACGGAGGATCATATCTGCAATATGTATATAAGCGCGTCCGATAAAGATACCGTTCAAAAATAGAAAAAAGCATTCTGATGAATTGCTTCACATAAAGTGGCCCTGAAGTGCAGCAACATATATCCGGATCTAAAAAGGTATTTCGAAACGTGACTGCACGCCGAGTAACATTTTACTTTGGACAGAAGATGTTCCCGACCATAAAGCGTTACTAGCGTATTTACTATAGACTCTTCATTCTCTTTCTCTCTCTCTCTCTCTCTCTCTCTCTCTCTCTCTCTCTCTCTCTCTCTCTCTCTCTCTCTCTGTGTATGTGTTTGGCATGTAAAATCGGCTGTAACGTGGAAGTAGCTAAAACGCCACTTTCTCACTTCCTCACCCTCTCACTTCCCTTTTTGTTTCCAGCCAAGTAGACAACGTTATTCCAAGGTAGCGTGCATCTAGCGATCATGGAGCGTATTCTCGCCTCGACTCAACGCTTCTATTTTAATGCTAATCGCCGCTATTTGATACTGAATTTGATTTTAGCCGTTAGCTGCAGTCTCTGGAGTATACATCCGTGAGAAAGGAAGAGAGAGTGCTATAAATTCAAAACGGAATTTAACAGTAATGACGCAAATAAATTTATGCGTACGTTTGAAATAAAAGAATTTCATTCGGAAGTTGCCTCTCCTAACTGTGCTAATTTACTCCCAGATCTTTTATGGAAAGCTCCCGAATTAATAATCGATGTGTATCTTTCCAAGTCTAATAACTTTGTGGAACCTCTATTCGGATTCTCTCTTCGGATACTCTCTTGCGTGCAACGACAACCGTGGCGATCGCGGTCAAGTATTCGCGCACATAAATTAATGAACGATTTTATCGCGGCCCAATTAAATCGGTATCGCAAATAATTAATTTACCGCGGAGTAGCGGACGATAATGAAATTGCTGTAAATTGATTAAACCGCTTGATTCCATAAACGCCTGCGCGTTTTGCGTCAGCATACGTTTCATGATAATGCGCTACGACGCGGCTGCATTTCCAAGGATTAACATGTACTAAAAGCCATTTAAATTGTTAGTCTTGGTCTCGATATGTCACATATACATAAACAAATGCGTTCAGTAATTATGCTACTACGGTTATCTAATTACTAATGCAACAGATACTTATTGATCCGGACATTATTTATGTACAGTGCATAGTCCTTAAAATCGATAAATCCTATTGTTGTATGTAACATTTTTACAACAATAGGATTACCGATTCTACATAAATAACGCTTGGAATAATAAATAGCTGTTGCATTAGTAATTGTCTTCTGCATATAATGAAAATATATCATATTATATTATAAATTATAGATTATAGATAAAGATTATATGTAACAACTCTCTGCAGTTTCTTTTTTAGTTTAAGTTTTTTTACTGTTCTAGACATTTAAAAAATTTAGATTACTTTTTAATATTTCTATTGCACATAACATTATCAAATAATTTTTTAACAAATGATATTTAATAAAAATTGAAATTTGAATAAAAATAAGGATAAAAATTGAGAGTGACATATATTTTGTTTGTGTAAAAAAAGACTCAGACTGCAAATGGAGAGAGCTAAAATATTAAAACTATGAAAAAAATTTGTTTTATAATACAATAAATTTTTTACATCGTATGTAACTATCAATATTTTTATAATAAATTTTGAGATATCTAAAAATTACTGTTCTTAATTTTTTAAATATACATGTAAAATTTAGTACAGCTATAAAAATGAAAATTGTATTTGCTATAAATATAAAAACTTATAGCCCTGGTAGGTATACATAAAATACATATGTTAGTACGAAGCGTTCTCTTATAAATATTCATCACACGTACACAATATTATGACACTCTCTAGACTTTTGTTTGGAAATAAAATAAATTTATTGATATCTCAAATAATTTCGGGGATAACTAACCGTTATGCTTCGCGTAAATTCGAAGGTACATAGCCGTCCGTGTGTTTGCGCACACGTGCCCAAAAATCTTATCTCGTGTGCTATTACGTCGTGCCCCTCCGTGTGTAGATCGATGCGACTAATTGTTTGCCATCGGAAACTTTGCCGAGGCGGCATTTCATAGTCGGGTCACGCGCCACCGACGCGAAATCCGCCGGCGGCAAAATGCAATTTAATTAATCGTACATTCGCGTTCAGGCGGCGTGGCGTTGTAGCGCACGTGTAAACCGCAAAACGCTTACGGATCGCGCCGCCTCTTGTAATAAAGTTTTTATCCATTTCGCCGTTATCCTGCGTTGTTTCTGCCATAATATCGCGGCATTACGACACAAGCTAAGTTTCAGTTTCAGTAAGAAAAACACGCATGCGAGAAATTGACATAAACTCTTACGAGTTCACTCAAAAAGCGCGGGAGGATCTACCATTGTGCGAGATATACCTTAACGAAAGACGAATTTATTCAGTATCTTTAAATAGATTTCGCAAAGATAGTTGAAATTTGTATAGAGTAATACGACCAACTTGGAAAAGGGAGTCGCAGAACTTCGGAGTAATTTGATTAGCTATAATTCTGTATTCAAGTTCTAAGATTCTTCAAGAGACGTACATGTGAGTTTGCCGTGACGTTAAACGGATCATTAATCGCTGAGAGGAGTCCTTTCACTGGAGGAAGGAAGAGAGTGAGGTAAGCCTACTCGAGATTGAATCACCGCATGTCGATACAGGGATAAGTTACCGAGAGACGTCATGTTACTCGTGTCGAGATTGTCTAACATACGCTTCCCGCTCTGTGATCCAGGATACTATCGATACCGTCGATTACTCACCGGAGCTATCCAATTGAACTTTGCTTGCCAAGGGCGTACCGTAGTTCGTATCCCCAGTACCTCAGAAACTTACCTCACGTGTGAGGCAGTTTCACCCCTGAGGCTGTCCAAGGCGTCTGGATGTATGGTAACTAGGGATTGCAGTAACTAGTCTTTCTTTGGCAAGAACACTCCCTCGATCTTCGAAGTCCGGAGAAGAGTCTCTTCGTTCTTCGAAGGGCATTTGTGCTCTATCCAGGAGAACTTGTAGTATATGAAGGACTAGTACGATAGATGAATCAAGAAGTAATCTTAATTTTGTCCTCGAAAATCAAAATGATAGGATGGGCGTTATTTTGTTATCTTTCTGCATGTAATTAAAAAATCCTTAAAATCGAGTTTATGTATATGTGTGTGTGTGTGTGTGTGTGTGTGTGTGTCGCATTTCTATCAGAATTGATTTATTATAAAGTAATTGTTACATGATTGGAGCAAATAGATTCTAGTATCTACTTCAAATCCTATCTATACAATACTTATTTCGGATACTTTTCCAGAATTATTCAAAGGTCATAAAAATTGAGAGAAAGCAATCTCAGCGAATTCATTGTAGAAAGCGCACCGAGAAAGACACAACATTTTTCCTCGTGGTAGAAAAGTTTCTGTTCTGTCGCAAGTCCATGGGGGAAGAGTCTAACGAGATCGCCGCCCTTTGTTCCTGTCGCTGTTCTTGGTTGCGGTGTCCGGAGGTATACATTTGTAACTTTAAATTCGCAACCGACAGCATATTTCAGACGCGGCATAGAATGAATGTAATGCGATTACATCGTAACGTAGGGCGAGGCAAGCGCGGGAAGGTAGAACTCGAGACTCAAGACGGCGACGCGGGAACTTCTTCATAACTGTACCCAGAGCTGTCTTAACCATTTGACTGAATGGCTTATAGCCTCCGGGATTCAACGCTTAGAAAATGGTTGGACTTTTCTCCTTCTCTCATTCGTTTAACAAATTTATTCTGACAAAATTCTACAGTCACACCCATCCCGTTCAAGCATTTTTTAACATGAAATCTTAAACGCTGTTTTGGTATGACACATCCAGCTTGTTTCAAGGCTTTTCTAATGTTTCTTTTCATTCCTTATTAACTTTTAATAAAGCTACATAGTACATTTGCTTAGTATCATTATATTCCTAAATACCTATTTAGGTATGTCAATAAAAATTTTTTAACAATAGGTTTATAATTTTATAAATGTAATAAGCAATCAAATTGAATTTGATATGCCATACAGCAGTTGTGTTGTTACCGTAGTGACGCATTTAAGAATTAATGAGAAATGGACTCTTAATTAATTGTGTAAGCTTATAAAGTATCTATATAATATATTCACAAATTTCGAAATATTTTTTTTATATCAACGATTAGAATTTTAAATTCATGTCTTCGAACAACACTGCTATTTATTTTAAAATGCGAATTATTATATGTTATTAGAGCCAATTTTGATTCTAATTGCATCTGATTATTTAAAGCGAAATACTGAAAAATTTTCTGATGTAGGACCGTTTCATCTGCCAATCCTCGTTGGGTTTCTCAACACGATTGTTGATTCAGTTACTTTTGCGATCCAAAACTCCCGCTGAACAAATATTTTAAGAGACATCGTGTTATATCCAAGAGAGATTTCGTCTTCTAATTTCTACAATGTTTTAAAACATTGCCTACGCGAGAGATAGTTTTATTGGCTTTATACATTCGGATAATATTACGTCGAGTTGTAAAATTTCAGTCATTGGAGGAAGTTCGAAATAAAGACACTTATTTTATGAAACTACGGAAATTTTACTGCGAATTACCGCGAATCTGATAAAACTACGCGGACTATGTGAGAATCAGAGAAACCATGCATTAACTGGCGGTTTATACAATTCCTAGTTTTATATTAATATATTACAAATTAAGATTAGTTTTTGAAAATGTTCAAATGAGGTAATATCCGTCGAATAAGCTTGGTTGATCAACCAAGTTTTCTGTGAATTTTCCAATACAATCTGAATCAGTTTGATATCACTTTGATATGTTACGTCTCCACGGGAGAACATTCCGTCTTTTAAAAATATCGAATTCAATAAATGTAGGAGAAGTATTAGAAGTAGTAGGAGAAGTATTATTACAAAAAAATTTCAGCAGTAAGTCGTAAGGAAGCAGTAAGGAAATCAATCAATATTGGATTTGTATACTGTATAGATGCTACTGTTTACGTTACAATCCTACGGTCTTTTCGGTGATTGGCTATGTTAATTGCAGTTTTTTATGTATCATGACTCATATCTTGCAGATTTAGAGGGGAACTTTTACACACTGCAGCGAGCCGATCCCATACGTGGCGGATCAGCTGGTAAATACCTTTGCTGTCAGATATTTCTTTTCCTCGCTGACACATAGAGCGGCTTTTCGTATTGTCGTGTCTCTAGCGAAATTTTATTTGCGTTTTCAGCGATTCATCTCACTAAATCGCTAATCCTAACCCCCGCCGTCCGTTGTGTCGACTTTTTACGTCGAACGAACATCTCGTTTTAATCCGCGCCGCGCCCGTCGCTTCGTGCGCCGCTGGATACTATTTCACTCATCCGCCGAATTTGTCGTCGAAAGATTCTTTACACCGTGCTATACACGACGTGGAAAATATGAACAGAGAGCGAAAGGTTTGCGCTGCGGTCTGGATATGGTGGGACATTTTTCATTTCGCTTCACCCGATTCTCAGTAGAATAAATAAAAAGTAAACGAAAAATCTCGAGGTACTTGATTCATATATGATACTTTTACGATTTTTCTTTTCTTAACTAAATCATGTGCAAACGACTTATACACAGAGTGTCTCATAACCGTACAATATTTTCATAGTGTATTCTAGAGGTAAAGTAGAGTAAAAATTCTAATATGAAAATGTCGAGGCTACAATAATTTTTTTTAATTATAAGCTAACTTTAAATGCCTCTAAGTACAAAATTATTCAATTATTCGCAGTCTCTATATATGATTATTTCTAGATTCTTTGGAACATTCTAAAACGAAAATCCTATGAAAATGTCGAGGCTATAATAGTCTTTAATTATAAACTATCTTTTAATGCTTATCTAATAATTTAAAAAACTGTTGTAGCTTCGACATTTTCATATTAGTACGGTGGTTTATGAAACATGTATAATTCTGTTGTTCTGTTACGGAACGGCATCGGCAATTCCATGAGGATTATAATGATTTTTAATTACAAGTACTGTAGATTCAAAATTTACATACGGGATTTTCAACAGATTTCATATTATTATACACGTGCGTTAATATTCATATAATAAATATCCTCTCGCGTCAAAATTGACGAGTTATCGATTCGCGCGATATTTGACAATTAAAACTCTTTTCTTCTCGTCATAACAAACAAGGGAAAACAAGTGTCGCCATCATGTTTGCGTGATGTAACTCTAATAAATGTTGTTACTAGCGTGTCGCAAAATATATAAATAAAGCTCACATATATTTTGCAGCGGCGCGCAAATTCGTACGCGGTGCATAAATCATGTTACACAGTCGTCCGATTCGAGTACGCGCGACATACTGCGACACCGTAGAAAAGTCGTAAAACAATAGCGATAAAGCTCATCCGGCGAATCTAATCTCGAAGCAACAATAAATCGACCGGCATTTATGACCCTCGCTTGTATACTAGTAGAATCCCCATTAAATTCCCTGAAGTCTGTGTGCGCAAAATCCAGTCTCTCATTCGGAAATTCCACAGTGGAAGAAATGTTGCAATTAAAAAAATCATCATTCTTGAGTTATCATTGAATTTCGACGATAAAATAATCTCTCTGCACAATTAGATAAATGTTTTCAATTATAAGTGGAAATAATTAGATCGGTACGAATATAAATCAAATAAGAGAAAGGATCTCTTATATTTTCGATCGAAGCGGATCTTGAGATTTAATAATGTAATTTGTAATAATAATGTAATAAAGTAAATTGTGTTACTTCCAATTTTAATTTATGTTTGAGTTTCAAGTTCGATAAAAAGAATCGACGCAGTTTATAGAATTGACAAGAAGTATTTGTAAATCTATAATAGACATAAATATTATTAAACATCAAAATCAGAATCAAGATTCTGAAAACAGGATTCTTGCTTTTATTTGTTTTCCATTTTGTAATTTATGATAATTATGATATAACACTGCAAATCCAAGTGCGTAAAAAGTAACTTTAAAATATGTGTGTAATTTAGTTATACATGTAAAAATTATATTATACTGTACATTTAAATATTATCCATTTTTGTATACAGTATAGTATCCACGAAAGTTATTTTCCAATAATAAAATAAGTTCAGAGAAAAATAATATAATATTTAAGAATAATGGGTAAGGGAGAATAATTCCGCAGACAATTATTGTGTTATCTTATACGATATATTCAAGAATTCATTACCTAGCGTTGGTTTCGCTTTAAATTAAATTTATTTTTACACAGAAAACTAATTACACACATATATTAAAGCCACTTTTTACATACTTGGATTTATCCACACCTTGAGCCAGCATACACGGTCTTCAGTAATATTACATTACTTCTACATTGCAAGCAAATCGCCAGTGAAATTTTTATTTTATGTGGCTCATTTGCTACGCTAAAATTGAAATTTTTTGAAAAAATATAAAAACATAAAGAAAAAGAAAGAATATACTTTTATTTCTCTACAATCAGTTATTACAGTAAAATTGTATTTTATGATCAATAAATCCAACATTTTAATGATTTAAAACATTAGACTCATTTTCTGGAAAATTCGTTTTCGTGTCATTATAGCAAATGAGAAATATAACGCTTGATAAATACTATATTTTTGTGAAATATTAAATGAATTAATCGTTATAGATATAAATCAAATTTATATAAATTCACTGACGGTGTTATGTAGTATAATTAAAGCTATCAAACATTCTATTAATTTCGCCACTAGAATTATTTGCTAAAAATTCTCTTCGATACCAGAACAACGCAGGACATCATTCTTGCTGAAGAATGCAGAATTGCACCATTGACGATCAATGAGGCAACTGACCGCCACATTGAGAGAATTTCCGTAACATGAAAGGAGCAAGTAAAGACGGACGGACGGAAAGCGGAGAAAATCGGTGGCCCACAGGGAAATATTATGCAAAGTGGGAAACAGATGCACGACTCCCGCGGGAGCGATGCTCCTATTTTTCGTTGCCGTCGTGAGTCGAGGCGAGTCGTATCCTTTTTAGCCACAGCCGGTTGCAAAGCGAGCGTAAAAAAAAAAGGAAAAAAAATAGTGGAAGAGCCTCCGCGAGACACGCCTGGCCGACTTTTCGCGGCTGAGATTCTTGTGGCCCTTTTCTTGCCAAGATTTTCTGAAAGAACTCGAGAGAGAATCTCGAAAGACGATGGAATTTCCGCGTCGAGACGTAAACAATTTTGCCCGCGATTTTTGCCCGCGTTGCTCTCCACTGAGATTTTTGTCCCTTTTTTTTCTCATCTTTCCGCAATTCGCGCGAAATTTATAAATGTAACGCGTGCAATAATATATTTCAAAGCTTACAGCTTTTATTGATAATGTATGATGCGCGAACATTAATCGTTGTTCTTGGTACACGTTATTCGTGCGATTTTCTTATCGCGAACGCATAAATCCTCGTCGAAAAATGTTTCTCGTCGATTTGCAGTCTTGCTGCGAGCGCGCTGGCAATGCTGAACGTCTTGGCGCAGGCGGAATGTATTACACCGACGAATCGGCACATTTTTTTACTGGGAGAAAAGCGGGACACTTTGAATTTAGATGCAATGCGACGGCATACAGGTCTATTCGTAAATTTATACGAAGTACCCGCAGGTTTACGTTAGAGAGACGTCACTCTCGTTTTGTGCGAGAGAGAAAGAGAGAGAGACAGAGAGAGAGAGAGAGAGACAGAGAGAACGCGAGGGAGAAGCATCCTCTAAAATATTCATAACTCAAGATCATCCTTAACCCACTAATTGATATTCCGCACATCTGGAACTCGCTGTGCTAACAGGTGTGCAAGTCTGAAGCTCCTTTCACACCGCGTCCGCATATAATATCGATTCTCCTCCCTCTCATGCATATCTATACGGCAATAATATGCGGCACTGTCGATAACATTCCTTCCAAAAGCGATGCATGTCTTGCATACGGCTGCATACTAATCCGAAACAAATCTGGGACAGATGCTTTGAACAAATATATCTTGTCCTCGCTCATTCCAAAGTTCAGCGATCCCATTCCTCTCTAACGTTTACGATAGTTGCGTTCAGTAGAAAAATTTTGCAATTATTATAAGAATCTTTAATACAATTAGTTCTTTAGATTCAGTGAGAAATTAAAGAATCAATCATGTCCTAGAATATTAATATCCACTCTATTGAGTGATATAGTATTGCTATCGACACATAAGTTTCATATACAAGGAAATAGGTACTTTTAATTAAGGTAATATGTGGCGTAAAGCGTTGCTTTCTGACAAAGATCCAGGATTCAAATTCACCCTGAAACCACAAAAATTTAATTCGATCGTCATCTCTCGGAAGACAATGATAAACCACCGAGAGTATATTTGCCACCGCCGTTCGAATAGCTACTAATCTAGTACTCACTTTAGTACAACACTCTAAAAATATAATTACAACAATATTTGTATATCATTAATTTGATAATGAAATAGCATCTCAACATATTAAATAGTTATTTAGATCTCATAAAAATAAGACATAACAATTACATCTTTTTAGTTTAGAAAAACATTTTTTTAAAATAGAGCACACTATATCATAGTAGCTAATTAATCATTGTTGAGGTAACTTTAAGAAATACATTCAAAATCTTTTCACTTCTTAAGTTGCTCAGTTACGAGTAGTAACTATCATTAGAGAGACGCAGCGGATTTCAATTTTTCCTAAGAAGAAAAATTACTCAGCATACAATAAATGGCGTTGGATTCAAACTTCGAAGACAAAAGTAAATAAGAGATGCATCTCAACTTTTTAGTTCTGTACCAAATTCAATAACTTTGAAATTCCTTGAAATTATCCACAAAATACATACAAAAATTTGTAATTATGTATTATAAAGTTTTAATAGATACAATAAATAAATTAAATGAAGAAAATACAGTAACATTAATTCATTTGTAGTTGGTTATTTTCTTAGTTCATACTTATTTAGTGTTCTCGTTAGAAATTATAATATATAGTAGACGCGCTATTTAACTACAAATTTATAGTTACTGATACGACTTTTTTTCTAAGTGCGTTTGTCCTAGCTTTAAAGCTTTGTACTCACGCTAGAGATCATTTCGAGATCTCAGGCAGAAAAAAAATTAACATATTACATTTGAACAATTCAGTCACACGACCAATGCGATCGGTCAATTCTTTCTCCGTCCGAAATCTCAAACCGATTTCTAGCATCGTGAACTTAAGGACTTAACATGGCAGATTGGATCTCCTAAAGATCACTGAAGGTATAGCTTAATGCTCAATGACCTCGCTCACTTGTATGTAAAATTTACGTATCTAGCATTCTAAAGAATCTTACAATCTTAAAGCTGTTCTTGGTTTCTTTTTCTGCTGAACGAAGTTAACAAACATCGATATATGCTAAGGAAGCGTTTTACATTTATAACGCTCTCAATATGTATCTAAGATCAATGTATCTGGTTTTTCATTATCTGATTAACTTGTGATTAAGCTTAACTTGATGTTTCATCCAATGAACTTCATCCACGACATCACTGAAGTTCATTGGATAAAACATCAGGTTAAGCCTAAGCACAAGTTAATCAGATATCAGGTAATGAAAAACCAGGCTTTAATCATGCAATAATTTTTTAGATAGTTTTTGTAGAAATAAAATTATCGACGGTTATATTTTATTTTTTGAACATTCTGCTAATCTGCATTTATACTTAGCAAAAAACTCGATACTTGTTATTCAACGGTTTTCCCTCGAATCGTTTATTTACCGAATCAGTTCCATCAGCTGAAAAGTGAATTCAAATACTCGTCTTTTCATCTCAAACGCATATTTGACATTCGATATTCGAGCGATGACCTCGTGATTCACGAGAACGTGAGCGAAATCTTTCTCGATGTTGTCGCACATATGCGTACGAACGACTGAAAGTGAGAAGACTGCGAGTGAAAGGAAAAAAAGAGAAAGAGAAAAGCCAAGAGGGAGCAGAAGAATACGTAGGAGACAGGGGAATATGAGTAGATAACGAAAAATGTTCCTGCCATCTGCTCGAGCAGACTTCTGCGAGCGAGAGGGACTTCAAAATCACTTTCACGAGGGCCGACTCTGCAGGCGGGCGGTCGCATTCGGTCTGGAAATTTCATTTTCATAACTTACAAGACGGCAGTTTGTCTCTTGATGTGTCGCGGGGATATATCCTTAGCTCTTTTCCCGAGCACGATGATGGAGAATGTCGTTGAACAGAGGCAAATTTTTATCGCATTATCTGGCGACTTCGAGCCGATATGCGACAGATAATGAATTTCATTTTAATATAATATATATAATTCTGATGAAATTTATTAAAATCTAAGAATGTATAGTTGAATTGTATAGTTATTTTATATAACGTGTATTCTCTTCCATCTGTAATTATCGTCGACATTTTAAACTTTCACGGCTTCGAGCGGAAACAAAGAGATCTATGAAGACCATCTATCCATTATCATAAATTCCGAACTGAATCTCTACAATTAGGTCTCTTCCGCATTACTAACGGCAGTGAGGACTGAAGCTGACGTAGTTTATATTCGAGGTCCAGCAAGCCCTACGATCGTAATTACTAAAATCTATAAAGTTCTCTCTCGACAATGGTTTAACTTCTCTGCATAAATCGTAGAGATCGCGTTTAAAATTGATCGTGGGCAAAATTATTGCGTAGAAAGATTTACAGTCGCATAAAAATATTTCATAGGAAGATAAAGTTAAAAATGCAATATGTAATATAAATTCGACATATTAAATTAAGTATATTAAGTAATTGCGCTTTTTCATTACGTGAAAATATTCTTTCATTATACGCACGAGTATATAAAGTTCAATTATCTGATATCCTTCATCTCGCAATAATTCTTCGATAACCTGATAACCAATCTCCTAACCAATCATTCACCCTCCTAATACCCTAATCTATTCGACAACCAGATTAATATAGATACCCACACATAATTATGTCCGCCATGGATCTCAAATAGAACTGGCTAGTAACCATGTCAAATCACTTTCGCATCCACAAGCATTAATAAGAAGAGACTGCGTATTTCTATGAAATCATCACTCTTAGTTTAGAAAGAGCGCAATAGCTTGAAGCATATCCAGAATTGTCACAATTTCTCATTCTAAAATTCCATAATTTTTCCCCCTGATTTCCGGATTTCATGATTTTCCCTGATAGTTTCAATATTTTGAAATTTTTTTGTATTTTTATCCTGACTTGGAAACCGTCAAATATTTTATTAAGAGAGCAATTTAACATAATAATGTAAACCATTAATATTGCTGACATTGTTGACGAATTGTTAAATTGGTAAATTATAACACTGTGTAAGTATGATGTACGCATATTAAATTTTTTTAAAGCCAAGAATTTTTATTTTAGAGAAAATTTTGCAAAATTCTCTGACTTTTCCTTAATTTCTCTGACCATTATTAATTTCTCAGATTTCTCTAATTTTCAATTTTGTAGTAACTCTGATAACGCTCTCTCTAAAGAGTTGTATTAAAAAGAGATGCTAATATGTTTTTCTGACGGAGCACACAAGTTAAAATTAGGGAATGCACAGTCTGTACCTATTACATCCATGTGATCGCATCGTGTACATCAATAACGAATCTACAATTTGAATTACAAGTGACGAAATGCAGTCGTATCTAATCGACGCCATTGTGTAAAAATGCATACCGCAGATGTAAAAAGACAAAAGTCACGTGGTATCTTGAACATAAAACCTCAAACGTCTTTCCACTTAGAGCTAAAATCTGGGACGCGTTAGACGAGGGTTGCAGTTGCTGAGAGACCGAGAGATGGATGGAGGATAAAAGAGAGTGAGAGAAACAACGAAAGTCGAAGAAAGGTTGCGCGATACAGAGAGAAAAAGACGGGATAAGAACGAAGAGATGGAAAAAAGACGCACAAGGTGCTTGAAGGATTTCACGTTGGTTTCCTCTTTTCTTCTATCAGCTCTGCCTCTTCCTCCCTCACTACTGACGGCAGCCTCGTGCCGGATTATTTTCCACCTTCGAGGATCACGAAAGACCCCCCGCACGCGAAAGATACTGGATTCTGTATCGCTTAAGAGAAAGAAAAAGTAAAAAACATTGAGCATGCGACCGGCTTTAGCTTCGACTCATGACGGAATCAGTTTCTTTCTTCGAGGAGACGTTAAATAGCAGAAACGCGAATCTCTCGAATGTATTTATTAGATACTGTGCTTCACAGGATTACCTTTTTTTTTTGGAATCGTGATACTAGAACAATTATTCTTGATGTAGCACAACATAGAAAAATCTTTGATATTTGTGACAATATCACAGTAAAATAATTATAAATTAATAAAAGAAATAATCCTATTTTCGATCAAAGCGGATTTAATTCTGCGAACCGTGCGTCAAATTTTTTTTTTCAATCTTAAATTATATGAACAGAACTAAAGTAGTAATATCATATATTAAATTGGCAAGTAATTTAATAATATTGATACTTATAGTTAAATAAGATGTTTAGCTTCAAATTATTAATATCTTTAGAGAAGGATATTAATATAAGCATCTTGAAAATTATATAAATAATTTATTGCAAAAATAATTATGGTTATGAGCTCTTTGTTTGTAGTTATTACTACTGATATTACTAATGATAATAATAATAACTATAAAAATGGAGCTCCTAATTATTTTAATATGTAATTATAGTCACAAAACATTATTCTCTCAGTGTATAATGATAAACAGCATTGCGTTATTTAAAATAATTTTCGTCTCATTAATCTTGTTTTAAAACGACAAATGTAGAGCGTAATTCAGTGTATTTCAGTTTCGCATTTATATAACGCAGTATACATCAATCGTTTGACAAATTTTATGCATTATTAGTTAAGAAGAACTAATCCCTTTTCAATTAATGCAAAACCAACATAAATAGTTGTCTACCGTGCACCGAAAGACAACGAAGCTTATATGTGCATTCAAGATTATAGAGATTTACCGTTTCTAGCGTTTCAGACTCGAAATTATAATGTCATTTTCGTGCACGCTTTGAAACGAAAGATCGTGTCTGCATAATGCCATGCAAGCTCGCCAAAGCTAACTCTACGAACATCAAAGGACTCAACTTAACCTCCCACCTTTATGCACCTATTCTGTCGCAATATGCCAAATAACATGCCGCGGAGGAAATCACTCGGTGCATAATATTTCTAACGAACACTTGCCGTTCTCATGAAATATCATTTCTGTAACTCATAATTTGCCAAAATTAAGTAATTCAAGATTCTATTACAACATAAAAGAAATATAATAAATTCAGAAATATCCTTTTCTATACATACTTTATATATATATATATATATATGGTGTTGATGGTCAACACCATCTAGTGACAAAAAACCGCGGATACTTTTTAAATGACCCAATATATTAGGTGTAGTAAAAAGAAATCCATTATTTTTACTACACCTAATATATAAAATAAGGATATAACAATAATAATTATAATCTAAAGATGTGTATAGAAATAAATCTAAGAAATTTAAAAATTAAAATAAATAAAAAAAATTAATATTAATCTTTTGTGTACAATTATATTTTTATTCCCTGCATATGGATTTTTTAATCCAGTCCAATTTTTCTTTACTATTTAAGGCTTTTAAAAAATATAGAAAAATGCAGAATTACTTTTCAACGTCTCTATTATATAAAAAGATTTGACTGACAAAATATTTTAGGTGTGTGTGTGTGTGTATATATATATATATATATACACGCACACATATACATACATACATACATACATACATATATATAATCGGATTCCGCTCTCCTTTATTTTAAAGAAATTTAACACATTACCGCGCAAAAAAAGACTCAGATTGTAGAGTTAATAAAATATTAAATATTGAAACTTTCTATAATATCAAAATTTTATTTTACTTTAACTTTATTTTAAGTTTCTTTCAACATTCTGTACAATTTGTGTCATCATTAAATCGTAATGTACCGACATTAAATATTTCTCGAGAGGCGTCACATTTTTGCGTGGAGTTTATCAGTGTGCAAATCCGAGTGCACTTGTTTCCTCGTACGTGCAAAGAGTAACGACCCCTTTTACCAGATAACCGAGGCCGTATAATCTCGAGAAGATGTTTCATGAATGAGTGGCTAGAGTACTCGGCGTTTCGCGAGCGCAAAATCGTTTCAATTTAGAGGAACTGATGGCTGTATCGAACGAACCGACGACAGTATTTCCGGATTAAGACGTAATCCACGATCATGCAACGGCGGTCTGTCCAATTCACGAATGGATTTTCACTTGTTACTTATCGGGATTTCGTGTTGTTCGCTCCGAATATTCGATGTCGCCTTGATTGTTCCAGATTTCGCGCGCACATCATCACCCCATACGAATAAAGCGAAATAAAAAATAAAAAATGTTTTCGCTTGATGTCGGACCGAATTGCTCGCAGTGATTTGCCAGAGAAGAGCAGTATCTTTAAACTCCCACATCGAGAGCGTTGATCTTTTCGTGAAAATATTTTTGTAAAATTCACCGCGATGCATCCGTGCGCGTCCAGCAAATATTGTCACATCTCGTAAATGCTTTCACGAGTCTTTCTATAACACCGCGTAGCAACGAGAAATTTGTTATTGTTGCCATTGGCTTTTTCAGAGACAGGAATTTAGTTCTGGAATAAGCTGCATTTATGTCTGCAATATTGTTACGTGCTTGGATAGTTTGTTGCGACGTCGCCGTGAAAAGTAGATACTCCATCGTTTTTGCCATCTTACAAACGAGCTCAGTTTTGTTCGCGCGAAATACACGAGCGAAATGTGACTTTACCATGAGTACCTACGATATTATGTCATTTGCAACAGGAAAATCAGAAACTTCATTATGATTCATGCCCGATTCTACCTCAATTTCCTGTAAACCTGCAAATATGTATGTTAACCGAGAGAACAGCGACGACTATAATGTTTACATTTATCCTCTACGTTTATCTTCTATGATAAAGTGTAGACGATGAGAATATCATTGAGATAAATGCTGTGGCGATAGATGCATTTAGTAATGGTTCTATCAATCGGATAATATTATCTGTCGAAAAAAATTGATTTATCTTATATATATAATATTAGGTGTTGGAATTAATTCGTAGCGTTTTACAAGTGATGGGAAGTACTTTCATTAATGTATTTTTTAATGCTCATGTGAAATAAATAACATTCTTTCATTAAAAAACGCTACGAATTAATTCCAACAACTAATATTATTATTGAATGATAAAAAAATTTGCTGTACTTTACAATACATACATTAATGTACAAAATAATATACATATTTAACAGCCTATGAAATGTTTTCAATTTACGATTAAACTGAAAATTGTTTACAGGGATTTAAGGATTATTAGCATCAATACTGTTAAACTGCTAATCAATTTAATTTATGATATTACGTACTTCAACTTCAATTTAGAACTACGCTGAGATCGTTTCAAGACCGACAAATAATCGACGTGCAGTTTGCTTGAACTGGAAATTATAAGATTCACGCAAAAATATTATTAAACTCTAACCGCTTTTACCGAATATCTTTTTCGTTTATTTAATTTTCAATTTATTAATTTTATAATTCATTCAGAGAATATTCTACAGCAATCTACTTTCATCTTTAGAATATGTAATTAGATAGCATAGCTTATAAGTCACTTAAAAAGCGATGAAAAATACATTGCTCGTGCAAACTTATTCAACGGCAGTTTTCGTTCGACGTATTTACGAATTAAGTGAACACGTCAAAACGGGAAAATCACGGAAATCAGATTAGAGTACTCGCCGGAGTCTCGTTCGTCTGGATCGTCAATTATTAGTTCGGTAATCAAGCGAAGTGCGAATTTCCAATTTTGCCACTATTCGAAAGCAACCTCGCGGGCCATCCCCCGACTGCAAAAGCATCGACGAGAGAAGTAGCCATTAGTTTGATTAACTGTCATATTTTCCGCGCGTTTATCTCGGGAAGAACGTCGTTGTAATTGCATTCGCCATCTCGCGCACATCGTGTCTATCGTATGTATTTGTATACCGTTGGTCATTTGTACCACTTGCAAAAATGATCAACATGCTCGCTTAGACTATTCACTGTAATATGCTTATAATAAATACTCTAAATCATGAAGCTTTGACTAAACTCAAGAAAATGAAGAAAAAAAGAAAAATAGAGAATGTCAATTTTTAATTATTAAATTAAATTTTATTGGTAGTTCCTGCATTAACGTGATCAAAATAAACAAAATTCTGTTTCACATTATATGAGAAATAAGAAAAAATCAGTCTTTTTCTTTAAAATAAAATATACGTAAAGAATGGAAAGAATGGTTTTAGTGAAGCAACTCAAAATCAAATACAGATTTGAAAATAATCTCGTAAAACATTCAAACAATTACATAAGAGATTCAACTATAAGCATAATGTTACAAAAAGTTTAACAATCTAGCAATCAATTTAAGCGTCTTTATATTATTTGAATAATCCAACAAAATTCTTTTCAAATCTGTATCTAAATTTTTAAAACTTTAGCAAAACCTTTCTTTCCATGTACTTACTTTTCATATATTAAATATTTTATTTTTTTAAATAGAGTAGTAGATTTTTACTCTTCTTTAGAGTGAGATTTCATTTCTTTGGAATGAATTTTATTTAAAAAAAAGAATAAAAGTTTATCACTCTTATTCAAGAGTGCAAATTTTTCAATAATGGTAGTAGGTACTTTAATTCTTGGAGTGAGATTTCACTCCAAAAAATTTATATAACTATCACAGTAGCGCTATCACATCAAAGTTGATAAAATTGATTGCAATGGAAACGTGCACGTGCCTTTATAGTACACCACTATGTTTACTTTGTAACTGCTAATCACGACCGCGCGCACGTTGACTTAATCCACGGACAATGATCTGGCAGACACGTGCCAATGATGAAACTACACGTGTGTACACTATATGCTTTATTGATGAAGAGAACCGTGGAATTAATTACATACACTCAATTGGTCATAGTCATAGTACGAAAGTCTTTAAGAATTTTGACATTTGCATCAATTACGAACATTTTATTTATTATCAGACACTTAAATTTACATTTATTAAACAATTGCAGTAACATCACTATTTTATTTCATCGAGTAAGTAGACTAGTTAAACATTTCCTCGAACGTGAATTAAACAGAAATTCATTTTAAATACACTTGTGCGTAAACTCATAATAAAATGTGGGCTTTACTAGCCGTGCAAAAGTATGCAGTGAATAATGAAATACTGTTTCACTTCCATGCCACACAATTTAAAGTTGAATAAAATATAAAGCTGCAATTGCGAGAGCGCGAGTCCTATTTGTATCTCTAAAGTTTATATTATACAATCGATAAGACACGTTTCATGTGAGTTAACTTTTGGGTCGTGCGTTTTCCGAGCGTAACTAACTGTCTGAACTGGCTAAATGGCTGTATTAGTCTCTGTCGATCACTCGTGATTAATGGTTGGAAAGTGTGTGTAATAAACGCCAGCACCACGAACGTGCGAGAATTTCACTTTCGTAGAGGTCTCATTATGCATTCTTCGCTATTCGCGCAGGAAAGCAAGTTTCAAAATTAGACAAAATAACGATATGCCACAATATTCCTCACAGTTTCCGCGTAGAATTATTATTACAACAAAATGTGATACGAAATACAAATAATTTCTTGTATACGTATGTTTATTCAACATTACTTTGAACATATAAATTACATGTTTTTAAAATAAATATCTTTACATTATTAAAATTGCATAAGGTTGTAATACTAATTCCTGCATTATTAAATATATTCTGGGATAAAATTCTATATTAATAAAATGTACTTTCATAACAAATTTTTTTTATCTGTACTTCATCGAGCACGAAATAATAGTATTTCTTTATTCATATTGTTAAATTTAATATCGCGATGGAAATATTGATATAAAGCACGGAATTTTTATAAATATATTATTGTGTATAAATTATAAACTATCCTATTGTAAATATTATATATCGCAATTTTTGCAAAATAGCATATCATTCGAAAATATTCGTAATACGACATTACTATAAAAATTCATTTGAGTTTTAGTTACAGTAAACCAATACATGTGAAAGCAATGCTATACTACAGAAAAATACACGTAATATTTTCCTTTCAAAAACGTGATACGCGAAATAAATTATACTTTTTTCATCGCGAAACTTCGTAAAATTTTTGAACAAAATCCAACTTGTCGACTCGTTCGTCTGCAATTCGTAGAATCTTAATTATGAAATATAATGTAGTTTGATTTTCACCGGCAATATTTTTACTGTATATACTGTACATTTCGTTGTATAAAAATACAGTGGTTAAAAAAATTTCAAAAGCAGGGATTAAACAAAATTATGGTTACTATTTACTCGATTAATATGCTTAATTGTTATAAGTTATTATTAATCGGTGAAAAATTATTCGGTCGTAATCAATCATCATATATTATTATTGATTAAAAATTATTCTTCTTCTCTCCAATCTATATAATAATAATATTAAAATAATATGATGAGAATATGTATCGTGATATGTATTAGTCTTTAATTCACCATGTTTAACAAGAAAGTTTGCTATCGGATTTGCTAAGTACCTTACAAAGTTTGCTGAGTTAACATATAACATTAGCTATTACTCTTTACACCCATTGGATTATTCATTGTCAGTCATCTCACGTGAATAGGTGTACGGTGGTACGGCCAAATATCGAATGAATCTGTCGACGACTAAAGATAAATTTGCATATGATAATGAATTGAAGATTGGCTCGACCCAAATATCGGAATTGGCGGGAACGATACCAGTAATTTATTCGTCATTGAATCTTCATTCGAATGCGCGCGAGAGTCGTCGAATAAAGTTGTCACTTTATTATAAACGTCATGTAATAAAAATGGAGATAATATGATAAAACATAACTAATTAGAAAATCACGGAAGTAATGTAAGTTGGTTCTATTTCGCGGAAAGTTCTAACTAGAACTGCGACGACGTTATATTGAATAAAGTTTAATTAAATCAGATTAAATTAAACAAGCTACGAGGTGAGCTTGCGCTAACGGCGCGACATATTTCCGAAACTTAAAATATTTGCAGACTCGCATCTGCTTAATTAAGTGAATTTCAAAATTCAACGGGGAATGATAGATGTCGCACAACTACTACGAGAACGAAAAGTTCTATTAATTTTCATAATTCCTATTATATGTAGAAGATTTTTTTCATGAAAAAAATTTTAATTTGTGAAGTATTAAAAATGATATTTACGAAAAATAATTATCTAAAAAGTATAAAAGGTAAAATACCTGTGTGAATATCGTTCATTTGAAATTATAATATTACAATATTATTATAAATATTACGCTTTAGAATACAAAAAAATCAATAAATGTGTGAGTTTAGAGAGTATGCATTTCTCCAAATAGTTATATATTTTTTATATTTAGTGCTACATACGAGGGCAAGGTGAAAAGTAACCGACCTCAACATGAAAACATGAACTATGTACAAAGTTTTTAGTTAAGTACCAAGTGTTATATATCAAATTACTCGCATTGAAAATATCTATAATTTCTCCTTTGACCACTTTGCTAAACAATTCACAGCTAAAAAGTTATAGCCAAAAAACCATAAGAAGAAAAAAAGCAAAAAACGAAAATTTAAGAAAAAAAGTACGACTTGTTGTTGAAGATGCCGTCATCGAAGTCAAACTTTTCGGTATATATTCAAGTGTTATATATCATATTGCTCACATTAAAGGCGGCTACAATTTCTGCCTTGACCATTTTTCTCTACAGGTTAGCATAGGCTCGGTAGGCTTATAAGTTGCTGCGGCAGATTTGAAAAAAAGCGCTAACATATTTTTGACTCTAACTTTTTAGCTATGAATTGTTCAGAAAAGTGGTCAAAGTATAAATTATAGATATTTTTAATACGAGTAATTTGATATATAACACTTGGTACTTAACTAAAAACTTTGTACATAGTTCATGTTGAGATCGTTTACTTTTCACCTTGCCCTCGTATATGACCAGCAAAACGTAGGTACACTAAAAAAAATGGTTTGGATTAAATAGTCTGATGAAAAATGGACGAATTAGAATTTCTGATTAAATTTGCTAGAATTCTAATTGAGATAACAAGAATTCTGATTGATATAATTATTTTGGTGAAAAATAAGAATTCTAGTAGATTTTATCAGAAATATTGCATCACCTAGAATTCCGATTATCTCAACTAGAATTCTAATAAATTAACCAAAAAATTCTGATTCGTTCATTTTCTAACTAAAAAATTTTTTTTAGTGTACGCGTACAAATCACATTTTTCTCAATTGATAAAATTATTCAAGTATAAGAGATCGTAGTCCATATCTCAACGCAAGATTACGCTATTTGCAAACCGTCACGACGTATAAATATGCCCCACGATAACATTATATGTACAATGAAGTGCACCGAGATTGTTCACAGAAGAGAAAGAAACACAAAGACGAAGACGAATAGCGAGGGAAGAGTGCCTAAGTAAACCCAGAGCTGCATAATCATCGGGTTAAATGGACAGCTCTTGGCGTTTATTTTAATAAAATATCAATTTACAGAGAAAAGTACTTTATATATAAAAATACTGATTGAATAAAATTTATATTCGCAATTTATTGTATTTATTCTCGTCTCTGTTAGCCTTGTACAAATCATATCACTGATAAATATTCAAATATTAATGCACTTTTCAGTTAAAAAAATAACTGATATATTAAAAAAAAATATCCGATTTGTGTATTCCGCAAATATTTTTTTATAATGAAAAAAATCTCGATTTGAAAGACTTAGAAATCATTGTGCTAAGAGATTAAAGCAGCCCTGGATAAATGGTGTGTAACGGGGAATAACGAAAAAGAGCATATTGAGTCGGTTAAGAGAACACGGCATGCTCTCTAGCTGTTCTCTCAGTTCCACGCTTATCTAATATCATACGGCACTGTAAGTCAGATTGCACGGAAACTACGGCGCGTTCTCGTAAAACATTATAACCATTGCAACTCCCTCGTTACTAATATCTAAGGCTCCGCATTAGTGCGACGACACTCCAATTTCGTCGACGTTCTTGCACATTCACGGCGGCAGGATTACGGAAGTAAATAATAAATAGCTGCAGTAAATACAAGCGCAGGAATCTTAAATGAAGAGCTTAAAACGATAAAAGAAGATTAATACGAAGCGAAGAATTTTCAGTGGAAACTTGATATATTCAATATATATTCCACGGAAGTTTTGAGCTGACATATGCACCAAATTCCTCGCTTGTATTAATATCAGTTTCGAAAAATCCTGAAATTCTTGCACTACGCGATGCTTTAGAGAAAGATCGCTCTGGAAGAAGATCTCGACGGGAAACGTGAAGCTCGGAATGCGTTGCAAAGTTTTGCGCTGTTGTGGCAGATGTTACGTCAGTTCGAAAGTGTTACACGTGTTCGGGCAGTTACGTGGACGCACCTATCGTGACTTTTCTGTCGACGTGTACGATCGTACTTGCCATTCTCTGTGACTTCTATCTGAAACTTCGTTTTAAAGTGCGTGATTTGGATAGATGATTTCTGATGGAATGTTAGCTGAACAATATTATAGTCGTTATTATTGAATTTTTTTATAAAAAAAGTCACATTATAATATTCATAATAAAGTCGCGCGATCTTTCACTTAAAGTCTATAAGTTTGAACTTGTCGTAATAGCTCTTTTATATAAGATACGAAAACTTTTCTTTTTAAAAGAAAAAGACAAAGCAATTTTGCAAACTCCGTCATTTTCCCGACGACATTCCTGTTTCATTAAATCAAACTTTAAAGATAAAAATATAAGAAAATATCGGATAAGAATGTATTTTCCTACAAAATATGTAATTAATTATTTTTCAGTGTCTGTATATTGTAATATAACAGTGAAATTTTGATATTAATAATTCTTTTTGAACTTTTTATAATATATTATAAAATAATATTGCTTTCTCTCTCTGTGTTACATAATACATTGTGAAATAATTGAGTTTTCGCTGGCCAAGTTAGACTTTAAAGTCGATATTTTGATCGTAAATTCTAGTAGATAAATTTAAAACTATAAAAAATAAATAAAATACAATTTGACTTCTGTGATAATAAAACATTATTGTTAAAACTTTCATAAGTATGCAAGAATTTTTTCGGATTTTTATACAGCATAAAATAATATAAAAATTTACACTAAAGATCAAAAATTCAGGTTGGTCAAGAAATGCAACATTTCATATAGAGGGTTAAAATTCTTAATTTTTACTTTCATAATAAATTAACGAAAATCTTCCAATAATAGACTGGTGCTTAGATACACTTGTTTCTATCTTGGGAATGGTAGTGTAACAGACAGGACTAATAAATGTACGGCTAAGTATTCTGAAGGATTAATTGTCTCGATCAGGACCCTCATATCATCAAAATTTCACTTTGAGACGTGATGCGCCACGTAGACCCTCATTCTGCATGTAACGACCGTCATTGTTTCAAACAATTATGTTTATAAGCCCGGCCATTCACTGCACCTTTGCATGATGACTATCATCCACCGCTATTTGCACATCATGACCACTCCTCAAGCACACTCCTCCGATACACCGGTATGGGAGTATTATCGTGTATTTAGTTCGCTGTTATGGCCACAATATCTTCGCTGTTGTCATCCGCGTACTGCAACGGTTAATTATGTCTTGTATCGTATGCGTTCCTCCCCAGACCGCATGACGATTCGCGTTGTACAACCGTGCTCTCTCACCGCCGTTGCAAACCGCGCGTTATAATTAAGCAGCCGGCTTATGGCGGCGTAATCTCCAGGAAACTTAGCACGAGAGGACACGCTGCTCGCGCGGAGAGATGAAATATGGTCGACGTTAAGTCCGGGTTCTAAGAGGGCTGTTATACCCTGCTCGTCGCGCTAGGAGTTTCCCGTCGAGGAGATTCAGGCGAAACGAAGGAGAATACACTTTGCGTGTATCTTTGATTCGGATAATTCGGATGTCGATGTATTTTTGCGGAAATTATCGATTCTAATACATAGGAACATCTAGGATTTCAGTCGGGAAATGTCAAAATTTATTTTCACACAAAAAATTTATTAAAATATTCATATTAAGCTAGTCTTCGATGATCTTCAGTGAATATTTCTTACGAATAACGCAAGAGTCATGTACTGATTAATAAGCTTTAACTTTTTGTCGTAAAAATGTTTTTGATAATTTAACTATTTTTTCTTACTAAAATTTAGGAGGGAAGAGGCCTCAGCCCCAAAATGCGTACGTCCGTAATCAAGATTTTAAATTGCCCATGGAAAAATTCTTAATTAAAGATTATTGATAATGTTGAAAAATAATTATAATTGACAATAAAAAAATATTCAAAAAGGCAGCATCTTTTTATTATAGTTGCCGATATATTCTTCTTTTGTTCTACCACTGCATTCACATACAAGATACTTCTGACATTATGGAAAACTTCAATATCGGAGTACTCAGCAATATGTTCTGTGTCAATCGGACGAAATGCACGGAGCTATTTCACGTAGCACGGCATAGCCAGGCAATAAAAATTTCCAGCGGTAAACATCACTCACGCTTTATTAACAGCGATGTTCGTAAAACGAGCGTGCATTTTTCAAAGTCGGCCATCTCGCTGATGGAAACGGCCGATCATACGGATATTATGCGCACAGGGTGAAGTATTGAAGCGTGTGAGCGGGCTTGAATATTAAAACTGAAGGTTGTTACGAAGCCGTATCGTCGACGAAATTACCATATACGATGGTCAAGCGATGTCAAGTTCGATCTTTTGAACACACAGAATGGATAGTAACTAACTGTTAAAACTAATTGAAACGCTGCGGCGTTTGTCTCGTCAAAAAGATAACCGTATTTTAATCGGTTAAACATAATGAAAAAAAAAAAGAAATAATTTTAATTCGTATTTATTAAAACGTACCTATTTATTATCATTATTCCGTAATCATAGAAAAAATCATAGAAAACTAAATAATTATCTATTTATTTAATCCATAACACGAAAATATATTTTTGCGATGTAATTAATGGAACGTACATGTCTTTGAGGACTATTAAAGTTTTATTTAAAAGAAATTTTCAAATTCAAATATAAATTAAATATACATTCTTAATCAATGACATAAGACTATGTATGTGTGTATTAAAAAAAAATAAAATATTAATGAAATTCATTAGATACTTTTAAATCTTTTCAAATATAAACACGTGTTAAAAATTTGTTCAAAAAACATTATTTTTTAGATTATTTCTAGAGTCCTATACTTTTCAGTGAGAAACATTCACGCATTATAATATTTACGCGCATTAAGATGAGTAAATTCGATTGTAAATTAAAATACAATTAAATACAAAAAATTTAATATGAATAGTATTTAAAACAAAAATGTTTAAGCGTATTTCCAATTAATAATTTATATATGACAATCTTTTTTACGACGTCTGTATAATTTGAAAGCGAGAAATTTTCCATAATGCTTTACGAGAAACACGTCTCATCGAAATTTCGTCTAATACCATAGAACTTTCGGCAATATTGCGCAAGTAGGTGTGTATTGGTGGAGGCGCATTAGTTTGTACGCGTCGGAAACTCTGTCGACGAAGGAATGACGAAATAATGGAGGCTGATCATGATGGATGGAAACGTTTCTCAGGCGGTGTATCGAGCATTAAGTGACTCCTGAACGAAATTTCATTCAACTAAAACAACCTGGTGGCAAGCTTTATATTGAGGGAGAATGTGGTTTTTCTCATAACGTGCGCGCGCGTCCTAAGTAAATCAGCTTTTCTGTAGCTAATTCTTGTCAGAAATGTACGCCAGAATTTTATAGGAAACAATCGAGCGTGGGTTGGCTATCGAGCGCGTACAAGAATTCACGATAAAATTTTGACAGCACGTTCAATTAATAAAACGGAAAAAAAAATACAAAGTCTCTAAAGAACAAATAAATTCACGTAGACTTAGATGGAAGAATATTTTTTATTTAATGAATAAATTAAACTAATTTTTCGGTAACAAGGATCATAGACACAATATACGTTCAGAAGATAGACAAAATAATGAGATCACTTGAGAAATATACTATTTAGTTTTATTAGTAAGAGGTTGGCCTATTATTTGTCTTTAGTTTAAATTCTATCCTTCTTAAAATAGAATCGTACAAGTTTCAATAATGTAACAATTGCATTATAATGCCATATTATACTGTTTTTTTAAAACATTTTCTAAAAAATATTGCTTAAAAAATATTGGAAGAGGAAATTTGTTTTTCACTTTAAGACTACAAATGATATTTATCAGGTGATTGCATTGGTCAGAAAGTGTTGAAGTTTTGAGAAATAGAGTGAGAAGAAAATTTCTTATTCCAATATCTTTTAAGTAATTAGAAAATGTTCTAAAAAAATAGTATAATATGGCAATTAATATTATAGTGCAATTGTTGCATTATTGAAATTTGTACGATTTTTTTTTATATAAGCAATCAAAAAATGTTTTACTAAAACAATGAGTTTATCATTCAACAAGGATAGAATATGTATTAAAAATAAATGATGTACCAATCTTTTATTAATAAAACAAATTGTAAAATATGAGTGTATTTCTCTCAAGTATTTATATTATATTGTCTATTCTCTGTAAGTATAACATTATACTTTATGAGATGTGCACCATTATAAATTGAACAAGCATACTGAGTTCGTCAAATATTTGGACATAGACTGTTTGCTGAAAAGTAGCGAACAGTACAGTGATTTCCATAGATTTTATAGATCCGGACGATAACAGCAGTAGAACCAGATTTTTTTTTGTTTAAATAAGTTAACTTAATGTCTTTATTGAAGGCAACGAAATTGCAATTCATTTAAAACTGTTTGCTGAAAAGTAGCGAACAGTACAGTAGTTTCCTATATAGATCCAAACGATAGCAGTGGTGAAATCAGAATTTTTAACCAAATTGACTTGAGACCATCAAGGGCAACAAAATTGCAGTTCATTTAAAATAGGTAGATCATATTCCATTAGTTTTTGAATATTTTATATCGCACACTTTCGTATAACTCATGAGAGTGCAATATAAAATAGAATATCTTTAAAAAAATTAATTTGTTTAATAAAAATATTAGCTGTATCAAAAATCAGTGATATATTTTTTTTTTAATATAAAATTATAGTATATATACGCGGAAAAAAAGAATTGACTGCTGCAGCAAATTAGATGGTAAAATATAGCATAACATTTTCTAATTGGCTACAGCAGCCAATTAAAAATATATATTAAATAAATTAAATTTTATCGAATGTGTTTAATACGAAGATGGTTTAAATATCAATTTTTTTTGCATAAATACAAATTAACACTGACAAAAATTTCTGGTTAAAATCTGATCATATTCAGACATTTGTTGTTCATAACAATCAATTATATAGAAGTAGTTGCTACGAAACCACGACTATGTACGGCGTGAACAGACATTCAGTATAAACACGCCTACCAACGTTGATTTATTCAAATAAAAATAATTTCATTCATATTTGAACCACCCTCGTACAATATCCCTTCAAGATCTCTAAACGACTTTGCTCGAATTTATTCGTATCACGATTCAAAATTTGAAAGATTTTTGTCCGGTTCTTTAGAGACATTTTGTATAATAAACAATGAATATCTCATTATGATCGAGGAAACCGCTCGTGTTCCTCGCCATTTGTCATCCACAAGTCTCGACAGAATTCCATTTGCGCGAAATCTCGCAGATGCGTAACGCGTCAGTTTCGCACTCTGCGTATCTATCACGAGCGTCGACAGGGATGTTACCGTGACGTTATAATAAGCCCGATAAAACTAATTTTAGCGACAACAACGGCTCGCGATAATCGCTTGCGCGACCATTTTTCCATTCGGAGACGAGCGGCGTCGTTTGTCAGAGACGTCGTCGCGAACGCCCTGTCGGGTGCAACACGTCGACGCCTCGCCGTTTGCGGCGTCTCGATGTGACGTAAGTGGTCCGGGAACGACGCGGGAATACGCGAAAGTGCATTTCGCGCGTCGTTCTTCTCTCTGGCCACACCCCGTATTGCGAAAACGGCAGAAGATGGAGCGAAAAGATTGATTTCCACCTCCATATCTTGTGGCGTGAGGTGATTTCGAGTGCAGTGTACCCAAAGTAGCGACCTAGTGGCGGTATTTGCCACTCTACTTTTTGCTAACATATAATGTATTTGATTCCTGCAGTTTAATATGAAAAATCATAAATCTACATTTCATTTGAATAAAGGCAATCTATTACTATAGTCACTTTTATTTAATTATTGATTAATTTAGAAAAAAACAAAGAATAGTAATTAATATAATTTATGTGAATTAATTACTCACATATGTTAAATAAAATATTTGTAACAAGTTTAACAATTTAAGAGAGCCACATCAGATTATATTTTTATACATTTTTGTATATGTTTTATATATATCATATAGATTAATTATTATTATACTAAAGGTATAATGATATTCACATTATGCAAAACGATTTCGTAGACGTATCTAAAAATTTAGATAGATATAAATTTTAAAATAATTTTGTTAAATCATGAAAATAACTATGTAGGGCACTCAAGTATGATAATAATGCTGCAAAAAGTTTTGATATTCTAGTACCCAACTTGAGCATTCTACATAATTATTTTGATGGTCCAACATAATTATTTTTAGATTTACCTGAATTTTTTAATACTTCAGCAAAACAGTTCTTTTCGTGCACAGATTCAAATGTTACAAAATTACGAGCTTCACAAGTTACGAAAAATATTATATATTATATTTGGTTGTTAAGTTTACACCCTTTCACTATCTGCAAACACATCATGGCCTACGCTATCATACCGTAAAGTTCGATTTATTGTCAGATGCCTAGGTACATCTGGATCCATCAGATAACGGTAGACGGAATGTTTCATGTAGTCACGTCGGAACACACGATACAACTCTGAAGTTCGGTCCATCTTATACGAGTATATTTCGCGCATGGAAAGACAACGATCGTAGAAGGATACGGCCGTTTTACGTCTTCGGCAAGCCATGGAAATGCAGTTGCACGTAATAACTGCCTCACAATGGTCGTACCATATCGTCATTGTTCTATGTTTCTGAGAAACGACCGACAAAATTGACGGGCAATTTCTCCTACGACGCGAATCGAACGATCTCAATGCAGCAGCGATTTGGTCGTGGAAAACTGTTCAAAACACAAAGAACGCTCAATGTGCTGCCTCTCGTAAAAAAGAAACGACGAAAAGAAAAGACCGATTCTTTCTTAAGTTTCGATAAGTAATAAATATTCCTTTTCAACATCATTATACTTCTGATCGAAAAAGTGGGATTTTAAATAGCAGAGATTTGCTTTTTTCAGAACCATTGAAAATATATCATAGATGCGATTCAATTCTTCAGCGGTAACTTTATAAATGATTGAAAAAGAAAGATTTTTCACGGATCTTTAGAAGTCCAAATAATGTAATTTTATCAAGAATAAATAAAAAAAGATAATTTAAAATTACCACGAAAGTTTCCAGTGATAAAATAAAATGGTGTGACCGTTTCGCAAAGAGAGAGAGAGAGAGAGAGAGAGAGAGAAAGCATTTAGATTATTTTTAAAGTATATGCCTTAATTATTCTGCGAGTCGAGCGTAACTCTCGTCCAACTTCCGGATCAGAACGCGGGTATACGCCAACATGGTACAAAGTATGTTTGTCCGAGGAGGCGCTGACAAGTGTCCGCGACATACATTTCCGCGGTCCCTTTGAAACGATTTGTACGCGTGGGCGGTAATTACATGGTCCGAGGCTTTGTACGGAGGGACAGAAACTAGCGACCGGCCTGGAGTGGAAGTTCATCAGCGGTGGGAACGACCGTATAATGCACCCTTGGTTGAATCAAATGGCGGAATCTAGTGGCGGTATAATTTCCGCCGCTGAGGTATCCCAAAATATAATATGCTGCGAAATCGGCAAATCTGCCTCGTTAGCAAATCGTCGAACCAATCTTGCGAAATGGTTAAGATCGATCGTCATTAGGAAACGGACGACGGATGATCGCGATAGAGAGGGAAATTTAAGGCCTCGAAAAAGCAGGCTCGGAAGTACCTCGGGAAAGATAATGCTGATTTTATACAGGATGTTCGATAATAGACTAATAGTGGTGTGTGTGTGTGTGTGTGTACAGCAAACACAACGACGTCTATTATTGCGAAGTGAATCGACTTTAGCTTCACAAAAGTGCTGAGAATAACCTTAAATTACACAATTGATCAAAAAGTAAAAAAGCTATAATATCAAGAATGCAAAGCCATAATGAATTAGTCATTGATCTTTTTAGAATATTATTACGATGATATTATACATTAATTGTTAGATATCAAAAGGCCAATGAAAAGATTTTGCTAAAATATTAAAAAATTTAGTTAAATACAGATTTGAAAATAATTTTGTTGGACCATCCAAATAATTACATAAAAATTTCTAGCATGATGAGCACTACTGCAAAAAGTTTCTAGCAACCAGTTTTAGAGTTCTACATAATTATTTTGATGGTCCAACAAAATTACATTTTTTAGATTTGTATATAGCTAAATTTTTAGATACTTCAGCAAAATCTGTCCTTTCCCAATGTAATCTAATTATTTGAATTAAATACATATTTTATTAGTTTTAACCTTCATGTGTGCCAAAATTTAAATAAATCTATTTCTGTGATTAATTTCAACGTAAATAACATAAATATTAACGTATACACTTAAATAGTAAATAATAAAAAAACTAAATTTGATAAAAAAAAATACATTTTCTTGAATTAAATTGTTTAATTCCATTATTTTAGTTGAATTAACAATATATGAAGACTAGAAGTGGCGATCTATATACAAAAATAATTAAAAATAATTCAAATTGGGAATAATTTGATATGATGAATTTAACAGTATAAACGTTGTGATAACATTCATCAAATTAAATTCATTTGAACAGAAGCAAATTAAAAATAAGATTTAAATAAATAAAACAACTTCATCTTTTTTAATAACACGTTGTTTTTACATATTATATATATCCTACTATTTTACATAGTCATCAGTAAAATTTTTAGCATATCGTTAAATTTTATTATCAAATTTTACGGAGTCATAAAATAGTAAAGGACAAGCGAATAACCGAAATATTATCAATACTATATCACTAATACACGCAAAATGTGGAAATTAACTTTTATTATGAGAAGAAATGGGCAAGTCTTTTAATTCATTCGCGATATGTACTTACATGAAAATAAGTATGGATATTTCATTATTAAGTAAAAAAAAGGTAAAAGCATTGGAAGAGTAACGGATGAGCGCGTCATAATTTCCCTGTTTATCGCCACCGTAAAATTCCAGCTCGAGAGGGTTGGAGCGTAACTTTTTACAGTAAGTCGGAAGAGGCTGCTTTTTACGGTAAGACGATGCGCCCGCCATCGCCCTCGTATCTCTCTCGACGAGCGAAACGAATCGCTTGAATTTCTTTGCCGTAAAAGATTTTTGCTACGTCGATAGCACGCAACACGAACAGGGCAATAGCTACTCTTAAAACGTTACGATTTTCCAATGTAAGCTTCTTTCGGAATTTGCATCCCATTTTTACGTTCCAGTATAAAGATTCGCTCCTCTTAGCATTCATGTAATTAATCATGTCACTTGAGTAGAATACTATTACACTTCAGGTATAAAATCCACAACTAAAAATTTTATAAAACTCTATCGCGTTAAAGCTCATTTAAAGAATTCCGCATTAATTGTATGGACAATTAGGTCTCGAAATGAATTAGTTTTCACACATAATGTTGTTTATGATGCGGTAAAAAAATGATATAAGCACGAGGCTCAATGGATAATTAAACTATCGTTATATATTAAAGGTGCTGAGCACAAGTTTTGCACCTTTGATATATGTACTATTGTATTGTACTATGTAATATTTGTATATAGTTCGAAAACTGCCTATAATTGAGCATTATTTCTACAACATCTTGTGTTCACCACATTATAAACTACATCATAAAAACTAATTCATTTCACCTAATTTTCCATGATTAGTACAAAGAGTTTATCTACATATCTACATATTGTACTTAACAATTTTATATCTCCAAAAATATTTTAGCGATCTCGGTCAACTTTATTTGACAAATTTCCTCAATAAGCTAAACAGAATAATTTACAATTCGAAAAGCAGTGAGTTCACACTAGACTGAAAGGCAAAAAGCGAGAAAAAGAGTGATTTTGCCTCTATTAAGCTCGACTCGAAGATCCGGCATGTGTCTCTTTAACGTGCGGTGTCATCCCACCGGAAACCACGTGCGATAGTTGGCGCGACGACCACACAAGCATCAGAAGAGAGCCTGGGCCAGGAATGTGTGTGTCCGAGGGTAAAACCGAACGTCGAGCGACCAATTAACTCCATACTCACTCTGAATTCTCTAGTTGCCAGCGAGCCATCGATATGTACCCGGTGAATATCTCTTCCCACTGTCCGTCTAGCAGACCGACCTGCGAATTCTAGTTGGACAATTGATGTAACAGGATCATGGCTTTTCGATGGATTCAGTGACTCATTATCGCGTTCAGCTCAGTAGATACTTCCTTATTTGCCCTTTCCCTGACTTAATGTTGCTTTTACATTAATCACATGATTCGTTTAAATGAATAATGTTGATAATAGAGTGCGATAACTTATTGTAATAAGTTATGTTTTTCAAAAATTGTACTTTTAATATAAAAATAAATACGAATCCTTATTGCTTGTATGACAACAATGAAAGTTTTATTTCACCAAAGATTAACAATAAGTACTCAAAATTATAAGAAAATCTGCTTTCTCCTTAAACTTTGATTAAAAAAAAAAAAAAGTTAATAAAATGATAAAAAAATCTATAAATGAAAGAAAGTGACAAAAAATACATTCTGATGAGATATTATTTTCACAATTCCATCACTGTCGGATTAGTACAAATGTCTTAGGTACTTTCAAATAAATGTACCATAAATTGTCTCAAAGAAAAATGCACGTGAGAAATACTGGAAATCCGAGTGTTCACTCACACAAATACTTACATATACATGTACACCCTAAACAATGAGAGAAAGCAATTGCTTGTCAAATAAATCCAAGCGCGCGTTTAAGAGAACGCTTCATCTCTTTAGATTATAATCTGCCTTGAGGCAGAGCTTATACGAACGTATGCGGACAGGTATTTCTTTATATATGTCTTACATTGCGTACCATATTACACTAGGAAAACGAGAATACTTTCAGATTTTCTCTCAGCGAATCCTCAGAGAATGCGTCGCACAAGGAAATATTTTCTATTTCTATCGTGACATTATTAACCAAGCCAAAGTCCGAGGGAATAAATTGTTGTTTTACCGTTTAGTATACCGTATGCTTTTTACGTTGTAGACTTATATTTTCTCTACAAAAGTTATTCGTCTCTGCAGCAAATTCAATTACAGACTTACATTTTAACCGTCACAAATATACATTAACAAAAACAGAAAGAAACATTTAAAAAGTTATTTAAAAATTTGTAAAAGTTAATTAGTTTCTTACGCCGCTCGTACAAAACATTTTGTTGAAAAAAAACCAATTTATATTTAATTATGTGTATTTTTGATTAAAAGTTTACGTTCGTGTACTTGATCATATATTATACGGAATTGTGCAGAATAATATACTTTAATTGCTGTAAATGTTAATAAATAAACGAAGATATTTTAGAATACGAAATGTCTGGAAAAGTTTTATGGGAAATGTATATAAACATTTATAATATTCCAGCATATTTTGAGCTATCTGCAGCTCTGAGATGTACAGCAATTAATGTGAAGAAATATGCATTTGTGAGAGGAAGAATCTTCATAACTCGTCACCTACGGTGTCGTCCGCGAAAGCTACGAGTAATATTCGACATTCCAAGGTGAGATCCAAAGGTAATTGTGGAATGCTGACGTAAAAGCGCAAAATAGGCGAGAAAGATGAAGTGGCATTCTTTAGTGTACCATATACAACGCTGGTTTAATTGTTGCTCTAGTTAAAATTCATGCTACAACAGTTTAAAAAGAGACGCATTCTGAGAGATTTATTCTGTAATTATGTGTAGAATTTAAAAATAAACAAAAAGTTAAAGAAAATAATTCGTCAAATGTAAAAATATAAATTATACTTTTAAATGATACATTTCTACAAATTTTAAACTTTATTTTTATATTCTTCAATAAAATATTTATTTATGCTTACACATATATTTTACTATTACCTTCTTCTACAATAAATATGTATGCTATTACGTTTAATTATTAGGTAATGTAAATTATGTGACTGTTAATTCATAAGGCATTATTTATCTTTCACATATCTCGACGGGTGTTAATTAGTGTGATGAAGCATCGCGAGTTTCATGCGTTCTAAAAATTTTACGAAAGTTAGCCTCACGCTTTGTTACGTAAATGCGAGATGTATAATGTGCCGAGGCTACATCGACTAACTTTTATACGCGTAGTTCGCCGACATTATTGTAAATATACTGTCATTAGCATAAAGTGTCGGAAAAGTTTGAACCGTGGGGAACATCGGTAACCGTAAAACAAATTCATTGAAAATTTAAGACACTCACGATAATATATTTTGCTTTCGCAACGTACTATCAGTTTTAAAAAAATGTCGCAAAAAACTTTTAAATTCTATTAGTCCGATATTTACGAATTAAAAAGGTTGAAATAGAAACGCTCGGGCTTGTAGAAACACTGGGTTAACCTACATTTTGTAAAAACGGAGTAAATGAATTCTAAAATTAAAGTGATGGAAAAAAAATAGAGGAAAGGAGGTGATTATGGAATATATGAGTGGTTGTGGAATAGCACGAAATCTTTTATAGGTTAAACTATATAAGATTTGCAGCAATTGCAGTATTTTAGGGATAAACCATCAAAATTACTTCTTCAGACTTCTGCTTAAAAGTTATAACATGGCCGTTGGCCGTGTTAGTGTTTATTGTGTTGCTGTAAAAGCTGCATTTCAGTTTTGCAGGTAGTAGACAATTTTACAAGTGTGTTTATGTAATTTTGAGAAGTATGTTGGTACTAATTTTGTAACTTCAGTATTGCTTGGAAATCTTGAATGTGTACATATATGTGTGAAGTTATAGTGTGTGTGTGTGTGTGTGTGTGTGTGTGTGTGTGTGTGTGTGTGTGTCTATATATATATATATATATAGATGATATCTCATATCCCTTTCCATCTTTACAGCTCTTTTTGTGTAAATTACGTTCTGTCTGCATATATAATTGAAGAATTTTTATCCATAGCGTAATTAATTTCACTCTATAACTAATAAACTTATACTGAAAGTAGTTATGTGACATAAATATCTACTTTGATTGTTATTTCAATAAAACAAAATGGTATTCCATAGCCCTTCCCTTTCTCTATCAATGTTTGTTGTACGTTGTAGATTAGCTTTCGACGTAGTCGAAAATATAATATTGATAATTCCCCATAAATCTCCTACAACTTCAACTTTAGAGTTTATTTATTCCGTTTTTACACAATTAGTCTATTATTAGTCTGCAGTAAATCATTTCAATTAAATTAATCGTTGAATTTATTAATTTACAATAACCGTTGCCTCCTTCAATGCGAAACTAAAATCACAATAGCAAATCTAAATTCGCCACGTGGTTCAAAGAGTGTAGGATTTATGTGTCAGAGGGAATTTGTGGAATGCGGGTACATTTGCACTGAATCCCAAATTATCTGTGTCTTAATCCACAACGGGGAGTACGGCACGTGTGTATATATTGCAATGCATATATTGCATACGGGATTTGAATCCATTTGGGCTGATCTCCCATGGTGGGAGTGATGCGCATCACCGACCGAAATGCAACTCGAAATAGTAACGTAATAACATTATACGACAGATGTGAAATTATCCTCTTGCCTCCTGCGCCTCTTAGAATTCTCATAAGTCACGAGAATGTGAAGTAAAGCGCACGTTCGTTTCCAAGTCATCAAGCACAGACGAAATATCAATAAAAATCTATAACTGTTTTGTTTTTATTAATCTTTTTAGTCGAAATAAATGCAATTAAATGAATACAATTAATTACTCTTAATTAGTAAACTTTTCTTTTTTTATAAAAAATAAACCTCTCACGTGAAAAATTCAATTTCTAATTAACTCTTAATTTTTTATCGTTGTCATATTCGTAGAGAGATAGAATTATATTATATATTAATGTCGTTATTGTTATACTTTTATACATCAAAAAGTCATTGACTCATCTTTACAAATATTTTGTCTTGCTCGCGTACGCCGTATGTTTGCACGAGTAAAATAATATATAAAAAGAAAGTGTATTCTTTGGGCTCTGCAAGTAGATAGGGACGACAATGGCCAGACAGACGACGATGGCTTTCCGTATGAGAATGCGAACGGAGACGTGACGGAGATAGACTGTCGCGAATTGAGGAAGGTTTATTATGTCCCTGGGGTAACTTCGGGGGAAAAACACGGTACAATACGGAAATAGGACGGGATAAAAGATAAATATCAGAGATGTATTGGGGAAGAAAATATAAGGTGCAGGGAAACGGTGGAAAGACGACTAAAATAGGTCTCGTTATATCTCGACGTAAAATCGATTAATGGCGAACAAATATTGAGCAAAACCGAATGGGCAAAATGCGCGCGAATGAAACGACAGTGTTGTGTAAATGAACGTTCGTTTTGCTTACGGATACTTGCAGCGGGGTTTTTGTGAAAATCGGATGATTTATTCTTACGAATACAATCGAGATTGCGCGCTTATTTTCCGATCGTTGCATGCTGCGACGACAATGGCGAAACTTGTTATGGCGTAACAATTGATGGGGATGATTTGAACTCGTTTCGATTTGCTCCATTTGCCGGGTGCAGAGAGGTTTATTTCATTTGCGTCATGTGGGATTGTTGCGGCAGATAAATCATCTAATTTTTCAGAAATAATTACAAAAGCATCCCGTACGTTCATGGTTAATGCGCTTTGAAATTAATTCGAAATTAATACGCTCAAGCTGTGTTAAAAAGAAATCACACAAAATTAAATTGCACGTGATGTTAACTCGAGAAGACGCGTGATAAAACGATTTTAAATTGCAACAAACGTTTCTCTTTTAGCCGAACTTTCCATCTAAATTATCATATACGGAATGTATCATCAGACTCGTGTGATACAACGCCATCAATTCTCCATCAGTTTTTCGATTTCGACAGATCTGCCAGCGCGATGCAGTTGGAGAAGAATACAGGAAAGCGGAAGCGAAAGCGATGATAGAATGATGACCACGCTACGAAGAAAATGCAACGTATTGGGACGTGGGTTCTGTGGGATACAGCAATTGGTTCGAGGAAAGCTGCTAGAATTGCGGCGGATATATACTGCTGGCTACGGAAACGGAGTATACAAATGTATGACGAGTAAACGTGCACCGCGCGAATCAGCCCCGATGCTGCATCCAACTAGCATGGCGCGAGAGTAGCGAAAAGCGAGAAGCGCCTGAGTTTCTCAGTGTACATTACTCCCGGGGGCACCCTATCCTATTATACAGTCTCTAAGTTAATAGACTTGGACTTGGAGAGCCAGCCGCTTCGTTTCCACCATAGCTACTCTCTACACGCAGCTATACTTTCTCTCTCTCTCTCTCTCTCGCTGTATTTATCTCCCTTTCTCTCTGCGGTTGAATAGATCCCGCGAATAAATGTAACAGGCGGAATTAGTGCGCTGCTCTCGCGGATTGTTCGCCCTCTTCGTACGAGGATTGCATAATAAATAATCGTTTGTTACGGCAAATAATAAGAAAACAACTTTTGTCCTTCTTATGTATCAGCAATTTAATCAATCCTCTTGCTAGTCGGTCATTTGTACACTAAGAGATACTTACAAATTTATTTGTAAGAAATATAATTATTTCATTAAAATAAATTTTTATTTAAATACGGTGAAACAAAATTATATTCCTAGCAAATAAGTCATCTACTTTATTTCTTTCTAATTAATGAGATGTATTTCATACTATATATAGGAATATATTTCATCATAATCAAATTTTTTCGTAATTAAATATTGAAGAAAACGTAAGTAACATTTGCTTCGCAATAACATTTCGAAAGAACATTTCGATATTTTTCTCTCAGTATAATCAGATGTATATAATAAATTCATGATGTTAAATTTTTAAAGAACGTGCAATTCATATGTACAAAGTAAACATCATTTAATGATCAACTCTATATTATAAATTGCTCCAAATATGCGCAATTAACGTAGAAGTTATTATGAATTATTTACGTTTAGGATAAAAAATAATAGGTAAATAGCAAGTGGTTGTTCGATATAAATTAATAAATATATATGCTCCATATGAATTAATAAATGCATAATTATACCTTATAATTATTCGTTTATTGTATAACTTCCAGCAATGTGGACAAACTTTAGTCGTTGGTTTAGCGTATAATTAAATGCGCGCATTAAAACGATATTAATTCGACTTCCGACATTTCAATGAATATATTATCGAGGATTTAACATTTAAATTTGTGCAATCGATGTAATAAATGTTGAATCTTTCATTGCATAATGAGACATATATAAAACCAAATGTCGAGATGCAAATCTTTGTCGAACGTTATCGATCATGTTTGGAATATATATCTATCAAAGGAAAAGACGACAGAAATTACTTTTCTCACTTTTTGACATTTCAATGAATATGTTATCACGACTTTAGCATTTAAATGTGCACAATCGAAGTAATCAATATTGAATCCTTTCATTGTATAATGAAACGTAAGTATATGAAGCCAAATATTGAGATGCAAATCTTTGTTATCAAGCATGTTTGAAATATCAAAGGGAAGATGATAAAAATCACTTTTCTCAATTCTCGTGACACATAAGTTCTTCGCCAGTATATATCCCGATCGAGATCGGGACCTCGATCATAAATCGTGGGCGCATTTTATTGTCAAGTTAACGCGGGTGTATCGAGATAACGACGGACGTGCGCATTTCGTTTCGCAGTTGTCCGGCGAACAAAAGATCGCGACCACGTGCATTGTCGCTTCCTTCTATTTTCTATATTGGACGAGAGCAACCGACCACCAACACCGACGCCTTGCGGTTAATGGATGTAGGAACAAAGAGGAGACCGGTGGCTGAGTTGCGGACACAACCCTGTAGATAGGGGTAGGTAGAGGATGCGATAAAAAGACGATCCAGCCAATAGATACCGAGATAGATGAGCCGACGGAAGCGCATGCTTTTTTTATCTCCTTTCCTTTTTCTTTTTTTAACGGGGTTAAAGACCGAGTGCCGACGTTCCCGCGCGATTGGCCGTTATTTACATGACTTCGGTGCACAAGGTAGAAGCGGTGCATATACGCGTACCTGGTCTTTCTCTCATGCTATTAATTGTCCGCTATTAATAAAGCTCCTCTAACTGCGAATAATCATCAATTCTCTACCGTCTGGAACAGAGTTTTCCCAACTTTTTTAGCCATTCGTTGCGCCATATTTCATAATCGATTTAGATATTTGCAATAAAGTGCACATCTTTTGCCGTTTCACTTTTACCTTTATATTAAGCTTTTATTCTCGTAAACCACAATACTTCATCGTCAATTATTTTTTTAAAATTAATTTTACAAAAATTCGAAAACTTTGCCATTTGTTCTTCTACATCGATCTTTACTTTCAGAATAACTGCTTCTCTTTAAATTAATTTCCATTTTCAATTTAATATTCTAATTTAATATATTTTCATCGTATATTGTAAATGCGAAGTTTTACTTGCTATTCTCTATGTTTCTCTATTCTCTATATCCCTGTACTATCTCTCTTACGTAATTCATCTTTATAATATTCCATTTGTTATTTAAATTGCATTAAAGTTTAGAGTCTAGGCTCACAAACAGCATTATTGCTGATGCCTCACTTTTTGAGACGCTAATTTATTATAAGTGCTACATTCACGTTTCGATAAGATAGATTTACTAATCACTAGGTTTTTTGTAATTATATAAGTTACATTGAAAAAACAATTTTCTGAAAAATCTAAAAATTTGGCAAGATACACATCTGAAAATAATTTTGCTGAACCATCAAAATAATTTTGTAGGAATCTTAAGCTTGATGAAAAATGCAAAAAGTTTTGATATTCTAGTAATCAATTTTGTCATCCTACCTAATTATTTTGATGGACCAGCAAAATTATTTTTCAGATGTGTATCTAAAAGCTAAATTTTTAGATTCTTCAGCAAAATTGCTTTTTCAGTGTATTATATATAATGGATATGTGTACTTAATGTAAATCAAGTCTTTTGTTGGCAATGTATTCAGCTTACAATGTTGTAAACTGAAGTAATAAACTATTCATTCACTGCGCTTACGCTTAAATTTATAATTTTGCATGTCAATAAAGTTTATTATATTATTAACATATTATTATTACTATTAAAGAAGGATTATTATTAAGAGAAATTTAAAATAAATAATTTTTTACAATTGCAAGTAAAGTGTGCCATCGATACGTCGCAAAAATTGCAGAGTGGATTAAAATCTAAGCGGCAACTCGAAAGGAAAGAACAAACATGCCTTGATCCTTCACATTTCTCGCGAAAATATCGCGTTGTCGTTCATGACGGCTGTCCGCCTACGCGACCGATGAGAAAGCGTTTTCTTGCACCGTGAAAGACCTATCCAGGAGAAAGCTTTTTTATTGTTAAGCTTCCACACTATGACCTCGCTTCGTTGCCTCGGAGTGAAACGCGAGTGTTATCCGCTACTGGCGGTAGCGACGAAGTGTTCTGTCGACAGGACAAACTGGATTCAGTTGCTCGCGTGTCGAAAGCACGTACACCACGCCACGAAGTAAAGTACCGTCGACGTAAATATGGCATAGTAACATACATGTGGTGGAATGTGGCGATAAGCGGCTAATCGACTTGACACGCCGTTTATAATTTTCTAATAAATCTGACTTAGAAATCACATTTTTAACTTAGAAATAGAAATTTATATTTATATTTATAAAGAGATCTGTGTACGTGTGCCAGTTCACAGTACATTTTTCGATTGACAGTTCCGTGCTCCTTTTTTTTCGTCTTTCACGAAAAATATATTCCAAAGCAATACGGGGATTGGCGTGACGCCAAAACGCGAAGTATGCAAATTCGACGAGGTTCGAAACGAACTTCGTTAGACGATTGACAAATTACACGCTCGCAATCGATCTATCTATAACTAACGGTGTTAGTGACGATTGTCTATCGTATGGATTCATTATAATACGAGGAACATAAAAATATCAATAAACACTTTGCACTTATTTAAATTTTATTGTAAAAAGTTTAAATTTAACTCTAGCTAGAGATAGATTATGATAGTTCTCAATCAACCCACTTCTAAAAAATTATGATTAAGATTTTTTTAAATTGCAGTAATTATATTATTATTAGCAAATCTAAAATAAAAAATCAGATGTATACACGATAAAAAATTTTATTAATATTTAATGGTAATGTAATATATTATTCTCTAATATAATATATTATTAAAATATAGTTATAATATATTATTAAAGTAATATTACTTAATAAAAATGAGAGTAATGTATCAGAATTTTTATTAATTTCTCTGCAATTGTTCTACTTTTAAATAAATAATGATTAAGAATTCTTCAGTTTGCAGTAATTATTATTAGCAAATCCAAAATAAAAAATCAGATGTACAGTAAAAAACTTTATTTTTATTTAAATATAATGTAATTATATTGTTATTATTAAAGTAATATTACTGCAATAAAAATGATATAATATATCAGATTTTGTGTTAACTTAGATTTTTGTCTTTTTCTTTCTTAAAATAAAAAGAAACTAAGATATCAAAAGAAATAACGGTAATCCAATCTTTTGAATTAAATTGTTTAACTCCATTGTTTCAGTTAATATCATATTGAATAAGAATAGGCGATTTATAGAAATAATTCAAAATATCTAATTCAAATTATATTAGGTGTTGGAATTAATTCGTAGCGTTTTTAATGAAAGAATGTTATTTATTTCACATGAGCATTAAAAAATACATTAATGAAAGTACTTCCCATCACTTGTAAAACGCTACGAATTAATTCCAACACCTAATATATATATATATATATATATATATATATATAGATATAATTTGACATTATAAATTTAACAGTGTATATAAATTGTATTACAGTATCTACATTTAATTATATATTTTTGTAATTTTTTTCCTTCTCAATAAATTAATTCACATGCATTTTATTTTTATTTAATATATGTTGTATTGTTAATTATCTTGTGTATACACACACACACACACACATACACATACACAACATACAAGTATATGGATAGCATCATGCTCTTTTCGAGTATAATCGTAAGGGAAGAGTCCATATTGCCCTCTGAGCAATATATCGCATGAAACAAGCGGCTTTGTGCAGCGCATTCCTTGGAGATGCGTTGAAGACTTAAGGTGTCCTTAATCCGACCGTGATAAGCGTGACGCAGCTATGCCTCCGCACTCTCACCGGTTGATCCCCGGAAATTGGATCGATAAGCTCTTATTCCAAACGTTGCGTCCCCGAATCGACCGCTCTGCTCTC